>NW_006780561.1:1091515-1131656 GCF_000442215.2 Lipotes vexillifer
CGCACAGGCTCAGCAGCCATGGCTCACGGGCCCAGCCGCTCCGTGGTATGTGGGATCTTCCCGGACCAGGGCACAAACCCGTGTCACCTGCGTTGGCAGGAGGACTCTCAACCACTGCGCCACCAGGGAAGCCCGCCAGTTTCTTTCATAGAACAAAGAGGGGGAGGAGATGAGGAAGTAAAGTAAAAAGGCCGTAAGATTTGCAAATATCCCCTGGAATGGCCAGCCTCGGGGAGGGGATGTGTTAATTTCTTCTTTCTTGCAGCCATTCACAGGTGGACTGGGTCAGGATGTTTCCCTGAACAAAGGCACTTTGGTTTAACATTCATGCAGAGGAGCAGGGTTCCCTGAGGCCAGCAATTGTGTATAGACTGAATCCTTTTAGCTAACAAAAGCAACAGGATGCAAAGGTTAAAGTAAAAGAAAGCGATCCCAACAAGTCAGATCTGGCTCTTCACTGTTAGGGAAAATGAGCAGGGAAAGGTGAGACGACGGATTTGGTGCCTTGCTGTGCTGACTCTCAATTGGCTGTGCAGACTCGTAGCCCCTTCCTTTTTCCCACTCTCTGCCTGCTGAGAACTTTCTGCTCCCAGATGTGCCTCCGAAAGCACCTCCTGTGAACATTTTCTGGGACCTTGGATTTTTCTCTTAAACTTACTTGAAATTGCCCTGGGAATTTCCTAGATACTGAAGCATCGAAAGCAATTTCATAAAAACAGGCTAAAAATTCTTCTTTGTGCAAATGGAAAACTTTGCTCTTGCTGAACAAGTAATCAGCCATATTCTCCAAGGAGCCATTTCCTCTTTGTGAGAACAGAAGCCCATTTCAGAGACTTCATAAATGTAACTGTTTCACAAACCAGCCACCATCAGAAGGACCACTCCACCATTAAAGATGGAAGCAGCAACCCAGGAAATAAGGGACTGGAAGTAGAGGGAATTCCTTTAACTCTGAGAAGTTTTCTACACTGCCTTTTAGGCTGCAATATTTTTAAATGGGCCAAGCAATTCCAAAACCCAAAATATTATTAATCATTTAATCATCAACAGAAAAATCAGGCTGATTTAAATTTGTGAGGAAAAAGATTGCTTTAATAAGATCAAAGCACTCTTTTTTCAGATGAACCAGGATACAAAGAGTTAAAAGTCAGCCGTCATTTTTAAGAAATATAAAAGCAACACCGGGCTTCCCTGGTGGCGCAGTGGTTGAGAGTCCGCCTGCCGATGCAGGTGACACGGGTTCGTGCCGCGGTCCGCGAGGATCCCACATGCCACCGAGCGGCTGGGCCCGTGAGCCATGGCCGCTGAGCCTGCGCGTCCGGAGCCTGTGCTCCGCAACGGGAGAGGCCACAATAGTGAGAGGCCCGCGTACAGCAAAAAAAAAGAAAAGAAAAGAAAATGGTTATTTTGAGACGTTATTCTGCCATCTTCCCGGTCGCACGCTTTCCGAATAAAGTCGTCTTCCTGGCCTCAACACCTCGTCTCCGATTTATTGGCCTGTCGTGCGGCAAGCAGAGCAAGCTTGTCCTCGGTAACACCTTCTTACTCTGTAAAGAAGCCTTATTCCCTGAGCCTTATTCTCCAACCCTGAGACAGTGATAAGGAGCACCATGGGCTGTGATCAGGATTAAAGAAAAGGGAGGGAAGATGAGCCCAGATGCTGCACCCCTACCTCCATTTCATGCATTTCTTAGTTTAGATTTCCTTTTACTCCCTTGCACTACAGCTGCAGCCTTTCCCGCTTTACTGAAACTTTTTCAACTTATTTTAGATGAAAAAAAAGTTACAAGCACGTGAAAAAAATCCAAATAGCACAAAAAATTTACAGCAAAAAGCACTACATCTCCTCCCCAATCCAGCTCTCAATCACCCAGCCTCTTTCCCAGAGGCAACTATGGTTACCATTTTCTTTATTCAGTTAGGAACTTGTCTTAAATTTTCTTTCTTTTTTTAACAGCTTTATGGAATTCATTCTCTGTGCTGGGATTAGTGTAACCACCTGGGTATTAATGGTGCAGGGGAGGAAAGGCTTTCTCTCTACCTACCCTCCTAGATTTGATAGCTGGGTGTATGAAATAAACTGACAACAGGCATATTAATAGGAGAAAATGTCTACACATTTATTAACTTTTAATATTACATGCACTGGGGCACCACAGGAAAAAAGAAAAACTGAATATCCAAAAAAGCCATGAGATTTGAGTGCTTATACATCATTTTTTTTGGTTTTGTTTTGCGGTACGCGGCCCTCTCACTGCCGTGGCCTCTCCGGTTGCGGAGCACAGACTCCGGACGCGCAGGCTCAGCGGCCATGGCTCACGGGCCCAGCCGCTCCGCGGCATGCGGGATCCTCCGGACCGGGGCATGGACTCGCGTCCCCTGCATCGGCAGGCGGATTCCCAACCACTGGGCCACCAGGGAAGCCCAGGATTCCTGTGTTTATTAGTTATTTAGTTTATCGATTTATTTAAACCCTACCTGGTTCCAGAAAAGATTTCAGGCAAGAGGACAATTACATACAAATGTTGCTTGGTAAAATGAAACAGAAATACCCAAGAATAACAGGATAGTTAATTATTAATTAACCAGGAACGTAATCTTTTTGAGTAATGTAGTGTTGGGGAAGAAAAATAATTTTCCCTTTATTCTTTTAGATTCTTAGCCGAGATTCCATTCCCCACCCTTACCCCATAATAAAGACAGATTCACAAGATAAAAACAAATGGAAGTTTAATAACGTATATACTTCCTGTATACATAGCAGATCCTAGGAAAGCTAAGCAAAACTCCCCAAAGCAGCCCAAGCCACAATTTTGTTTTTTATTTTTAAATTATTTATTTATGGCTGCACCTCATGGCATGCGGGATCTTAGTTCCTTCCATGGCCAGAGATTGAACCCGTGCCCCCTGCAGCGGCTCAGTCCTAACCACTGCACTGCCAGGGAATTTCCCCAAGCCACCACTTTATTTACTTATTTTTAAAATTAATTAATTAACTTATTTTTGGCTGCATCGGATCTTCGTTGCTGCATGCGGGCTTTCTCTAGTTGGATTGAGTGGGGGCTGCTCTTTGTTGCGGTGCGCGGGCTTCAGTAGTTGTGGTATGCGGGCTTCAGTAGTTGTGGCTCGCGGGCTCTAGAGCGCAGGCTCAGTAGTTGAGGCGCATGGGCTTAGCTGCTCCGCAGCATGTGGGATCTTCCCAGACCAGGGCTTGAACCCATATCCCCTGCATTGGCAGGCGGATTCTTAACCACTGCGCCACCAGGGAAGCCCGTCACCACTTTAAAATACCATCTTCAGCTAAAGACAAAGAAAGACGCTGGGGGGATGGGGAGGCCAGTTATGGGAGGTTATCTACAGAAAAACAGCAAACAAGGGTAAGGTTGTTATTTTTCGGTTTCTAAGAGCTTCATCTTCTGTAACCCTGGTACAGAGAGGGAGACACCCTTACAAATGGATATTTTCCTTATAAATGTAAACCTCCCTTAAAGAGGGTAAGTTCTAGTCAGTTTTCAGAGCTTCTCCTATGTTTGCTCTTTCTTAAAAATAATCAGCTCAAAATGATCTTTATGCTAAAGAGTTTTATTTTGGGGTGGCCTTACTGGCTGCCCTTCAGTAGTTGATTTAACTGATGGTTGATGGAATGTCAAGAAGAAAGCATTTAGTTGTAACCCCTGCCTGTTGAAAATCTTTCTGAAATATGTTAATTCCCTTGGTTAAGATTCTTCATACAGAGTGTTAAAAATAAGAGAACAGGACCAAAATGGAGTTGCTTATGCTAAACCCCCATCACCAAACTGAGACTCTTGGCTCTCCCAGAAATGGAATCTTCAACCAGTCAATCAGGAATCACCTGATCAGCACTAGTGAGGTCATCTGCCTGAAAGACCTCTGCTGTCTGCAACAGGAAAGTAACTTGGTAATCACCAACCCCCCCTTTTTTTTTTTAACCTAGTATACCTTCCTTGTTCCCACTCCCTTCTGCATATAAAAATCTTTCATTTTGTACAGCTCCTCGGAGCTCCTTTCTGCTAGATTGGATGCTGTCAGATTCGAATGGAGTTTGCTCAGATAAACTGTTAAAATTTTTAACATGCCTTTTAATCTTTTAACAAGAGGAACATTATTTAAACTTTACCAAAGAAAGCAGTTCGAGGTATTACAGAGATGCAGTGTCATCATTCAGAAGGGGAGCAGAAAAGGCCACCCCAAAACATGCCACTTTGGTACATGGACTACTTTAAGCTAAAGGCAGTCAAGACCCAGCGAACTCAAGAAACACTTTTATGTCTCTCTTAACTGCCTAAAAGAATTTAGACAGGGGTCCTGGCCCACAAAGAGAACTGTTACCAGAGATAACTTCTTATCTGGAATATTTACCTGAATGGCAGGGCAGACATTTAATTACCGAACGTGTTTTTCTTATTGGCCTGTGAATTGCCCTTCTCCCACTTGAAGCCCCAGACCCCATCCCACTCCTTAGCTCAGGATGGCATATAAGCCTCAGTTGCCTGACTGTCTTTGAGGTCTCATATTTTTATGGGGCTCCCATATGTACAAAATCAATTTTTTTTCCTCCTGTTAATCTGTCTTATGTCAGTTTAATTATTAGACCAGCCAAAGAAGGGTAGAAGGAAAAATTTTCCTCCCTAATAGTTCTGAATCATACATCTTATTGGTTGTTACTCTAGATAAGTTGTTCTCAACTATCTGGCAACATTTTTCTTTCCTTTTTTTTTTCCTGAAGGGAGAATTGGCTTTATTAATTGATTCATGAATCAGGCAGCATCCCATCTAGCAAGTAGAATGACATTCAGAGGCATTGTACAAAACGGTAGGCATTTATAGGTAGGAATTCTGATGGACAGGAAGGCTATTAGCAAAAGAAAAGAAAGGATTGTTTCAGGACAGCTCATCTTCTTTTGGGGGAGAGGGAATGGCAGGAGTTTCATTGTACTGGAATCAGGAAATTCCAGACTGACTGGATTAAAACTGCACTCCTGAGAGAGGATGAAACTGCAGTTTGGTTAGGCATTAAGTCTAGGTGGGCCTTACCCACCTGGTGACTCCATTTTGGGTCCGTGTGTTTCTTTTTTAACAATTCTCCCCTTTTGATCAAACTTTCAATCTGAGAGATGTGATACAAATGTGAGGCATTAGTGCCACCCTCAGCTACTGCTCTCTAGGCTCTGTAGTCTTCTCAGCTTTAGCGGTCTTCAGTGTGGTGTCCATCGGTCCTGGCATTTTTGCTTAATCCTTGTGACAGTCACAGTTTATGGTTCTAGGTTCACAGTCTTTGAGTCAGTCATTCTCTTTGTTCCCTTCTGGATGTTCTAGTCGCCGGGTGATCATTTGGTGGTCAGCGGCTTTGAAGAAGCATTTAAAGCTTTTGAGAGAATGCAACACATCAGAGAGATTATTATTATAACTGTAAGCAAGATAACTCCCAAGGTTTGAAGTGTACTTCAGAGCCACAGGCCACAAGACCCAAACCAAAGTTAGGTAAGTCAGAGAAAGACCTTGTTGAGGCAGTCACCTTTTTAAGCCAAGTGGTTTGCTCAGTGATCTTATGTAACTGAGTTCCAGCTTCTCCAAAAGTGTCAGTCCATGTACAGTAGGTGGTGTGGCTACAGCACAGACACCTCCTTGCGTGGCTAAAAGATTATCCAGGGCTATCCTGTTATCAAGAACTACTTTGGGGAATTCCCTGGCAGTCCAGTGGTTAGGACTCGGTGCTTTCACTGCCTGTGGCCTGGGTTCAATCCCCGGTCAGGGAACTAAGATCCTACAAGCCTAGTGGCCAAAACAGACAAACAAATAAAGAAAACTTTGGCCAGACAGTTTAAGGATCTGGCTGGGCAGCTAATGCAACACAATCTACAATGTCTCCAATAGTTAAGGAGAGGCTTCTGATTATATGCTCATTTGTAATTACTCCTAACCAGGGAAATGCGGCCCTGCCAAAGGAAAGGATTTCTGAATCATGAATGCCTCTTGGTAGGTCCTTTCTAGAACAGTTAGAGGCACAGTTAGATAAGCCAAAAGGCATTGCCCAGATGTGCCATCTGGCAACATTTTTGATTGTTACCACTGGGGAGCGCTACTGACATCTAGTGGCTGAACCTGGCGATGCTATTAAACGTTCTATAACCACAGGAAGCACCTCCACAGCAAACATGTCAGTGGCTGAGCATGTAAACAGGTTGAGAAACCCTTGTTTACATAGAGAAAAATAGGACTGAATGGCTCCCAAACCTAGAACAGAAGTGAAAGATGCTTATTTCTGAGTTCAGTACTTTGTGGTTTGCTTCTTTTTCCTCAAAGTGTTGGGTAGAAATGCTCCCTTCGTTTGGAGACTCTCATTTGTTCAAAATTAACCTAGGGCATTAGCCTACTGTGGGTCCATGTCTGCTGACATGCAAACCCTTATTTCCCTCTTTTATAAACAACCAGATTATTATTATTATTTTTGGCTGTGCTGCGTGGCTTGTGGGACCTTGCTTCCCAGACAAGGGATTGAACCCGGGCCCTCAGCAGTGAAAGCATGGAGTCCTAACCACTGGACTGCCAGGGAATTCTCAACAACCAGATTACTCTCTCTCATTCACGTAAACCTTACTCTTCTTTCCTGCTTTAGTATCCAGAGCATTTAAGAACTTTAAAGAATGTCTGCTTCCTCTCCATTTAATCTAGTGGGTGGAATAATTTGGAGGGGAAAAAGTGAACACAATAGCTAATTTCCATTTTCACATTGCATCACAAAACCGTCTTCCGCTTCCCTCCTCCAGTGTCCGTTAAAACGACCCTGGCCACGAGCTTCCCTGGTGGCGCAGTGGTTGAGAGTCCGCCTGCCAATGCAGGGGACACGGGGTTGTGCCCCAGTCCTGGGAAGATCCCACATGCCGCGGAGCGGCTGGGCCCTTGAGCCTTGGCCGCTGAGCCTGCGCGTCCGGAGCCTATGCTCCGTAACAGGAGAGGCCACAACAGTGAGAGGCCCGCGTACAGCCAAAAAAAAAAACAATGACCCTGGCCAAATCATATCTACTGTTCAACACTTACACCTCAGAAGTGAAATCACTGTTTTGTACATGACCCCATGCCTCATCAATTAAGATACTGTTATATCTATTTCATTTCAAGATTTTCTTCTATTTTCAATTCCTACATAATGAGAGAGCTCTTTGGGGACCCCTAAGTTTTCTTCTAGCTCTCCAAGTATCATTCTATATCATTTTCAGTATTTAATTATGTTTTGGCTTTTATTAACCTGTTTTCCCGCGCGCGCGCGTGTGTGTGTGTGTGTGTGTGTAAGTAGCATCATTAGATATGCTTAAACTATGCTAAGAGTATACACTAAAATGTTTGGCTTATGAATTCATTATTGGCAAGGACCAAGAATCCCAGAGGCTCTTTTTTTTTTTTTTTTTGCGGTACGCGGGTCTCTCACTGTCGTGGCCTCTCCCACTGCGGAGCACAGGCTCCGGACGCGCAGGCCCAGCGGCCATGGCCCACGGGCCCAGCCGCTCCGCGGCATGTGGGATCCTCCCGGACCGGGGCACGAACCTGCGTCCCCTGCATCGGCAGGCGGACTCTCGACCCCTGCGCCACCAGGGAAGCCCCCAGAGGCTCTTTTAAAACAAAGTTCATGAAACTAAAACCTCAGGGTCCCTCACAGTTGGTATCAGTTCCTTTTCCAAGGCTCAGGTTCTCCTTCAGGGACTTGGGTAGGAAATAGCAGACCCAGCTACATACAAAAGGCATGGTTTGCTGCTCTAGACTGGGCCTCACTTTCCGTGCTGGACGGGTTGTTTTCAACGACCTCTTCCAAGGTCTACTCTACCAAGAACTGCACTTCCCAGAATCTTCTTTTCTCTGTGGTCCTGGGTTCAAACTTGCCAGTGAGAGGAACTTGTATGAGATTTAGCAGGTGGCAGGAGAAGAGGTCATCCTTTTTTTTTTTTTTTTTTTTTTTGCGGTTCGCGGGCCTCTCACTGTTGTGGCCTCTCCCGTTGCGGAGCACAGGCTCTGGACGCACAGGCTCAGCGGCCATGGCTCACGGGCCCAGCCGCTCCGCGGCACGTGGGATCTTCCCAGACCGGGGCACGAACCCGTGTCCCCTGCATCGGCAGGCGGACTCTTCACCACTGCGCCACCAGGGAAGCCCTGAGGTCATCCTTCTTGTGAGGTCTTTGTGTATGAGCACTGCAGCTTCTCACTCTTCTCAGGGATATAAATTTCACTGCTGCAGACTGACTGAGAGAGTTGGTGGAAGCTTCCTCAGAGAAACCCAGGGGTTGTCACAGTTTCCTGGTGAAATGTGAGAACTGTTTGCTTTGGTGTCAGGTTGCAATCTTCTTGCCTTTCATTTCTTTTGCTCTTCCCACAGTGTGTGTGCTCTAATACCTCTATTAAATTGTTTGATTCCTGTGATACTTTCCAGTAGCATAATTTTCTTAACCAAACCAAGAGTGGTACATTTGTTGGTATCAGTATTAGGGTACTGCCTTAACACTCTATGTGGCGCTGGCTATGAGGCCATGCAGTGAACAGCAAAGATAGAAGGTTGGAAAAATGGTAACGCATGTTATATAGTGGAGAAACATTTGATAAAACTGTTGCATATGATAACGGGAAAGAAAAATGTATCAAATGAACTCATGGCACTGGGTAAGGTGTCAAGATAGAACATTGATGTCAAGAACTGCTTATAACAGCCACATTTGAGAAGGTGCCACAAGAAACAGATGAGCTCAGAAAACAGCTAGCTAGTTTGCAAGAAGAATTGATAGAGATATAGAGAACCCAGAAATTCTGAAATATGCAAAGTTGAAAAATGGAAATTCTTTTAATCTCCAAGAAATAAAAGATAAAATGGAAAACTTCTTTGAATTAGAAAGGCTTACAAGACTCCTCCTCAGTGCAATAACCACATTAAAGTGTGGCCACCATACCCTCTGTTAAGATTTTTTTTTTTTTTTTTTCTCTGTTAAGATTTTTGAAAAGTCTTTTTGGCAGGACAAAAAATAGAAATAAGACCAAGGGCATGGCCCTGTGAAAGCTAGATATGCCCAAAGTACCTGAAATTATGGAGACAAGCACCTTTCAAAGAATATTCTTAGAGTTGACTGGAATTGAATACACTAAAACACACACACACACACACACACACACACACACACACACAGAAACATACACACGACAAAATTTAGAGAGAGGTCTGCTGTTATATGTATCATTAGCCTAAAGGAGTCTGTGATTGTTCAAGATGTAAAATGATTCTTGGGGGCTGTTTCTGGGATGACAGTATAAGCAGCTCCATAGACCCATTCAAGGAAAGCTGGTGGAAACTATTTTAAAATAACCAGTTAAAGTTTCTGGAAATTGTCCATACAGTCAATGAAGAAACATTTATTCAAGAAAATGTACTGAAACTTGCTAAGAATAAGGACAGTCTCTGATGTGTCAACCATTACATGTTTCCTCCCTCCCTCCCCTGCCAGTTCAGCTTGAAGCTTCACTCCAGCCAAGAATGTAGGACTCCCTCTCTCCTGAGCTCCCAGTCAAGGGAAACCATATCTCACTAGGAGGGGCATGATACCAGCATTTCTCATCTTCAACTTGAGTCGAAGAGGCTAAATTCGAAGAGGTGAGTATGGCTGAGAAGTCTGGGGTTCCTTCACCTAGCCCCTACCCATGGGATGGAGGCTCTACCGCAAGTGAGGCAGCCCTCACCCCAGGATACTTCGAGGGCAGAGATTCCACACCAGGATAGGTAAGCCAAGAAGACCAGAGGCTACCAGCTAACCAGTGCCCAGAGCAGTGGCTCGGAGAGTTTGCCCCAGGGAGGAGGAAGGCCAAAGGAAAGAGAGATCCAATATTCTCCCTAAAAAAACTGATTTTATTTGAAATGTAGAATAATGTTCATGGAAAACAGTAGACTGGAGAGCTGTAGAGAGGTATTCCCAGGGCGGAAGACCAGAACCTAATCAAATAGTATATCCAATCTCTACAGTAGAGAACTTGCAAAAATTGTCCCAAAGGATTTCAGAATGTCTTTGGACCAGCATTTGCTGCATGCCTATCATTCTCCTGCTTTCTGAATGGCAGTAATCCTATCCCTGTTCTGCTACTCTATGATGGATGTGCAAGGGCACGTAACTTGCTTTTTAGTTCATAGTCTCCAGATCAAGTAGAGCTGCAGCTGGAGCTGATGAATATCATGAGATTATGGACCTGATGCAGTGATTGGATTAGATTTTGGAGTGTCTTGGTGGAGAGTGAGGATATCTTCCCTGCTGGATAAGAATGAATCATTTGTGCCCAAGAGGGAAGAGTCTGGTAGATGGCGTTTTTGGTTCACGATTCTTCTTTCTCTCCTTGTGTTTGCCATGATTTTTCCTTGGACAGAATAGATCTTCTTTCTCAAATGATTTTTGGCTTGGTCATACGACCACCTTCACCAATGATCTAACAAATTTAATGTATGGCTTGTCCTACCTGAGGCTTTAAGTGCACTTGCATGGTTTGGCTAGCCCCGTTTCACTTCTGCCATCCACCATGAGAATAACGAGCCCTGGGTAGCCACTCAGCCCCGGAATGAGATAGATGTGGAAACAGTCTAAACCTAGAATCATTGCCTGAGTCATAGCCACCCCAATTCCTCTGTGGCCGCATGAGTGAAAAAACATAAATACTTGTAATTTTAGCCACTACGATTTTGGGGGTGTTTCATAACATTACTGCAGTGCTGGTGGTAGTCATGGGGCTGGTAATAACCACATTCACGCAGGTCGTGGAGAGAATTTGTTACACACGCAGACCCTAACTGTGACACCAAGAAGAAGTGACTGACCAAGAGGCTGCTCTACTCTCTGCTTGGGTGTGTGAACCAAAGCTGGGGTGGCCGAGGACCAGCTGCTTCAGTACTGGCCACTGGAGCCCGTAACTACCAGCATCAAGGGACTGTGCTTTCTGTGGGATAGGAAGTGCTACCTACGCAAGAAACTATGGAGGAATTTGCAAAAGGGGCATTTCCAGAAAGAAGTTGTCAAATGGTACGGAAAAAAAAAGTCTTTTATAAGATGGAAATAATAATAATAAATTTAAAAAATTGATCCCAATAGGAGAAGGACTAAATTAATTTCTATATTCTCCACAGAAAATATGACAGGGTATTCCCTGGCAGTCCAGTGGTTAGGGTTCCGCACTCTCACTGCTGAGGGCCTGGGTTCAACCCCTGGTTGGGGATCTAAGATCCCGTAGACCATGGGGTGCAGTCAAAAATAAAAAAAGAAAAGAAAATATTACAAAATCATCACATGCAGAGATGTTCAAAGATTATGTAGCCTAAAGTGTAGAAAGAAGATATCCGAGGCGTGTATCAGGCAGTTAATCAATAATAAAGTATGCTGCTAATTTTGTAATATTTTGGTATTGGTCAGCTTTTAACATTTGTAGTTTGTTGTGATTTCATTTTGCAATCAAAAAGTATTCTCCTTTGCATGTAATTTTTCTTTTTTTTTTTGCAGTACGTGGGCCTCTCACTGCTGTGGCCTCTCCCGTTGCGGAGCACAGGCTCCGGACGCGCAGGCTCAGTGGCCATGGCTCATGGGCCCAGCCGATCCGCGGCATGTGGGATCCTCCCGGACCGGGGCATGAACCAGTGTCCCCTGCATTGGCAGGCGGACTCTCAACCACTGTGCCACCAGGGAAGCCCTGCTTTTCTTATTTTTCCTAAAGAGAGTCACAAAGTTGTTCAAGGACATGAAGCCTGAAACTGAAGCAGCTGTAATTTAGTGATGAGGGGAGAGCCTAGAGTTGCTAGAGCTTGGTGAGGTGATGAGGGATGAAGCTGTCCCCACCAATGGCAGAGCAGCAGGATGTAGAGCTTCTGGGCTGTGGTCACATGGCCTGAGTCATGGGACAGGCCACACTTGAAGTTATTACTGGCACTGGAGTTTTCAGATTCTGAACCAATAAGTTCCTTTTATTCTTTAAGCTAATGTGAACTTTTTTCCTTTTTTGTGATACAAAGAGTCCAAATGGAAACAACAGCACACAATGCATATGAAATGCAATTCTCTGAAGTACCATTTATTCTTTTCATTCCTTTTGAGTCTAGTTGGGTCGTATTTCAGACCCTCATTCCTTATCTAAATTATTAAAATAGTATTCTTGCTTCCAAAGCTCAGTTTCTTTCTTTTTTTTAAAATTAAATTTATTTATAATGACTTGGGTGAAAACAATCTACAGGCACAATTAAACCAGTAACTGGAAATACCATACCATGACTTGAAACCTCAACTGTGTACCCTTGACCAAGACATATCATTACAATCACCTTTTTCTTTGTTTTTTAATTATTTTTGGCTGCGTTGGGTCTTTGTTGCTGCGTGTGGGCTTTCTCTAGTTGTGGTGAGCGGGGGCTACTCTTCATTGTGGTGTGTGGGCTTCTCATTGCGGTGGCTTCTCTTGTTGTGGAGCACAGGCTCTAGGTGTGTGGGCTTCAGTAGTTGTGGCGCATGGGCTCAGTAGTTGTTGCTCTCAGGCTCTAGAGCACAGACTCAGTAGTTGCAGTGCAAGGGCTTAGTTGCTCCCCGGCATGTGGGATCTTCCCGGATCAGGGCTCAAACCTGTGTCCCCTGAATCAGCAGGCAGATTCTTAACCACTGCGCCACCAAGGAAGTCCCTCTGGTGATTTTTCCAAAATGCCGTGCAAAAGGAAAAAGGAAGAAATAAAGACTGAAAATCCTATCATTGAAAAGGCAGAAAACTCTATATCTTTTTTCCTGCTGTATTTCTTGATTTGATAATGATCTTGATAATTTGTAAACTGCTTTTCTAGCTTCTTGTTTGTCATTCATTGTTATTCATTGATTTTACTAATGTTATTCGTTGTTTTTCTTTTTTAAAACACTGGAATTTTGAAATCAGCTGGTTTCTACAATTAGTAAATGTTCACGAAATTACACTCGTCCTAAAATAAGGCATTTTGCCACAAATTAATTTATTCACACACGTTACAGTGATTCCTTTGTGTGAGTTTCCAGGAGTTTACCTTTGCATCATGTCTAGCACTTGCCTTGAGGTATTTTTTTTAATATATTTTTAATTTTATTTATTTATTTTTGGCTGCATTGGGTCTTCATTGCTGCGGGTGGGCTTTCTCTAGTTGCTACTCTTCATTGCGGTGCACGGGTTTCTCATTGTGGTGGCTTCTCTTGTTGCAGAGCACGGGCTCTAGGAGCGCGGGCTTTGGTAGTTGTGGCACGTGGGCTCAATAGTTGTGGCTCATGGGCTCTAGAGCGCAGGCTCAGTAGTTGTGGCACACGGGCTTAGTTGCTCCGTGGCATGTGAGATCTTCCCGGACCAGGGCTTGAACCCGTGTTCCCTGCATTGGCAGGTGGATTCTCAACCACTGTGCCACCAGGGAAGCCCGCCTTGAGGTATTTTTGAGAGTAATTCTCCAAACAAGATTTGTAGATATGTGATTAATAGAAGTTTAAAAATATGTTTTTGCAAATTGCTTGCCTCCCCCTCCCTCTACCAATTTATCATCTGTGCTAAGTGGATGTGGAGACAATTTAATGAATACAATTTACCACAGACTTTAGCAAAAAAATAAATTTGATTCTGGAGCACCACAAATTATAGAATCTTGGAAATGAAAAGAGCACCGAAAGGTCAACTGGTTTGTCTTTCTTCATTCAGACAGGTTTGCACTTCTCATTAGAGCCGTGTGAGAATCTATCCTAATTCTGAAGACATCCTGGGAAGCAGATCTCACCAGCTCTCTCGTTATCGCTAATGTGAAACATCTATCACTTGTGGAAAATTCGTCTGAAGGACATCCAATTTCCTCATACTGGAGTTTATTCCTATTTCTTTTAAATGAGTCTTCAGTGATGACCACATAAAATTTCTGTTAACCAACAACTTTAGGGAAATGAAATTGAAGGAGGTGGCACATATAAAGCTCTAGAACAGGGTATGGCACACAATAGGCTCTCCAAACATGTTTGCTGCCATGATAACAGTTATCATGATCATCACTGTAGAATGAGACATCAGGGTCTTTGTCTGTCTGGTGATAAAGGAGCATGAAGTAATTTTGGGATTATCTGCTCTGCCTGGTGGTGGTTGACTTGGGTGTTCTAACCTGGCTCACTGGAAAGGAATGCATGATTAATTGTTGACGTGGGGGAGGGCAGGGGGTTGGAAGGAATGGCTACATTGGTGCCAGCTGTTTGTCACACCCCTGATGATGTCTGCAAGCTCTTTGGGGGCAGGGACCCCCTCTTATTAGTCTTGGGTCTCTGGTACTTAGCACAGTGCCTAGCACAGAAAGACACAATATGTATTGAACACTTAAATATTGACTATTATAAAAATCACTCAACAGAATATTTATGTTATCACGTGGGTGTTATTCCTGTGTTCCAGTGTGGTGGTATAATTAAAAAAAAGGTTTTATTCCTTATACATAGTGCTGTTTCTCAGGTCAGGCCTCTTTCTTTCTTTCTTTTTTTTAACTTTTATTTTTTATTGGAGTATAGTTGACTTACAATGTTGTATTAGTTTCAGGTGTACATCAAAGTGATTCAGTTATACATATACATATATCCATTCTTTTTCAGATTCTTCCCCCGTATTTTTTAGCCCTCTTTCATCTCTCCCTTTTTTTTTTTTTTTTTTTTTTTTTTTTTTTTTTTCTCTGAAGGTTATCTGTGAGTTATAGAGATCAGAATTAAACCCTGTGCCTTGTTACAACCTTGAGCATTGTGATGAGTTCCGATATATCAAACTTTGTGCCGATGCTTCCTGGAGTCTCGCTGGTTTCATTTGCATGTGAAGCATGACAAAATTCAAAGTCAGGTGAGGTGTCACAGTGTTTCAGCCAATGGAGGCTTCCACATAAAATTTTACCCTGATTAGGGTTGTTGCCCACTTTGCAATTCGAGCTCTAAAGTTCTTTCCAGGGAGCTTTATAATCTTAGAAAACTTTCAGAGGAGGCATAAGGGTTGAGAAATGAAAACCCTGGAGCTGGAGTAGGGAACGTGCTCAGTTTTGGCCCCAGCGCTGTCTCTGCTATTCTGCAGCCGCCTGAGTCACACTGTTAAACCCATCTGTTTCCATGAGGTTGAACACGGGAAAAGATGGAGAAGGGGGAAAAAAATCTTTTTTAGTTGGCTCAGAGTATATGCCATGCTATTATGCCCCCACCCCCACCTCCATCATTTTTGCGGCCCAAATCGTGCACTGCAGGATTTATTTTTCTAAGGCTGAGGGTGGAGCTTGAATAGGGTGCACTGGAGCAGAAAGAAGGGACCATAGCAAAGGGGTGAGAATTCAGCATTCAACGAGGTCAACAAGGGGCAGGAGATGAAGGCTGCTTCTATTCCAGTTCTTGCGAGATAGATGGAATTCTAGGGATGGGTGGCTCTTCCCCTGACTACTCCTCATTATTTTCTCTCTTAGTCTCATCTCTCCTGAACTTTCAGAAAAGTAGAGTTTGGGAAATGGAGTGTGGTGGATGAGATGGAGAAGCTTATGTGGGACAAGATTTATATTTCCTTCCCTGGCTAGATGGCCCTTACCGTGGGGGCTGCCGACCGCCTGGGATGACCAGAGAAGCCTATGGACCTTTAGATTGGAAGGACCGCTCCTGGGTGGCACAGGTAAGCCTGGAGGAGTGTGGGTACAGCAGGCTTTGGGGGAGCCCTGTTTCCTTATCCACAGCTTTGGACCTTGAACTTTAGCCAGAAGGAAGGACTCTTGCAGATTGATTGGTGAACGCATTGCTTCTTGTCTCAGAATCCAGCACTGAATTTCTCTATAGCACCAGCCCCAACCTTTTATGTCCATAAAAATGCATCTTTTATGTGCTTCTTCCTCTTTTTTTTTTTTTTTTACGGTACGCGGGCCTCTCACTGCTGTGGCCTCTCCCGTTGCGGAGCACAGGCTCCGGACGCACAGGCTCAGCGGCCATGGCTCACGGGCCCAGCCGCTCCACGGCACGTGGGATCTTCCCGGACAGGGGCACGAACACGTGTCCCCTGCATGGGCAGGCGGACCCTCAACCACTGCGCCACCAGGGAAGCCCTTATTCCTCTTTTAAATGAAATGACAACCAGGATGGGGCCCTCTTGCTTTAGGAAGATGGTGGTGGTATCTGCATTAGGGAGGGAGCAAATGGAGGAAAGTGTCATCGAGCCCAAGTCCAGCCGGTTCTCCTTGTCATTTTTTCCCCTCTGTCTTCAGGGCAGGATTTAGGTGTACAGAGACCAGGCACTCTGTAGCCATAGCTGTGTTGGGTCACAAATAGGCTGGCAACATTTTTCTTAATAGTAATAGCCATCTCAATAATTTAACTCAGGCAAGTGTCCTTGGCATTAAGAGCAGGGAAATGTTGTTGTGGAGACTTGCAATTTCTCAGGAGGTATCATCCTTGAAACTTTTAGACTATTAAGGAAAGGTCTTTCAGGTAAAGACTGTAATGCATGTCCCCCACACTCTATTAACAAACAAAATGAGGAAATTTTCTTCAATGGAGAGGCAGCATTGCAAAACAGGAGCTGGCATTGGCCTAAATGGTCAGGCATCCAAACTCTGCAGCCGAGCTGCCTGGGTTCAAATCCCGGCTTTACTAGCTGTGTGACGGTCGGCAAGCTACTTAACTTCTCTGTGCCTCAATTTCCTCTTCTGTAAAATGGGGATGTTAATAATACTAGTATTATGAGGATTAAATGAGTAAATATATGTATAGGACTTGGCACGTTGTAAGTGCTATGTAAGAGATAATTAAGTAAATAAGCCTCTCTCCTCATTATCTGTTCACCTCTTGCCTTGGAGAGCCTGACTCAACTGGCAGTCTTATCATTTGCCTCCCTGGTCAGGCAGGACTGGCTACATAATTTATGGCGTCTAACGAAAAATGAAAATACTGGATTCTTCATTCAAAAATTATTCAGGATTTCAAGATGGTGACAGCAGAGCATTAGATTAAATGCAGGGTTCTTCTAAGTACCTGCACTTCTGTGTAACTGCATGGGTCACACAGCCATCCATGAAGCTGGCCCTGGGGTCAGGAGTTAAGACTTGATTTATTCGACAAGGACTCCCCTGAATTGGTTTTAGGAATGGCAGTGGGGGACTATCTCAAAATTCTTTGATGATCTCACCCCAGAGTTTTGGTAAGGTGGTGTACATTGAATTTTTTAAAAAATAGAAACCGCGTGATATATCTGTAGGCTGTCTAAAGGGTTCATTTGAAAAGGAGAGTACTCAATGGCAATGGATCCAACTTTTTTTTTTCCCCAGCCTTAGCCGTTTTATCCTACACTTTCTTGTCTCAATAGTCAGTAATGAGATGTCAAGAAACTATAGATTGTTGGGTGGCGGGCATGTGTGCCATGCTTGATGTGAAGTGGCTTCATGCAGAGAACTGAATGACACAGATGATTCATTTACACATTTATTATCTATCTTGCTTACTCTACCAGACTGGAATGGAGAACAATGCCAGCAATTTTATAGACATTTTGACACAAAGTAAACAAGCATTTTGATGTGGAACAATTGTACAGACTACTACATGCATATAAGGATGCTGACTGATGCAGAAATATTGAGTTGATCAGCAAAACTACTAATACAAAATCACATTTTCTTTTTATGGGGTTAAAATGCAGCAGACATGGGGACACTGATACAAACACCATTAAATGGGAGAGAAAGGCATTGTATTAATGGTGCCGATAGACCTCTGAACAAACACAAGTATGCTACATCGTATCCTCTTTACAAAACAGAAATCGAAACATTTTGTTTGCAAATAGAATGAAATAAAGTATGTTGAGGCAGATGAATGAGATTAGACAAGACTTACCACCTATGCATACATAAGCTCTGGCTTCTAGTGAGAGTTTATATTAAAAATATTTCAATATAGTATAAGATGAAATGCTAATGCAATTATGTGTGTGGACTGGACAGGATAACCCAACTGAGAAATCTTCAAAAATAAAATACTGATTGTGCTTCTTTTCCCCTGTGGCATTCAGAGCATTCATAGATAGTATGAAAACCCTCTAAAACATTAAAGTTAATAAAAGAGAGTGATGCTTCATGCGACAGTCCCTATAAATCTAATACCATATGTAACTTAGAGATATGAAATTGTATTATTTAACGTATACAGCAATTTTAAGAACTATTATTTAGCTTTGAATTTCTGACACTCAATATTCCTTAGGTTTTAAAAATAGTTTGGAGTGTTTTTAATCTGGGAGATTTTAGGGACTTAATAGAAACTATTAAAATCTCTACAACTTGAGAAAAAAAGAATCAGGTTGTTTATCGACCTGTTTCATAGGGAAATCACCCACGATTATTCCCAGCAAGGCTTTTTTTTTTTTTTTTTTGCGGTACGCGGGCCTCTCACTGTTGTGGCCTCTCCCGTTGCGGAGCACAGGCTCCGGACGCGCAGGCTCAGCGGCCATGGCTCACGGGCCCAGCCGCTCCGCGGCATGTGGGATCTTCCCGGACCGGGGCACAGACCCGCGTCCCCTGCATCGGCAGGCGGACTCTCAACCACTGCGCCACCAGGGAAGCCCTCCCAGCAACGCTTTTTATGTGCATTAATTACTGATAGTTTTATAGTTTCACCATAAGTTTTCATAAAATTACTTTGTGAACACTCACAGAGTTGTCCTGAGTTTAACCAGAAGATAATTCTAACATTAAACATTGAATTAATGAGTTTGGGGAGTTAGACACATTAGCTTTTAATGATATGTGACTCTAGTTACCCACAAAACCAGAAGATAGTTCAGGCTTCCCTCCTGATTCCAAACACACTCATGTCCACATGCGCGCACACACACACACACACACACACACACACACACACACACACACACAATAACCTTCCCCAAAGCCAATCAACTTTTCAAAACAATGTGCATTATAAACTTCAGTTTCCCCTATTTAACTCATTTGGAGATTTGCCTTTCTCTATTAGGTTTTCTTTTTTTCTTTCCCCTTCTCTCTCCCTGCATCCATCTCCTTACCACCTCTTCCTCCCTCTTAGACCCACTTCCCCCCAAAAACATTAGTCTTTGAAAGTCTATATATGTTAATTTTGTAGATCTCCAACTTTAGCTTTTGAAGACAAAAATGAAAATAATGTATACTTGACAATTGGACATCACTAAATGTGTCACTTCTGAGGAACGGGTATCCTTTGACTAGTGAAAAGAGCTAATGTCAGACAGGTCAGCCTTCACCACACTCCCCTCCTTTTATTTTACACAATGTTGTGGTGAAAGAAACCATTTAAGGCAGGTCTACATTGGCAATGGGAAATAAATTAAGCACTTATCTGGAAAAATCAGCAGCTATGTTTCTTTAGTTTATTAACAGACAACACTTTTTAAAACTAAATTACTAGACATATTTAGACTATGTATATATGTTGTAGAGATTTTTATTATGAGCCTGGAAAGACAGTTAAAAAACATGACTTCAGTATTTACGGTAAAGAATGCACAGATGGAAACGATTCAAATAGTGAGATGTTTTAACTAAAGGCGTTATTGCACTGCCTCAGAACTCTTTTTGGGCTAGATGTTGAGCAAGCAGTATACAGTTACTTTTGTACCATGGTTTACATACGTGATACCGTAACATAGTGTGCTGACATAATAAGATGAGACAATCACGCTGGTAGCTTTTAAAAGCATCAGACATGAACAGTCGACACTGAGTTTTTACATAAGCTACGTAGAGACAGGTAATAAATACATTTAGTGAGCTGGTTGGGCAGCATAATGCTTTATCTGAATACCATTTAATAAGCTTGCAACTTTATTTCTTGAGAAAACAGGTAGGAATACAGTATTCATTAAGCTATAACTAAATAGTAATGAGATCTAAACTGTCATGCAATTATGCTTTAGAGCATGGATTATTTTTTTAAGCATCATAATACATTGACTGAAACGCCAAACTAAGTAATGTGTTATACTAAAGCTTTCATAAAATTACTAGGCAAAAAACCAAAAAGAAAACCAAAAACCAACAAACCAAGCAAACAAAACTTTGTGAAAATCAAAGTATTATTTTGAGTTTACCAGTGACGAATACTGGATACTCTGAAGGTGAAATTTTAGCATATCTTGGAAATTCCTTTGCAGAGTCAGTGGAAGATTTACCCAAAGTAAGTCTGTCTTTAACGTTCGAGTTGGTTGCGTCCCCTGGTTGCACAGTGACCACCCTGATTTGGTTGGAGTAGTTACATTTAATCAGTGTAAGGACTAGGTGTGCTGCATTACATGTAGTCCTTGGTCATCACCCGTAGGAAATAAGGGCTCTAGGTACATTTTTGTGACTTGGCATATTTTAAATAACTTGAAATAGAAAACGACTCTCCTCTGTTACCTTTATTGGTCAATAAGATTTGAACGTAAGAAAATAAATAAAACAAATGATGACAGTCCAGATTCCAGATTCCAAAACCAAAATTTAATGAAGAACCTTTTAATACTGAAAGCTTTTGCTTTCATTTTAGAGTTTAATCTGGCAAACAGCCAATGACTGTAAATCTGGAACAAAATTCAGTTACGAATTACTTTGTGAAATACATCCTTAGGTTTACATGTATTTAAAGCAAAAAAAAAAATGGAGCGGTATGTTAATATTGACATAATGACTAAGTATTTAATTTTGTGCTAATAAGGATGGTGTAAAGGCTCTTCAAATGTATAATATCTCTGAAGTCTTAGTAATTATAGGAAACTGATTTTTCTCTAGAAGAAACTGACGTTTGTCTATTAAACATTAAAAATCTAAGGCTGTCAGGTAAAAAAAAATTGCATTACATAAGTGTTCAAAACATGTTATATATCCAAATAATTTGGACGTTATCCAAATAATGTCAATCTGTCTCTAAAGCCACATGGCACATATATATATATATATATATATATATATATATATATATATATATATATATATAATTTAGCAAATAAAATGCTGTCTATTTTAAGGTAACAGTGAGTAAAAACCTATATTTACACGCAGACACACATTTAAAATTTTGATGGTTTAGGAAGCTACAGAAGAATTTTAGAAGACTAAGTAATTAGCACACAAATGTGAGTTGAATGCTGCTTTCTTTTGGAATATTTAAATAAAATCCTCCTATTTGTCTGCAGGTACTGTGCTAGGTGCTTTACTATATACTACCTGATTTAATTTATAATAGTCTTTAAAAAGCTCATCTATAGTAAGGTGAGAAATATTAATTTCAAATGACCATCTAAAGATATTTTTACATAAAAAACTTAAAAAAATCTTAATCCAAATATGACTTATTTCTCATTGGATGCACAGTAAAGTACTATTTTTCAATATGGCCTTTCGTCCACCCCTAATAATCTTTTGCTAAAATTTTGTTTAAATCACCATTACGGTTTTGGCCAAGAACCATATAAAAACGAACACAGTAATATCAGTTTTCCCTGATCAAAATGTTTGTTACCATTGAAAATGATGAAAAGGGTAATATTGGTATTTTCCTTTTTGTATACTGCCCTGAAAACACACACTAATTGGTTACACACAAAATTTTAGTGAAAGTTTGCATTTAGAATGATATCATAACTTGTGATAACTTAGTGAGTTGGGCACCACGTTTCTCATCAACCTAGTTATTTACCTTTGAAGTTCAAGAAATTAATAGAGACTTCAAAAATTATTGTTCTTTTGTTAATAGTAGGAGAAAACATCATGTCATTGCTTTGTTGATCAAATCATATTATGACATGGTGCAGAGAGTTCCTTTGTCCTCAGGCTTCTCTAAGGTTTCTGATCTTGACTTTGGGCTCCAAGTTGCTATTGCTAATGGCTCATTTGATCCTGCCCTTGACGTGACACTGAAGTCCTGTATATCCAAGTAGATCCTAGGGAAGGACTGCTACTGGGTACTGCAGACAGGAGAGAAATGAAGAATCTGGATGATACCATATCTGAGATTTGATCAAAAGAATCTGTTTCCAAACCAGGAGGATGAAACTTGAAAAGAAGGTGGAAGGGAGTGAAAAAATCAAGTCACTTCCACAAATCGTTTCCACTCTGCACCCCAGGGCACAGAACATAATATTAGTAAATTGTCCAATAATTTCCCCTTTAAGCCCATTCTCCCACTTACCCTCACTTCTTCAAACAAAACAAAACACGCAAGGTGGCACACAAGAAATAATATGAAACAGAAAAGCTTTCTGATTGAAAGCAAGGTGCTAAGAGCAGGCGTCGTCATTATGCAGTTAAATGAAACGTTATTAAAAATGCTTCAGTGTGCTAATGGTACCTTATGTTTGCTTAATAAACCTTTTTTATACATTCACTGTTGAATTTTTAATGGTTTAATATTATACCTCTTTAAAATTGCATAAGTTTGAAACTTGGCTATTGTATGACAAATCCAGTGTTTTGTAAGTTGCAGGTTTTTCTTTCTTTTTTTTGTTTCTTTGGCTTTGAAAAAAATAGGAAGATTTTGCAAATTCTTTAGTGAGATTTTCATAGTATATACATATTTGCTAATTGTGGTGGTAACATTTTGTTGGATAAGTAATTTCGGTAATATTAGAACAGATTACCTTCTGTGTATCTTTTTTTTTTTTTTTTTTTTACAAAAATTCTCCTAATTTCAATTAAACATTATGATGTGAGTATAATCTGCAGGTTAAAATCATAGCCTGACCCATATGCTGCAAATAAGAATGTTAGGAGCATCTTGGTTTAAAGATGACAGAAGTGGCTGTAATAGAATTTCTGACCAGTACCCACAGATATGGTTTGGAAGTTTAGAAACCACCTGTTTTTATCACCAGGGTCAATTCAGGGATATTTCAGGTTCTACTTGTAATCTTCAAGGAGAATGGAGACTGTAGATTTGTCTTCACAGGTTTGTTTTTCTTAAAAAAAAGTCAGCACTTTGAGTTCTCTTTATCTCTTCACTACTGGCAGAAAGGTCAAAGTAGCATTTACTACTGTGTATCCAGAGAGCAGCCTAGGACACTGCTAAATATTTAGCTAATCTGGTGATTTTGTTTTGATTTGGAGGCAGCAAGTAGGACTATTTTGAAGGTGCTGTGCAGAGGGCAGCAACAATTGTATCAGATATTTTGGAATAAGAAAAAGAAAACCAAGAAATGATCACTGAAAAAAAAATATCTGTGACATAGTTATGATTTTGCCTATATGCATGGGTAACAGAAGGTGGAAAACGGTAGAGAACTTTCTTTCAAATCCTCCTTACCACATCCTTTCTCGGCAAATAGAATTTCACTTTCTGTCAAACTGACCACTAGAGGGCACTCAACATAGAGACTAAAAAGCAGGATGGCAGAGGATATGTATTTACCTCTGTTGCCACTATTTTGTGTCTATCTCCCTGAGTCTTGATTTTGAAAGTCTGTATAGTTTGGTGTTCAATCTGAAGTCTTTTTAGGTTGAAATGGAGCAAAAATAAGTAAAAGAAAAGCTATTCAGCTACATCACTTGCCAGCATTCCCCACAGTGGATGGGAGATAAACTATATTGCTCAGATTGGCATTAAGCTTTCCTCACCAGCAGGTAGTGATGGCTTCTCCCACAGCATACAGGCTAGGATTTAAAAAAAAATCAAACAGAACAGTTATGGGAGTATAAAACAATTATTTTCAACATCATTTTTGCCAGAGTCATATGTCCTTTGGCTGAAGTGGGAAATATCTACATTGAAAGAAATTGTCACTAGCTTTCAGAGAGCTACTATAATTTTATGCATGGATGTTTAGAAAGCTTATGCGGTGGTCATTCAGATTCTAGATTAAGGAATGAAAATAAATAACTTGAGTCTGAGAGAAAATAAAAGTGGATAACAGAAATTCTCAGGCAACAGACTCAAACATATTGCCATACTATTTCCAGCTCACCCTGTGGAACTGGATTTCACTTGGGAATATAATCTCTTTAAATATGAAATCTCTGCTAGACTGTAAAACTGAGGGAATGAACTGTGCGTAAATTAATTTCTGGCATAGGGTAGAAAATACATGTTTGTTGAATGAAATATTTTATCCCAGAAATATGGAAGTATCTGTTAGATAATAAGAAATCATTTCTTCAGGAGAGAGATTAAAGTTGAAAGTATGGTCTCAATTGCAAATTTCATGTTAATAAGTATTTACTCTAAATTATATACAAGAATATATATATATATATATATATATATATATATATATATATATGTACCGAATATAAATTTCTCTGCTTAAAAACACGTTTAGTTTACCAACATATTTCTTAGTCTTTCTTCCTTTGTTTTGGTGGTATTTGTATCTTTTGCTGGCCTTGGGTTGTCTTATTACTGAAGATAATCCCTCACCTTCCTTTATTTATATGTATGTTTATAGGCTACAACCCTTTCAGACTTAATAAGGAAGAGATTATGCATTAATGGCAATGATAAATAAGATTTATGAAATTAAGTCAGGCTGTTTTAAGACATCAAGTAGAAGAAATGGTAATTGGAGCCACTAAAGAATAACATTATATTCCAATGAGTGGTAACTTCAATAATATAGAACGTTCACCAAGTTTTTGGAATTGAGACCTTTCCTCTTTCTTATTAGGGCATGGGCCTTTGAATGTTTGCATTTTTTTACTTAGATTTTGTAGAGTCTCCTTTTTCTTTTTTTTAGTTCTGTTTGGGTGAGGACAGTGGCAGTGAAAAAGTACTCAATATATTTTCAAATTCACATGGACCTAAGTGAATAAATTCCTTGAGTCAAGTTAAGCAACTTTTGATTACTGAATTTTATTTATTTACTAAAAAAAATTTAAAAAAATTTTTGGCCACACTGCACGGTATGCGGGATCTTAGTTCCCCAACAAGTGTAAGTGCAGAGTCTTAACCACTGGACAGCCAGGGAAGCCCCTAATTACTGAATTTTAAACATCTTTCATTTAGAAATTCAGAAGACTAAACAGAATAGTGATACATTGCTAACATGTTGCCTATAAATGAGAATTAAGAAAAAACATTAAAATGTTTTGTTTTTCACCCAATAACCATCAACACACTATTAAAATATAAAATTTGTTAGAGATTTTTTTTAACTGGCATCAAATTTTGCTCTAGTTATTGGTGATAGACTATTATTATCTATTTTGAAAAGCAATATATCTAACTAAAAAATTATTTTTCAATTTATCAGATAATAAGGAAAGACAACACATAACTTTACTCAATCAGATTAACAATTTGTTATCTCAAATGCAAATCTAAACTGTGATTCAAAAATAATTATGTACCAGTCTTCCATTTATATCATCCATCTATTTCTTAGGAAAACAGTTCTTTGGAAAAGCATTTCACTTGTTCCTGTCATATGCTTCCCTGGTTTGATAACTGAATACTTCTTTCGTACTCAGAAGAGACACTTTCCAGTAATCCAAATGACCCTCAGCCTGGTTTTATTTATTTTAAAAATTTTTATTTATTATTAAAAAAAGTTTTTTTTCTCAGCCTGGTTTTAAATGGGCAAGGCAGTAAGCTCCAGGAGGCTGGGGGCTGTATGCTAACACCAAGCACGATGCCTTCTGTAGAATACAGGGGCGCTCACTTAGTATTTACTGAATGAATGAATAGTGAAATGCCAATCAAAATCTATTAGACAGTATTTTTGAACTTTGAAGTTTTAATAGTTCTGAAGTTCTTCTTTTTGTAGAAAATCAAGTGGCTTCCTTCAGCCCTCTGCCTAATGTGTATTCATGTTACATCATGAGTAATAAATTCTTCTCTTTGACCCAGGAATGTGTACCTTATAACCAGAATCCCGAATGGGCAAACATATGTGCTAAAGATGCTCAATGTCATTTATCTCAAGTCATTACCATTTGGCATGATCCACTGCTGCTTTAAGAAAACTGCATGATGATGAATGCACCTCTGCGTTTATTTACGTAATTTTAAATATTAATAGAAAAAAACCTCCTTAACTAAACATATTTTCCTGTTGTTTATTGGAATGCTGGACTTGAAGCCAGAGGATGTGGACGAGGTCTTGTTCTACTACTATTCACCAGTGACCAGTGTGAACTTGAACAAGATTCCTAACTCGCTGGTCTTTTATTGATAAATAATACCTGATTCAGAAGGCTGAGTATTAAGCATGACCAAAAACTCTTAAAATACTCTACATACATAAGGCTTTTTTTTTTTTTTTCTATTCAAATTCCAAGAGAAAATAGTTGAATTGTTGACTTTCCTCATGTCTACGTGACAGTGAGACTGTTTTGACAAGAAATTAATGGGAACAGATGCTTGGCACTATTCTTCTTCTTACCAAATCTAGTTCATATCAGGATAATGCTTGATCTAAATGCTTGCTTCAAAGCTGTTGGCTGTGCCAGAGTGGAGAAATTTCTAGTGAAAATGTTTAGAGACTAATTAGGTGAACACTAGGCATTCAGGGTGTCACTCCTGTATTTGTGACCCAACTCAAGACATATATGCGTGCACCCATTTCTATCCTCTTGCGATGGATCTCAAGCTTTAAGCTAAAACAATCTTGTGGCAATTTACACCTGTTAGGATAGCCAGCAGAACTGAATTAACAGTGCCTGGGACTGTGTTATTTTGAGTTCATTCAAACAGTCTTTGCTTGTCGACATTTGTCCCTGGTCACTGAGCCAGGTGACAATGAGCAAGCTCTCCCAGCAGCAGAAACCTCCAGGGCCCCTCAGGGAAACAGCCTATGTCCCCACCACTTAGGCAGTGCTTCTCAAACTGGGGATGTGTTTTCCAGGGGGTACAAAAGAGGTATTTGAAGTTAAAAGAGTATCCATTTTACTAGTCGGTAAGTAAGAGAAAACATGATTTCTTTGATATTGAAACATATGTTATGAAGTAAAATGCAGCATTTTCATGACTTTTTTTTGTGTGTGTGCGGTACGCGGGCCTCTCACTGCTGTGGCCTCTCCCGCTGCGGAGCACAGGCTCCGGACGCGCAGGCTCAGCGGCCATGGCTCACGGGCCCAGCCGCTCCGAGGCACGTGGAATCCTCCCGGACCGGGGCACGAACCCGTGTCCCCTGCATCGGCAGGTGGACTCTCAACCACTGCGCCACCAGGGAAGCCCCTTTCATGAATTTTAATGGAAAACATAAGACTTTGCAAGAACTCTGTGCTTGGTCTATTCCCAGACCAGTTCGGGCAAATACGTTCATTCTCTGCATTAGGTGCAGTTCATTGAAAAGGTTAAGGACGCACTGCACAAGTGCATTTTGGGAACCCTAGGTGCTTCCCTGTGAAACAACAAAGTCAAAAGTTTTTTTTTTTTTGCGGTACGCGGGCCTCTCACTGTTGTGGCCTCTCCCGTTGCGGAGCACAGGCTCCGGACGCGCAGGCTCAGCGGCCATGGCTCACGGGCCCAGCCGCTCCGCGGCATGTGGGATCTTCCCAGACCGGGGCACGAACCCGTGTCCCCTGCATCGGCAGGCGGACTCTCAACCACTGGGCCACCAGGGAAGCCCCAAAGGTTTTTTTAGAGGAGATTTTATTTTATTTTTAACTAGCTGAAGACTTTTGGCTCAGAGGGGCTAAGAAGAATCGAAGGTTAAACTTTCCATAGGAGGTTCTTAAAAATTCTTTAAAACTTAAGAAAAATATTAAAGGGGAAAAGTTTTTAGGGAGAATGCCTTGGAGGAGAATGTCTAGAATTCCTTATCTAGGAAAGATTTCTAACATTAAGCATTCTGGAGCAGGACTGTCAGTGAAAGGCCTAATGGACATAAGAAAGGTCGGCGTTAGTAAACTATCAGAGAACTTTTAAAAACTTCAGAGTCATCAGTACAGAGACATTACAAAATAACTGCTTCATGAGACTATGTAAAGAAAATAATTTTCATGACTTATTTGCTATTTGTCTAACAGCAGATATATCTGTTTACTTGAAAAACTATATATAGAAAATTCAGACACTCTAGATTTACGAAAACTGAGCAACATTTAGTTTTAGACACTGAGATAAGTATGAGTGATGTAAATATCAATGATTAATGACCATAAACTCTTAAAGGTTGTGTTCTGAAACACACAAAAACCATCAGGAAATTCTAATAAGCACAGTGAAAAAGAAATGTTTAAAATTATTTTTAGCAGTAGGGCTGCTTGGATTTCAGCTAAGATCAAAACTTGTTTTCTTATCTGAGACATAATGACCAGATTTTGTTAATAAAGACATGTTATTCCTTAAAGTCTTAAGTTAGGTCCTAAATATTTGGGTTGTCCTTTTTCTGGTGTTTTTTTTTTTTTCTTCTTTTAAAAATAGAATAAAATTTAGAATTTTTTTTCCTTAAACAAAAAGTTGTGCTTTAAATTGGGCCCAGAATTTTCCTATTTCTCGGAACTATACATCCACACCCACACACACGTACAAAATGCATTACGTGGAGGCAAACTTGCACATTCCTGAGAGATCAAGGAATCATATTAATTTGCAGTCTTAAGGTACCTTAGAAATAATTTGTCTTGATTTTTATTGGGGTAAAACTGAAACTGAGAGAGGATTTCAAGGCTCATCCAGGATCACCCATCAGGTAGTTGCATATCGAGCTAGAGCCTTGATTTCCTGTGAAGCAAAGTTGATCCAAATGACCTGGGTTTTACACAGTCTTCACTAACAGGACAGTCACTAGCAATATCCTAACGCCTCTGGATTTCACTGTTCTCAGTCGAAAATGCTGGAAGTATTGCTTTCAACTAGGATAATCCTCCATCTCTTGGGGGCGTTGGAAACATGGGGTGTTTCTAGATGCTGCAATCACTGGATGGTGCTACTGGCATTTGTGGCCTTCTCCAGGTGGCAGTGTTTTCTCCCCTCACTGGGAAATACTGGGTGACCCATTATCAGGCCAGGGTTCTTTTTTTTTTGGTTGCACCATGCGGCATGCGGGATCTTAGCTCCCCCACCAGGGATGGAACCCTGTGCCCCCCGCAGTGGAAGCGTGGAGTCTTAAACACTGGACCGCCAGGGAAGTCCTAGGCCACGGTTCTTTTTATATTAACTCATTTCCAAACCCAACTCTATCTATGGGGTACAGGTGGGCGGGGTGGCAGTCTTACTTAAATAACGCTGCTTTTAGTTTGCCAAAAGTCACTTTTTGGAATTCCCATTTTGGCATGTCTACATTCTATCTTTAGATAGAAAAGGTTATGTTGGATTCAAGTGGAAAATACAGTCGTCTTTAGATGGCCAACATACATTTTTAAAAAATTTTATTTATTTTTGGCTGCGTTGGGTCTTCATTGCTGTGCGCGGGCTTTCTCTAGTTGCGGCAAGCGGGGTCTACTCTTCGTTGCGGTGCGCGGGCTTCTCGTTGCGGTGGCTTCTCTTCTTGCGGAGCACGGGCTCTAGGCGCCCGGGCTCAGTAGTTGTGGTGCATGGGCTTAGTTGCTCTGCGGCATGTGGGATCTTCTGGGACCAGGGGTTGAACCCATGTTCTCCGTATTGGCAGATGGATCCTTAATCACTGTGCCACCAGGGAAGTCCCCTTCTTTCTTTCTTTTTTTTTTTTTTTAAAGAACTGCTTTCCAAAAGTGGAGGGACATTAAAAAAAAAGTTTAGTTGTGTAATATCACCTTTTAAGTATGTTCAGGTTTTTAAAAAATGCATTTCTGTAATAGGCTGTGGCATGGTACATACTTTTCCCCATGATATTAGTGATATATAATTGACTGGCAAAATTTCAAACTGCAATTCCAAGTTTTTGGATATCTGGTCATTACATCTTGCCTATTTCCATGATTTATAAATAAACCCACAAATGCCACAACTAAGCAGAAGCAAAAAAGAAAAATGCACCCTATGAATTATATCACAAGTCAATAAAAATACTGTATTCCTTTAAACAGATGTACTTATAAGAGCTTTATAACCCAAAGCAAGATATGTGGGATGCTTTAAGAAAAGGTTGCAATTTTGCAACAAGAAGTCTGTACAGCTCCTCCAGGCAGTAGCTGTGAAGGAGGTGCCTGTGTCTCAGAACTTCTTTCCATCTGTTCTTGACACTTTGGCATCCCAAGCCCCGTTATTTACAAAGTTACCCATTTTGCAAGCTCAAAGCACCTTGCCTGGCAATTACGAACTCATGCAATGACATTTCATCCTTTCATGTGCAAATTCTAAAATTCATTGTAACGGAAAAATCTCAAAGTCTAAACTCTGTCTACAATTTGAAATGAAAGGATCAAAAATGTCAGACATTGCAGAATACCGGGTTCGTAATAGAGCTCTCTTTATTTGTTCACTGTTCTTCAGTCATTTTTGTTTGTTTGTTACAAAATGCAGTCTTGATGCTTTATTTAAACAGTACTTAAACTAAACTGTCCATGCCATGCAAAAATAACATTTTATGCACTTTTTTGGGGGGAGGGGCTTCCCACTTTTTAGTTCACAGGCATTATTAACCGCATTTTTAAGAAACAAGTTTTTTGTTTGTTTGTTTTTGTTTTTATTATTGCCTTTGTAACTAGTCACATGCTGGTTTCACGTGTGGGACAGTAACCTGTGTCTCCTGGGTTGGAATGAATTTCTGGGGCAAACAAGTGGTTTTCCATCTTGCACCCTTCTTGACTGTTGTCCTTTTTTACTTCCACCACAGCATGGTAAATGCCTTGCCTACAGTTGTGACTTGTGTCCTGTGGAGAGGAAGCGCCCACAGAGGCCTCTTCTCGCAAAGGGTCTCTTCCGTCACTAGGCTTATCTGCAAAGCAGTTCGGGCTGGAGTCTGCCTGCTTGTCCTGCCTCGTGGTCCCTTGGAGCTCTAAGAAATCATCGTCTTCGCCCGTGTCTATTTCCGTGAAGCTCCTCCTCTCTCTGGATGAGAAAGGAAAGAGTTTCTGCTTGGGAAACCGAGGCGTCAGCCCTTTGGAGGGTCCCTGACAATGTGCCGGAACCTCGGCGCCCAGCAAGGGTCTGTCTCCCTGGGAGGGGGTTTCTTCTAAGAGGATGGTGCTGATGAGCTGCGGGGCGGTGAGTGGGAAGTCCGCCGCGGTGACCGGCAGTGGCCTGGCCGTGCTGGGTGGGGTCTGCGGGGCCCCGCCTCTGTTGTCCTTGAAGTTCACCTTGAGCGATCCGGACTTGAGTGGGTTGCTGCCTTTCAGCGAGCTCCTCGGGCTCTCGGCGGCACTGTCCGACTGCGAGGGGCCGTGGGGCCCACCCTGGGACCCGCTGGAGTCGAGGTTCACAGTTACGTCGATTGGAGCGTATTCCGGGCTGGCGTCCCTGGCCGCGGGCATCTTCTCTCGGGTCAGGGTGAGGAATGGGGGGGCCCTGGCTCTTTGGTGCTCTTCTATCCGGGCGAGGTCGGGTGGGAACTTCATCTGCAGGTGGCAAGCGGAGGGTGGCGGCAGGGGCGACCTCTCGGTCTCTGTGAAGTCGGTGGCGCAGCTCGTGAAGCTGTCGATGCTGGAGGTGCTCTTCATGTCCACGATGCCCTCGGCCTGCGCCACGGCCAGCTGCTCCTGCGGGCAGATCACCTCCTCCATCTCTATCTCTTCTTCGTACGCAGACGGCCTCTCGGGCTGCTGCTGGCGCTCGGGATTCGGGTGGGAGTGAGGCTGCGTCTTGGTGATCTCGTTGTACAGCATCTCCAGTTTCTGGGCACTCAGATGCTGTGGGCTGGAGGAAGAAGTGTTGTTCAGCTGCTCGTGGGAGTCTTTTTGGCTGACCTCCTGGTACTTATTCTCGTAAGACTTGTTGGAGCTTGTTTCCGACAGAGCCTTCCGGGCCCACTTCCACCGGCTTGGAGAGAGGCGGTTTTCCCCCGTGGAGTCTTTTGTATTGGCCGACTCTCCCGTCTTCTCCACAGCCACGTCTATCAGTTCCATACTGCGAGCAAAGGCATCTTTTAAGTTCATAGAAACGATGCTTCCATTCCTCTTGGCCCGCTCGAGAGCCTCTCTCCTTTTAATGGCCTTCTCCTGGCGTTTCTGCTCCTTGTAGAACTCAGAAAAGTTGTTCACAATGATTGGGATGGGAAGGGCAATCACCAGAACACCCGCAATACAGCAGAGGCCTCCCACGATCTTCCCTAATAATGTTTTTGGGTAGATGTCACCGTAGCCGACAGTGGTCATGGTGATGGTGGCCCACCAAAATGAGGCCGGGATGCTGGTGAACTTGGTAGCATCTTCGTCCTTCTCGGCAAAAAATACCAGGCTGGAGAATATCATTATCCCCATGGCCAAGAACAGTATCAACAAGCCCAGTTCATTGTAACTCCGCCTGAGGGTGAAACCCAGGGACTGCAGGCCCGTCGAGTGTCTGGCGAGTTTCAGGATCCTGAGGATACGCATGATTCGGAAGATCTGGACCACGCGCCTCACGTTCTGGAACTGCAGCACGCTCTTGTTGGACTCCGTGAGGAAAATGGTGACGTAATATGGCAAGATGGCCAGCAAGTCGATAACGTTCAGTGGGCCCTTAAAGAACTTCCATTTATTTGGTGAGGATAGGAACCGTAAAAGGTACTCCATGGTAAACCAGGCGATACACACGGCCTCCACATGGGCTAACTGGGGGTTGTCATTGGGCTGTCCAAATTCATCCATCTCCTGCAGCTCTGGTAGCGTGTTGAGAGACAGCGCAATGGTGGAGAGTACGATGAACAAGATGGACACGATAGCCAAGATCTGGAAAAGAAAAGAAAGTCAGGTCAGCAAGGCCTCTTAGTTGCTTAGGCAGCTCGGAGACATATGGGTTCACCATTCTTTAAATGATATGTCTTGCGCAAAGGTATTCCAAGAAGGTAACTTTACAACCCCAAATTCTCCAACTAATACAAATATGTTCACTTTTTATGAGTTCATTTCACTCAGAAGCCTAACGTGTATAAAATAGATAACTAATGAGAACGTTCTGTACAGCACAGGGAACTCTGCTCAATGTTCTGTGGTAACTTAAATGGGAAGGAAATCCAAGAAAGAGAGGATATACATATATGTACAGCTGATTCACTTTGCTGTACAGCAAGACGATAACACAACATTGTAAAGCAACTCTACTCTCAGTAAAAATTAACAATAATAGAAAGAAGCCTAATGTAATATTCTTTTTTTTTTTTAAATATATATTAATTAATTTTGTTTATTTTTGCTGTGTTGGGTCTTCGTTTCTGTGCGAGGGCTTCCTCTAGCTGTGGCAAGTGGGGGCCACTCTTCATCGCGGTGCGCGGGCCTCTCACTATCGCGGCCTCTCTTGTTGTGGAGCACAGGCTCCAGATGCGCAGGCTCAGTAGTTGTGGCTCACGGGCCTAGTTGCTCCGTGGCATGTGGGATCCTCCCAGACCAGGGCTCGAACCCGTGTCCCCTGCATTAGCAGGCAGATTCTCAACCGCTGCGCCACCAGGGAAGCCCTGTAATATTCTTTTTAATTCTAGGGTCTAAGCCACTTGAAAAAAATCCATCCCCCCCCCCCCCCCCCTTGCCCCTTGTTCTTTGGCACCTTAGGAAGAGTTTTCGGGGAATAGTCATCTCTCCTCTCTGAGTTATTTGTAATTTTTCTCTCTTAACCACCCAGTTTATGTTTCCTTACATGAACTGCCATACATGTTATATTAGCTAGAAAAAATTCATGGTGGCCAGAAGTTTTATTCTACAGCTAAAAACGCAAATGCAGACCTATGCGTGGAGAGATAATATGGCCTCAGTACAACAATGTTTCCATAGAACAAGTGCGATTTGTGTGGTGAGCACTGAAGTGAGGGAGCCTCCATCCTGGGCTATGTGGCCTTCTGGCCAGCCTCTGGTGGGAGAGGAGGGTTATGAGCTAACTTCATTCAGTTGAGAAAGGTTTCAGAACAAAGAACTTGAAGATTGTCCATGGTGATCTCGGTTCAGGGATCCCCGTGGGGCAGAGGAAGGGCCGCACCATATCAGATGTGGAAGGAGAGAGGAAGCGCTCAATAAGAAGTAAAAAGAGGATCAGTGACTGAATTTTGGAGTCAGTCATTCTGACCTCTGAGCTTGGCTTTATCGCTTTACTGTGTGACTTTGGGCAAGTTACTTAACCTCTCTATGTCTCGGTTTACAGATCTGTCGAATGAAGACAACAATCGTAGTTATTTCATGGCTGTTGTGAAGATTACCCGGCACACAGACATCACTAAATAAATGAAAATTACTCATAGTGTTAGAGGCCGAAATGAACAGGACTTCAGTCTGGAAGGACGAAGACCAAGAACAGGTATGTGGGAAATCTGTAAAAACCATGCAGGGTATAGACAGCTTAAGCAGGGATTTCCTCACTGTAACCCAGTGTTCTAGATTGATAAGGCAAAGCATGAAGATGAAGGTTTGAGGGCAACAGAATAAAGCACTTCTCTGCTTAGTACAGATTGTGCATCTGGAACACATGATTCTTGGTGAAGCAGGAAGCCTCTCTTACCTAGATTAGGTCTGGCTTGGTTTCATCTGACCTTTGCCAATGACCTCAAGAGGTATCACTGGTCTCAGTTATTATTTGTAGCTCTGAGAAAAATATCCTGACACTGTTTAATTTAGAAATTCAGCATTCAGTAGACAATGGTTAAATATCTTGAGGCCACACATCTCAGAAAACATGAGACTGTGAAAAAATTATCTATAACTGAATCAGGACTTCTGAACTTCTCTCCTCTTTATCCTTCTAAGTTTCTCTACTTCTGGGTTATTCTCCTTACCCTTGCTCTTTTCTCCTCTTATGCCTCATTTATACCTTTCATTGTTTTTTCTTCCTGTTTCTTCCAGCTCCCATCTTTCCTCTTAAATCACTTTAGAGTGAAAAGCATAGTTTGTTCCAGAATGCACTGCAGAAACGAAGTAAAGATTTAAGTTTTCGTAACTTAAAGAACAGTACTGAATTACTAGTGTTTTATAATTTTTTCTTAAACAAAACTAAGTACTTTTTACCTGAGTATACTTCAGGAGTTTCTTTAAAAATGTGGATCAATGAATGACAGTAGAATAAAGGTTCTCTTCATCTACTCCAGAGACTTTGAAGGCTAAAGTTAGAAATCCCCTCAAGAAGGTTTAGATAAACCCATGGATAATGGATTCAGAGGGTTTATTAAGGAGAAGTTGGGAATGCTCACCTCAAAGCTTTACCCTCAGGGGCCAATGGAAGGGGGACATTTACAATATTCTGTCACTTAAATATTCCTAGGAAGCATTGGTCAGATTCCATTTACTCTTATGTTCTTACCATAAGGAACTAGGTTCCTCTGTATTTTCTAGAAGGTCACACTGTTCCTGATATACCTTTGGGCATTTTAAGTACTGGGATTGCTGCCAGCATTCTTGTGCTGATAATCCATATTCTAGATTTTCCATATCTTCTTACCTGTTCACCTGCCTGTTTTGGATGCATTTTATTTAGGATTATCACCTCCAAGAGCAAGAGAAAAGTAGAAATACAAATGAAACCATTCTACTACCTTCCAACCTTTTAGACAAAGAACAAAGTGGAAGATCCAAGGTGGACCTTCAGTTTTTCCATGACTCCACAATCTGACCTAGATTGTAGGTCATTTTACTTTCGTATGTAATTTTGGGAAATAATGAACATTGTATAGTTCTAATTTAGTCTGTGGTCTGGTTGATGGCAACTTAATGAATATGGCTACTTTTAACACCTGAAAATTTAGCATGTGCACAGCATGATTTGAAGGACATTCTTGAAGAAAAGGAACTACTAAAGAAAAAAAATCCAAACACTCAAGCCCTTAGCAACCCCACATTCATGTTAAACTATAAGGTATTGCAGTGCATTATTTTCTGTCTCATGTTCAATCTGTCAAAACCCATTTGCTATCAATGTAAAGGAATGGTTTATTTTAAACATCTTGTGAAACTTGGAATTCTCCAAGAAAGACAGCACCTTAGACAAATTACTCAATATATACCAAGGATGATGTTTGATGCAATAAGCCAAATGCAAGGTTATTGTTTTATGGTGGAGTTTTTTTTTTTTTTTAACACAATAAATAGAACATATGTGAAATTTTGCTCTAAGCTACAGGATACACCTCTAAACATGGATATTTACTTTGGTACAGCAAACCCTTATGGCATTTACGTACTGCTTCATTTATTATAACCATGCACAAGTTAGGTTTTTAATCCTGTCACCCCTAATAACCAGCCTCCAGAGCTGGCTCTTTGGGCTCCAGCAAATAGACTTATGTTTGCATATTGCAAATGAAGTGGAAATTCCAAACAATTACCTGGGTGATATCCGTCAACCCCCTTGGAATTTGGATTACATCATTACCAAGGTTCCTTTCACCTCTAACATATGGCGAGTCTCTTTCTCAACTAAAACATTGTGCTAATTCCATTCACATCCTCAAACCAAACCGAGGACAAGTCACAGGTGAGCTCATCATTTTGGTTGAATTGCCAACATATAATTTTGTTGCTTAAGAAATAAAAGATTCAAATGGGAAGGCTTTGTAAAACATCATACTCTGTATGTTCCAAGCATTTAGTTACTGGAAATAGACATTCTTTCTGGACAACACTTTTCTTCCCTTTTGCATTGGCTGGATAATGATTTAATTCTTCACTTAGACACAGACTTTCAGAGGATCACACAGAGGTAAGAACAGGGCTCCTGGCACTGGCGTTACTGGGTCCCAAAAGTTGGCTGCATCGATTTCTGTTTGTGAGAGAAGTAAGGCAGGTGGAGATGTGCCCCTATTTACCAACTTGTTGATTTTATATCTTTTGAAGATAGTGGGTGTTTTGTGGTGGAAAGAACACAGGACAAGGAATTAAAATACATGGCCTGATGAGACCTTCAAGATGGCGGAGGAGTAAGAAGTGGAGATCACCGTCCTCCCCACAAATACATCAGAAATACAACTACATGTGGAACAACTCCTACAGAACACCTACTGAATGCTGGCAGAAGACCTCAGACCTCCCAAAAGGCAAGAAACTCCCCACATACCTGGGTAGGGCAAAAGAAAAAACAGAGACAAAAGAATAGGGACAGGACCTGCACCTCAAAACAAAAATAAACCAATAAACTGAAAATGTAGGCAGAACACTCTATGACATAAATCACAGCAAGATCCTTTTTGACCCACCTCCTAGATAAATGGAAATAAAAACAAAAATAAACAAATGGGACCTAATGAAACTTAAAAGCTTTTGCACAGCAAAGGAAAACACAAACAAGACGAAAAGACAACTCTCAGAATGGGAGAAAATATTTGCAAATGAAGCAACTGACAAAGGATTAATCCCCCAAATTTACAAGCAGCTTATGCAGCTCAATTTCCAAAAAACAAACAACCCAATGCAAAAATGGGCAGATGACCTAAATAGACATTTCTCCAAAGCAGATATACAGATTGCCAACAAACACACGAAAGGATGCTCAACATCACTAATCATTAGAGAAATGCAAATCAAATCTACAGTGAGGTATCAACTCACACTGGTCAGAATGGCCAGCATCAAAAAATCTACAAACAATAGATGCTGGAGAGGGTGTGGAGAAAAGGGAACCTTTTTGCACTGTTGGTGGGAATGTAAATTGATACAGCCACTATGGAGAACAGTATGGTGGTTCCTTAAAAAACTAAAAATAGAACTACCATACGACCCAGCAATCCCACTACTGGGCATATACCCGAGAATACCATAATTCAAAAACGGTCATGTACCACAATGTTCACTGAAGCACTATTTACAATAGCCAGGACATGGAGGCAACCTAAGTGTCCATCAACAGAGGAATGGATAAAGAAGATGTGGCACATACATACAATGGAATATTACTCAGTCATAAAAAGAAACAAAATTGAGTTATTTATAGTGAGGTGGATGGACCTAGAGACTGTCATACAGAGTGAAGTAAGTCAGAAAGAGAAAAACAAATACTGTATGCTAACACATATATATGGAACCTAAAAAAAAAAAAGGTTCTGAAGATCCTAGGGGCAGGAAAGGTATAAAGATGCAGATGTAGAGAATGGACATGAGGACATGGAGAGGGGGAAGGGTAAGCTGGGACGAAGTGAGAGAGTGGCATGGACATATATACACTATCAAATGTAAACTAGATAGCTAGTGGGAAGCAGCTGCATAGCACAGGGAGACCAGCTTGGTGCTTTGTGACCACCTAGAGGGGTGGGATACGGAGGGTGGGAGGGAGACGCAAGAGGGAAGAGATATGGGAACATATGTATATGTATAACTGATTCACTTTGTTATAAAGCAGAAACTAACACACCATTGTAAAGCAATTATATTCCAATAAAGATGTTAAAAAAAAAAAAAAGTCATGTACCACAATGTCCATTGCAGCACTATTTACAATAGCCAGGACATGGAAGCAACCTAAGTGTGCATCGACAGATGAATGGATAAAGAAGATGTGGCACATGTATACAATGGAATATTAGCCATAAAAAGAAATGAAATTGAGTTATTTGTAGTGAGGTTGATGGACCTAGAGACTGTCGTACAGAGTGAAGTAAGTCAGAAAGAGTAAAAAAAAATACCATATGCTAACACATATATTTGGAATCTTAAAAAAAAAAAGGTTCTGAAGAGCCTAGGGGCAGGACAGGTATAAAGACGCAGATGTAGAGAATGCACTTGAGGACACAGGGAGGGGGAAGGGTAAGCTGTGACAAAGCAAGAGAGTGGCATGGACATATATACACTACCAAATGTAAACTAGATAGCTAGTGGGAAGCAGCCGCATAGCACAGGGAGACCAGCTTGGTGCTTTGTGACCACCTAGAGGGGTGGGATACGGAGGGTGGGAGGGAGACACAAGAGGGAGGGGATATGGGGATATATGTATACGTATAGCTGATTCACTTTGTTATACAGCAGAAACTAACACAGCATTGTAAAGCAATTATACTCCAATAAAGATGTTAAAAAATAAATAAAACCCACGGCCCTACCTCCGTCGCCACGCGGACAAGCCAGTTTCCTCTGCAAAACATTAGTGCCCTCATCTGCAAAATGAGGTGCCTTCCATTTGCCTCACCTGCCTGAGAGGCTTGTTAAGGACCAGACTAGGTCAAGCACATGAAGCATCTATAAAATGTAAAGTACGATACGTGCTGGAGTTGTGTCTGGAAAAAGCCTTTGGTCAGCATTGGGAGGGAATAATGAACACAAACCGCTTCCCCCCCATTTAAATACAACTGGAGACCTATTTCATGTTCATAGTTTAAAGACTTTCAAGCACATTGTTTCAACCCGCCAGTGGTTTGCATGCCAAACCCAGATAACTGTAGCTTATTTGCCTTAGGACTGAACCATCTAGTTTGCCAATATTTAAGAACTGGACTGAGGTTGGCTGGGTGTGTGGGCGCAATGGGTGAGGTTGGTCAAAGGGTGTGAACTTCCAATAATAAAATAAATTGAGTCCCGGGGATGTACAGCATGGGTTAATAATACTGTGTTGTAGATTTGAAAGTGGTGAAGAGAGTAGACCTTAAAAGTCGCATCACAGGAAAAATATTTTGTTACTATATGAAGTGATGGATGTTAACTAAACTCATTGTGGTAGTCATTTCATAATATAGACAGATACCAAATCATTATGCTGTACACCTAAAATTAAATCAATGTTATATGTCAATTATATCACAGTTAAAAAAGAAAGAGGTAGACTGAGGTCGCTTCGGGTGAATTTGACCTGCCTTGAGTCTTAAAATATGCAGAAAGTTTTCAAGCTTGGGCCTCCTGAGTGATAATCTGCTTTGTATTCACCAACTTTCAGTACTCCCCCAAAACGCATGGGAACTTGGGTGCCTTGCACTGAGGTCAGTGCCTTGCACTGCGGTCACACTTTCTCTCTCTCATCTCCCCCAGGCTCTCCTTCCTTCTTTGACAAATATGTGCTGAGAGGTGAAACTGAGTGAGTTGTAAGCTCTTAACTACATAGCGCTCCTGCGTTATTTTCGTAGTGGAATATAGTACATTAAAAGAAACAAAAGCTGGTCAGCAATAGAAAACAACATGGGGAAACGTGATTATAAGAATTTTCAGGAGAGAATCAACTTATTTAAGTCAGCAGGA
>NW_006780561.1:1131666-1141520 GCF_000442215.2 Lipotes vexillifer
GAAGAGGGTCTGTGATGAGCATTATTAGAAACATGAAACTTCTTATAGTTTCAGGAAAAGGACAAAGCACAATGACAGTTCTGAGCCTGTAAGCCAAAGACCAAACCATTTGTTGAGGAAAGAAGTGAGAAGTACGTAAAAATATCATGACTTTCATCTACCTATCTTCTATTTCTAGCTGTTTCCCAGAAGACTACTGGACTCAGCAAACCAGAAAATAAATCCTGTGATTTGCACCAAAGGAAGAATAATCTAGGACTGTTTGCAGTCCTAGTATCTCATATTCCTTGAAACCATGATGCTCTCCTCTAAGGCTGGGGGCCCTTGATGATCAGCCCTTTCTTCTCACAAATATCCCCTTGCCCTCCCAGGACAAATGAGATTCTGTGTTTAAGTTCTCTGATGATTTGCATATACAGGCATGAATCCCTTATGGGCTAGCACCACATGACTCATGCAAAGAATGAGCATCACTGAAAGGGTCAGTTGATTTTTAATTATTTTGGACCCATGGATAACAGGAGCTCAGGAATTCAATCCCCCACCCCCCATCTGTGGACTGTTGAATGAGGGGTTTCAAAAGACTTAGTCATCCACACACAAGCAGATGTCAGCTGGAAGCTTGCATGCTGCTTTTCATTTGGGATGGGGTGGGATGTGAGAAGCAATCCAGTTCTGCATACTATCGAATTTTTCTTCTGGTTTTTATTCTCAGATCCAAAACCAATTTTTTGAGAGGAGAATTTTTGGCTGTCTTATGACTAAAGATACTGTTGTAATATTTTCTTGGTATCTCCTGAAATAAGCTGCGTTTCACCACCCATGATACATTTCTTATTTTAAAAGATTAGATTTTGGGAAGCAAGTCATTAGGTAGAAGGCTGGTGAAGGGAACTTTAATCTCATTCATAGTAACTCTGCAAAGAAAGGAGCAACAGTGAGATAGAGACACCTTTAATCTTACACCCACTCCAGTGATTAGACAGCCTCTTTGTAGGTAATTTGTTCTTACAAAGTCTTCAGGAGCCAGAGAGTAAAAATGAAGATGGGCCAAGCTTGGTGAAACACAAACATTACTGCCTCTATTGGCCCCTGAAGGGCAGGAACTATGGCTCTTTTCTTTAGACTGCTCAGCCTAACTCCAAGAAAGCACACCATAAATGTTCAGACTCTTCCCTTTAGTGTGTGAATAACAGATTTTTGGGGAAGGACACAAGAAAGAGAATTAGTCGAGTATATCCTTTGAACAGGATTTCATTTAACTTGATACCTAGAATGTAAAAAAAAAAAAAAATCATAGAACAATCAAGTTAGATGAAATCTTGAAGTATGCCATGTCTTGCTTTATAGATAAAGAAACAAAGATTCAGGGATTCTACTGCACCTGGTGGGTGGAGGGGAGGCAATAGTAAAGGACTTAGAGTTGACAAATCTGAGTTTGAATCCTGCTTCTGATTATTCTATTAGTTTTGAGGACTTGGGCACCACAATTAGCTTTTTCTAGGGCTTATTATTCCCATATAGAAAATGTGGAAAATAAAGACTTGTTTTGCTTACCTATAGAGCATTGTTTTGAGGACTGTGCTGGCTAATTTTATGTGCCAACTTGGCTAGGCTGTGGTGCCCAGCTGTTGCATCCAACAGCAGTCTGGAACTTGTGAAGGTATTTTTTAGGTGTGGTTAATGTTTAAATCAGTAGACTTTGAGTAAAGCAGATTATCCTCCATCACGTGGGTGGGCCTTGTCCAATCAGTTGAAGGTCTTAAGATGACGACAAGTTTTCCAAAGAAGAAGCAATTCTGCCTCGAGACTGTCATACGGAAACCTTGCCTGAGTTTCCAGTCTGCCTGGCCTGCTCTGTGGAATTTTTTTTTTTTTTTATTTAAGATTTGGGTTTTTTAAAAAGCCATTGCTTTTATTTATTTATTTTTAAAATTTTAATTAATTAATTTATTGTTTTGGCTGCGTTGGGTCTTCGTTGCTGCGTGCGGGCTTTCTCTAGTTGCGGCGAGCGGGGGCTACTCTCTGTTGTGGTGCGCGGGCTTCTCATTGCGGTGGCTTCTCTTGTTGCAGAGCACAGGCTCTAGGTATGCGAGCTGAGTAGTTGTGGCTCGTGGGCTCTAGAGCGCAGGCTCAGTTATTATGGCGCATGGGCTTAGTTGCTCCACAGCATGTGGGATCCACGGATTCAGGGATTGAATCCATGTCCCCTGCATTGGCAGTCAGATTCTTAACTACTGCGCCACCAGGGAAGTCCTGCTGTGTGGAATTTGAACTCAAGATGGAAATACCAACTCTTAACTTGAATTTTCAGCCTGCTGTCTTGCCCTGTGGATTTCAGACTTGCCAGTCCTCACAATTGTGTGAGGCCGCTCCTTGATGTCTGTCTGTCTATATATATATATAAATACACACACATACCTATATATGCATTTACATATATAGGGTTGGCCAAGAAGTTTGTTCAGATTTTGTGTAAGATGTTATGGAAAAATCTGAGTATATATATATATATATATATATATATGTATGTATTCTATTCTCAGATTCTTTTCCATTATAGGTTATTACAAGATATTGAATATAGTTCCCTGTGCTATACAGTAGGTCCTTGTTGGTTACGTATTTTATATATAGTAGTGTAATATATATGTATGTATTCTATTGGTTCTATTTCTCTGAAGAATTCTAATACGAGAACAAATAAAATACATGATAGCACTTTGCAAGCTGTAGAGTGCTAAAAAATGTTAATTATTTTTACTTATTTATTCATTTATTTATTTGGCCACGCCACATGGCATGCGGGATCTTAGTTCCCCTACAAGGGCTCAAACCCGTGCCCCCTGCAGTGGGTGCGCAGTGTCTTAACCACTGGACTGCCAGGGAATTCCCCCCAAATGTTAATTGTTATAATTATTCGAGAACTTCCCAAATCATACATCTATTCCTGTTGAGCCGTAAGAAGTTCCTCATTCTTTGTGTGACTCCAATGCCTAGATGGTGGTCCTTTTGACATCCTACAAAGAGAGTGTATTCATGTGCATGGCATAAGTTGGAGGGCCATAAGGAAAGACAGTTTTATTACTTGGTGCAAAATGAATCAAGAAGAATTCCCTAAGTTGGACTTTTCTTAACAGCTGCCAAGCTCCTAAGATGCCACATCTTCCATTTATCTGAGCTGAGTGAACTCAGGGAAGGTGAGCAAGTGGAAAATAAAGGTCAACAAATATTACTCTCGAAAACCACATAAGGGGTTTGTTAATTATGTGCCAGTGGGACTCATCCTCAATGTGGGTGGGGAATCAGTAAGTGATTCAAATTTTGAGACCCTTGTAAAGACCGTTATGCTTTCATGTGTTTTTCAGCTGGTTTCATCTTTCCATTCCTTTTTACTCATGCTTGGTGGTTGAACTGGCTTGAATTCCCCCTTCCAGCCAGGCTGGGACCCTCACTGCTTCCTGGGCATGTCATTCCTTTTCATCCCATCAGGCACTGCCTCCTCCATTGTCCTCTATCTGCCCCAATCCTGCCACTTCTCCAGGAAGCCCTCCCTTGCACTCCAGATGACACTGGCGTCTCTCCTCCGAATGCCTGTAGCCTCTATTTCTTGGGTTACCAAATGCACAGAAGGTGTCACGCACACTTCTTGCAGTTACTCACGTGGTCTCCCTTTGCAGCCTTGCCTGCACTCAGAGAGCTGCCTCCTTGCAAGATTGCCAGATTTAGGAAATAAAGATACAGGATGCCCAGTTAAGTCTGAATCAAATTTTTGTATGAGACAACAAAGTATTTGTTGTTTATAAGAAATTCACTAGGCATTCTGTATTGGATCTGGCAACCTTACCTTCTTGGAAATGTTGATCCAGGGGGCAATCCTTGCTCCAGGCTGGCCCATTGGCTTCTCTTCCTCTTGCAAATCTGAAGTTTGAACTGAGAGGCTTGGAGATTAGGAGTTGCTTGGATGGAGTCACATTAATGGCGGTGTCCCAGAAGAAGGAGCGACAAAGCCCCTCGATTTCTGCCTTGGAACAGTTCCTTCCAATAAGCTGTCTCTCCCCAGCCCTGTATTAGCTTCAGTTGGCCAGAGTTTTGATCTGTTACACCCATAAAACCTTACAACCTTCTTAACTAATCATTTGACAGTTTCACAGAAGATAGTTTTGTTTCTCAAACAGGATTTTCAAATTATGGAAGGGAATGACTACCTATTTTCTATAGGTAGAAACAGAGCAGACACTTCGCAAATCTGTTTTAAATAAATGAATAACCAAAAAAAGGGCCTGGAGGAAAGGGGAATAGACCTTGAAGAAACCAAATATTTTCTAATAATTACCCAAGAAGAATAAGATAGGTTCCTAGTCATTTTCTCTTGCTTCCACATGGTCCAAAGTCAGCCAAAAAGCTTTAACCAGCAACAGACTTTTTTAACGACAGAAATTCATATTACAAATATCCCATTTTGTGATAACAGACCAACTTTACAACTTCAGCAAAATAATCATTTCCTAGTTTAAGCTCTGTAATTTTATTAATCCTTTCTGGTTTTTTTTCATTATGTTGAGCAGATTGCTTTAAAAAAATTATTTTTACCTTATTCTTTGAGAAGCCTGCTTTTGACTGTATATCAGCTTTCAGCTTCACCTTCACAGAAGGGTACATTTTCTTTAAAAAAGTGTATTCATTTTATATCACTTTTTTTTTTTTTGCTGAGTATGACTTGGAGTCTCAGTTAATCCAACCAGTGAATAAAGTGAGAGTTCTTTGTATAGATATGGGTGGATTCAGGTTTGTGCAATAAATGTTAAGCCTCTGAGAAGAATTAATAGTGTAGGTTAACTATTAAAAAGTACATACATACACCTATACTTCAATAAAAAAGAATATGAAACACACACACACACACACACACACACACACACACACACATCGCTGTTCCATGTAACCAAAAGTAAAACATCAGAGGAAAGTCACCAAAAAACTTCTTAAAAGCATAAACTTACAAGTGTTGCATTTAATATTTATTTACAAGTATAATTTGTTAAAATACTATGCCTATATAAATAAATCTCTTACATGTGTGAAGACCTAAAACAAAATAAGAAAATGAAAAGAAGCTTCCCTCTCTCTTTTCCTTCTTATTCTCCTTCAATTTTCTAGTTCTTTGAAAAGATAATTCATGAAAACCTGAGGGAGAAAAAACAGATTTTGAACACAGAGTATTTTGAACAGTGGAGTATTTACAGCTCTATCATCCTTCTTTTTCCTATTGGAAAAATGTTCCTTGCTCTCAGGACAATTCTAATCATAAATCTTTTTGTGAGGGAGGCCTTAAAGGATGGGTAGAAATTTCCACACAGAAAAGGGGTTAATGGGCACAATAGGCTGACCTCTCAGGATAAGTGAAGCTTCAAAGCCCAGACTATGTGGTTTGCTCAGAAAGTTCCAAGTAATTTTGTTTGACTGGGGTCCTCCATAGGAGTCCCTGGTGATTTCAGGGCTGCTGCATATAAGGGTATAGGCTGTGCACTGGTCCACTCCAGAGGGCACCAATAAAGAGATTAGAATGTGAACGATGCCTCTGTCATTTGTGCAGTAAACAACTTTCACAAGCTTGCGACAGCCCTGGTTTCTGGGACCCAAGGAGTCTGGTGTGACTGAGGCAGGCAGAGGAACAGAGCTGAGCGGGGGTGGGGCGCTTCTGGGAAGTTAGGCAATGGACCAGTCCTGAAGGCTGCTGGATGCATTAATGGAGAGTTTGGTGGGTTTTCCTCAAAGTGTGGTCCCTGGACCAGAAGCATCAACAATGTGTAGTAACTTGTGAGAAATGCAAATTCCCAGGCCTCATTCCATATATATTGAATCGGAAGCTCTGGAGAGAGGCCCAGCTACCTGTGTTTTCACAAGCCCTCTAGGTCACTCTGATGCTCGCTAAAGCTTGAGGACACTGCTGTCAGGAGGAGAAGCCACAGACATTTTAAACAAGGGAATGACATGTTCAGATGTGCATTTAGAAGAGCACAAACTAGGATGTGTGGGACAGACAGGGGTAGGGGTGCAAATGAAGACAAGAAGAGAAGTTTCCATTGCAAGGACAGTAGGAAAGGGCAAGAAGGGAATAGGTTATAAAAATATTCACAGTCGGCCCTCTGTATCCACGGGTCCTGCATCCCCGATAGGGAGGGCCGGCTGTACTATACACCATTTTACATAAGGGACTGGCGCATCCAAGGATTTTGGTATCCCTGGGTGTCCTGGAATCAATCCCCCGCAGAGGCCGAGGGACCACTCTATAAGCTGGAATTTCAACCTTACTTGCTGTGCAGATGGGAACTCTAGGACTCTGCCATGTTTATGACTAAGTTTATCAGGGAGACTGAGTAGCCTCGACAGACCTCCATTATGATCTTACACAGGTAGAAACTCTGAGTGGTCCTTGACTTAAATAAATCATCATTTGTCTTTGAAAATGATATTTCCTCATATTAAAGAATTCCAATAAGAACTTTAGGTTTTTTGGTTTTTTGTGTGTGTGTGTGCGGTATGCGGGCCTCTCACTGCTGTGGCCTCTCCCGTTGTGGAGCACAGGCTCTGGACGCACAGGCTCAGCGGCCATGGCTCACGGGCCCAGCGGCTCCACGGCATGTGGGATCTTCCCGGACCTGGGCACAAACCCGCGTCCCCTGCATCGGCAGGTGGACTCTCAACCACTGTGCCACCAGGGAAGCTCAGAACTTTAGGTTTTGAAATAGAAACAGACAAATTTTTCTCTTAAACACCAGTTTCTTGGTACATGAAAACATTATGAGACACACACTACATTATTTGCCAGAACTATTTTCTTTTATAAAATTTGACCCTAAGTGTACATTCTGAAATCACACAGGGCAAAAACTAGTTTAAGAACCCATTTATGGGGGCTTTCCTGGTGGCTCAGTGGTTAAAAATCCACCTGCCAATGCAGGGGACACGGGTTCGAGCCCTGGTCTGGGAAGATCCCACATGCCGCGGAGCAACTAAGCCCGTGCACCACAACTACCGAGCCCACGTGCCACAACTACTGAGCCCGCGTGCCTAGAGCCCATGCTCTGCAACAAGAGACGCCACCGCCATGAGAAGCCCTTCCACCACAATGAAGAGTAGCCCCCACTCGCCGCAACTAGAGAAAGCCCACGCGCAGCAAGAAAGACCCAATGCAGCCAAAAATAAAATAAATAAATTTATAAAAAGCCATTCACTTTATTTAAGAAAAAAGAAGCATGCTCATTTGTTGAATTATTTCTCACCCGCTCCAACTTCCAATTTCTGCAAGGAAGTCTACATTTACAGAATTAAAGTGCCATTAAAAACTGGCTGTGTTCCTTGGACACCTAGTCGGCCTCATCAATCACCATTAACAGGGAATTGCAAGGATTTATTTCCACCATTAGCTCCATATCTAAAGACTGTCACAGCAGCTTCAAAGAAAGAAAACAACAAAAGCTGTAATGCAATCATTATTTTTCCTTTTAATGAATCTCTGTAGCAAACCTCTTCTAGAAAGTAGTTTTGGGGTCAATATCATTAAGACGACGTTATGGAATGCCAGAAAACAGAAGACTTACGAGGGTCATGCTGAAACGAAGCCGCTCTGCCAAGGGGAAGGTTAGATGGGAGCCAAATCCAGCTGTGACTGCAGAGAACTTGCGGGGTTCACCTGATACCTGCTCCTGGGGGCAGGCTGCTGTGCTGTCCCTGGGCCAGTGGGCAGCAGCAGCTCACGGATGCTTCTGTTGCATGGATGACAGGTGTTCTTCACGGCCTGAAGCCAAGCATCACAAACAAGGGCCTTGAATGGATTTCTGTTTGGCTTGTTTTGACAGCAACCACTGGAGACCCATGATTTAAATGGGCTCAAGCACGTCTGTTCTTATTAGGGATTAAGGAGGTGTTTAATTGGGCAGAGAGGTCCTGCTGTTTATAGCTGTCGGATGTGGACATTTTCTACAATCACATAGACTCATTCTGTTATCTGTATAGAGTCCTTCCTGGGTTCTATCATGAAGGCTACTTAAGAGCTTATCAATCAAAATGTGGTCCACGAATCAGCAGCATCACCTTGGAGATTATTGGAAATGCAGAATCTCAGGCTCCATCCAAAAGGCCCACTGAATCAGAACTTATTTTCACAAGATTCCCAAGTGATTCATATGCACATTTAAGTTTGAGAAGCTCTGACCTCAGACACAAATCCATACAATTAAATTAAAAAAAAAAATCAGTTTAGGAGGCTCTTCTGTAGATTTTTAACCAGTGGATCTCAGTTTTGGAAGCAGGGGTGTGTTGTTAGGCCTTGTGGGGCTTTTCAGCACTGTTCAGAGATTCTAGGGTCGTGGATGTAGTTAGCTAGAAAAAAGCTTCACAGATGATGGGGAAGTGGTCTCTACTCCCGCCCAGACCTCTTCACCCAGACTTCCTTGCTCTCCCAGTCACTACTTTAAACACTTTCGCATACTCGGCAGTAGAAAGAATGCTGGGTGAAGGGTCAGATCACGTGACCTTCCTCCCGGGTCTGCATTACAAAATTAACTGCATGACCTGAGTCAAGACATGGAGCCTCAATTTCTCGAGGTATAGACTGGGGCGAATCATGACAAGTTCATTTACATTACTAGGTTGTAGTGATGAGGAAATTACATAATGCACGTGAAAGTGTTTTGGAAGTTATAAAGTTCTATAGAAACGCCAATATTTTTATGATCTAAGTGCATTTAAAAAACATGGACTGTAGAGTTTGAGGCAGAATTATTAACTAGTATATAATGTTAGAGGTAGAATAACTTTATTCTTTTTAAAAATTTTTTTATTGGAGTATAGTTGATTTACAATGTTGTGTTAGTTTCAGGTATACAGGAAAGTGAATCAGTTATGCATATACATATATCCACTCTTTTTTGTTTTTTTTTTTTTTGAAGGTTCAACTTTTTTTTTTTTTTTGGCTGTGTTGGGTCTTCATTTCTGTGTGAGGGCTTTCTCCAGTTGTGGCGAGCAGGGGCCACTCTTCATCGCGGTGTGTGGGCCTCTCACTGTCCCGGCCTCTCCGGTTGCAGAGCACAGGCTCTAGACGTGCAGGCTCAGTAGTTGTGGCTCACGAGAATAAATTTATTCTTACAATTTCTTGTTTGAAGTTAGCACATTCTTTCCTATGAAATTGCCATTTAGCCCATGTCTGTAGATGTTGCTGACTGGTAAGTTTGATATTGATAAATATCTAGTCCTTTGGAAAAGTCAGCATACCAGGTTGATCGTGTCCCCTGAAAGTTCATGTATACCCAGAACCTCAGAATATGAGCTTATTTGGAAACAGTCTTTGCAAATGTAATTAGTTAAGATCGGGTCATATGCAACTAGGGTGGACCCTCAATCCAATAGCTGGTGTCCTTAGAAGAAATCCAGAGAGACACACACAGAGGGAAGATGACCATGTGACAACAGAGGCGGAGATTGAGTGGTGCAGCTATATAAGGCAATGAATTCCAACAACTGATAGCAGCCATCAAAAGCTAGGGAGAGGCAAGGAAGGATTCCTCTTTAGAGCCTTCAGACACCTTGATTTCAGACTTCTAGCCTCCAGAACTATAAGAGAATAAACTTCTGCTGTTTTTGGTCACCCAGTTTGTGGTAGTTTGTTACAGAAGCCCTAGGAAATTAATACAATTTGGTTGTATTATTCAATGAAAGGGTCCGGTCTTTAATGAGAGGCAGAGTTGAGAACACTCAAGGAGCCATAACATAGATTCCCTTCAAAAGTGAATTTAATGTTATTTGCAAAGGAGAGGGAACGTCATAGGGGTTTGGAATCCTAGTCAGCAGGA
>NW_006780561.1:1141530-1141968 GCF_000442215.2 Lipotes vexillifer
TCTTAACTAGGAGAAACTAAGTTGTATTTACTGTTGGAAGTAAATAGCTACAATTTGTTAAGTAGATAGCTAACACCTGTATTCTAAATAGCAGCCCAGTACCAGTTAGAACATGTGGGTCCAGAAGCTGTAAAGGTCACTCGCCCCAGAGGGATGTAGGAAAAAGATAGATAAGGACACACTATAGGTACCATATTAAAATGGTCAAGGTAGCAACAAGAAATTTCTCTGATGTGAGGAAATTTAAAAAAACCCAATTTTAGATGGATGGTAACTAGAATTGTGCTGGTGATCATTTTTTGGCATATACAGGTGCTGTACACCTGAAACATATTAAAAAAAGAATGATAGGGATTATGTAATCACTAGCCACATTGCCCTTAGCACTAATTTATACTTTTCTTTTATGTAATATATTATGTATGTTTTATGTATATA
>NW_006780561.1:1142246-1171499 GCF_000442215.2 Lipotes vexillifer
TATATATATATATATATATATATATATATAAAACAATTGTTTTTGATGGTTTCTATAGGAGTCATGTACACTAAGACACTTTCCTTCTGTGATCATTAGCCCCTGTGCTACCCAGGCTATGATAATTTAGAGAAAAAGCAGCCTTCTCAAAAAAACTCTTCAGATGCTGATTAAAATTCAGGGCATAAAAAAAGACAGCATTTGTTGTTAGTTTTTGAAGAGCTTTGCTATAAAGGAGATAAGAGAAATGGACCTGTAGCTATACATGGAGGTGGAGCAATAGCAAAAAAGCCCATAAATAAATGTTATTAAAAAATTTTTAATTGGAGTGTAGTTGATTTACAATGTTGTGTTACTTTCCACTGTACAGCACAGTGAATCAGTTATACATACACATATATCCACTCTCTTTTAGATTATTTTCTCATATAGGTCATTACAGAGTACTGAGTAGAGTTTCCTGTGCAAAAAGCCCAATTTTAAACACTTCCTCTAGTGGTGGCTTATAAGTTAAAAGTGCTGGGGAATTCTCATGCTATTGTTTAGATAAACTACCAGTAAGTGTACTGTATATCCCCGTCTCTCTGTTATTCAAGCCCCTAGTAAGCAGATCCTACCAGATCAGGGTGGCAGCTACCTATGAACAGCTCCCTAGAACAGCATTTTTCAAACTGTGTGCCCCAACTCCTTTATGGGTCAGAAATTCTGATAGTCAGAATCAGCCATAAAAAAAGTGAAATGGTGGGGACTTCCCCGGTGGTCCAGTGGTTAAGACTCCATGCTTCCACTGCAGGGGGCAAGGGTTTGATCCCTGGTCGGGGAACTAAGATCCCGCGTGCTGCATGGTGCGGCCACACACACACACACACACACACACACACACACACACACACACAAAGTGAAATAGAATAGGTGAGGATAGAACAGAAAATATCAGGAAGCGCAAGTAATGTTTTGTAAAATGTTTGTTGATTTATGTGTGTGTGTGTGCGTGTGCGTGTGCGTGTGTGTGCGTGTGTGTGCATGTGTGTGTGTGTATACTGGGTCATAATTCCTACCCCCAAGTAATAACAATAATAATAGTTATTATTAAATTATAATTATTATTTTACTCTGATGATCCATATAAAGGTAACGTGACCCTAATATTTCCTAGGCTGAGATGTGGATAATTTCTATCAATGGGAGAGAAGGTAGGTTACCTTTCATAGTCCCCCCAAAAGGATAAACCTTTTAGTCCTTCAACATGCCTTTGACAACTTATATACCTATGTATAGCTTCCGTGTTATTTTCGTATTGACCCTTTCTTAGTCCTGACATTTAGATTTCTGACCTTTTATTTATTACTTTTTGCACTTCTGTTTCTATTTGGGTTTTGAATGGATTCAAGTGGTTTATTTTATGATATTTCTTAGCAAATATATTTAGCAAATCTTTGTTATAAGGTTTATAAGGTTATAAATCTTTGTTATAAGGAAATGCCATAGATTGAATTATGCCTGGTCATTACTGCCAGTTTAGGACATTTTTTATTAACCTCTTAATTAAATAATTTGAGATTTAATAGAAGTTAACATTATTGATAGCCCATTGATTGATATCGGTTTCTAAATATCATGTGGGTTTTTCAATTGTGTGATTTGTCTCAAAGTAAAAGACCCATTTTTTTTTTTTTTTTGCGGTTCGCGGGCCTCTCATTGTTGTGGCCTCTCCTGTTGCGGAGCACAGGCTCCGGACGCGCAGGCTCAGAGGCCATGGCTCACGGGCCCAGCCGCTCCGTGGCATGTGGGATCTTCCTGGACCGGGGCACGAACCTGTGTCCCCTGCATCGGCAGGCGGACTCTCAACCACTGCGCCACCAGGGAAGCCCAAGACCCAATTTTTGATTAGGTAAATGTTTATTTATCACATGAGAGTTATATATGACTTACATAGTTAATTTTAAAATAACTGATTCCATCACTTTAAACTACAGCCTTAGCTTATAGGTCACGTTTTGGACTCAAATCCCAGTTATGTCACTCAGCTATGAGGCATCTACTCTTCAGGTAATAGAGCTGATAAGGTCAGGATTAGAGCTTAAATATATTTAGCACCTAGTAGGTTCTTATTTAATGGTGGCTAATATTATTACATATGTTCCACAAATAGTTTTCACAGCTGAAGATTTAGGTCTGTAGTGATTCCTGGCTAGCAAGGCAAAATTCAACCAAGATATTTTGTCTACATATAAAAATACACTGACTATATTATGATAAATGTTCAGATAAGTTTCATATAAAGCCTAAACATTCTCATGATTGAATTTCTTACTTTTTAGGTAGAAGTTTGTCAGTTGTTGACTTACATGGTCACCCTGTCACAGCCTTGCCTTATAAGGCCATGCCTTATTTCTTGTAGCCTGTAAAACATATACCAGATGGAAAGAGAGGTGGAAGGTCAGGTCTGAAGGCTACCACACGTCCCTTTCCTTCTAATGGCAGGAAGGAGCGTCTGTTCAGAAGTCTATGTTCTATGTGGTAGACAACTATTTTGAATCAGGCCTAGTTTAAAAGCTACATCTTCTAAAAAAAAAATCTTTCTTCATCTCCATAGTGAAAATCACTTCCTCGGTTTTCAAAATGGGGTTTCTGGAGCCTTGGGGTTCTTTGGATACACCTTAGGTGGCCCCTCCTGAAAGAAGACCACTTACTGGACAGGGCTAGGGGAACCCCAACTGGACAACAAATCAGGTGGAGCTGTTCTCCCATATAGTGTTGAAGATGCATAAATATGTGAAGAGGTGAACATTTTTCATAGAAGTACCTTAATTCTATGGTGGAACACATGCATACATACAGATACATGCATTTCTATACATAAACAGCTGTATCTCTTCTTTGGAGACGATGATAAATATTGCTAGCTGTGTTTGAGGATATGGGTGACCGAAAGCCCTTTCCACACTACTTACAAATAAAAGGCTAGTTTATTTGTGGCCACAGCTGTTGTTTGCAGAGTTGATTATTGAGCACAGCTTTGTCTTTTAGGCTTCTAGGTCTCCTAATTGTCAGGCCAGGTTTGTATATGCCAAGAAACTAATATTGGACCTCTCAAAATAGGCAGAGCATGACTAAACACATTATACTAAGATAGCACATCCAACTGCAATCTAATGAGCCCTGGCTGTCATCGGCCAGCTGTACTACATTAAATGGCCTCTAGGAGGCTAAAAGGTTTGGGCAGCAGGAGAGGTGGAATCATCAGCTTTCTCATAATATCAGAGTACTATTTTATGGTTTTGGATCATTTAGATAATATGATAAAATAGACAAAATTCATTTTGTCACATTATTTACACATTGGTTTAGAATTCCTTAAAAAGCATTTTCGGAACTTCCCTGGTGGTGCAGTGGTTAAGCACGGGTTCGATCCCTGGTCCGGGAAGATCCCACAGGCCACGGAGTAACTAAGCCCGCGAGCCACAACTACTGAGCCTGCATGCCACAACTACTGAAGCCGGCACGCCTAGAGCCCGTGCTCCGCAACAAGAGAAGCCACCGCAATGAGAAACCTGCGCACCGCAACCAAGAGTAGCCCCCGTTCGACGCAACTAGAGAAAGCCCGCGTGCAGCAACGAAGACCCAACGCAACCAAAAATAAAAAAATAGTTTTTTTTAAAAAAAGCATTTTCTAGGATTTTGTCCAGGTCTATGTAGTCAACCCAAAGAATGCCCACTGAATATGTGTGTCATTCTCATCAAATTTTTATTTACGCAAATACAAATCCAACAAATGCCATCTGTGGCCCTTAGAGTTTCTAAGTCTTATTTCCTAAGGCATTAAGCTGAAGAAAACAAATTCTAAGCTTTTTGTATAAATAAAAGAGTTAACACAGTGATCATAATAAGAAAAACTCCACGGTGTCATTCCCACAGCCGCATCCTCTCATCGCATAAATAGTGTTTGCTTCTGAAAGTCTAGGCAGAAACAAAGCACAGGCAGATGATGACCTAGCAGTGCTGCAAGAGGCACAACTTTTATGCTGCTTTTGGTCTTTTTGCTTTAAAGTTTTCATCCTAATGACATGGTTGGGAGATTGTCAGGTACCACATATTTGGCAGATACACAAAGAACATCAAAATTCACAGTAGAAATAGGCTGAAAAGAACTAATTTGCTCTCTGCAAAATCATAACCAGGTAGGTTGAAAATGAAAATGTAATTGCTCAACTGCATAGTGGCATCCAGGCCAGCCTGGGAGACGTTGTGGGCAAGTTATATTTATCCTGGTTTCTCTTCAGCCTGCTTCCCCTTCTCCCCTCTGCACCTTTCATGCTGGTGCCTTCCCCTCCCTTTCCTAGCAAGGCCAAGTTCTCAGCCTCTTCGGGGCTGCTCAGGGCTCTCCAACATAGCACATGCTACTGCTGCCCGTTCCTTGCCCTGTCGTTTTCATTCTCCATGGGAACATCTGCCTACCTGTCTTTACCTAATCTGACTCCTGTTCTACCAACCTGAAACCACCATGAGAGTCGGATTATATCCTGACCCAAATTATCAGCAGAATCTCAGGCAATGGAGATATTTTTGATTTGTGGAAAGTTTTAAATTATACCACAAAACATTCACCTATTATGCCTAATTATAAGGCTGATATTACCGGAGGAATATGTTTTGGTACAAGGAACCATCATTCTTTTAAAAATTTACTGCTTAAATAAACGGTATATATCTTTTTTCTCGCCTAATCTCAACCCCATCGGCAGAATAAAAAGTCTTTTAAAAAATAATTAATTAATTTTTGGCTGCATTGGGTTTTCGTTGCTGCCTGCAGGCTTTCTCTAGTTGCAGCGAGCGGGGGCTACTCTTCGTTGCGGTGCGCGGGCTTCTCACTGCGGCGGCTTCTCTTGTTGCGGAGCACGGGCTCTAGGCACGCGGGCTTCTGTAGCTGTGGTGCATGGGCTTAGTTGCTTCGCAGCATGTGGGATCTTCCCGGACCACGACTCCAACCCGTGTCCCCTGCATTGGCAGGCGGATTCTTAACCACTGTGCCACCAGGGAAGTCCCCAGGATAAAAATTATGCTTGAACTAAAACCTAAATATGTGGCATATCATTGCCAGTTAAGGACATTTTAAATAGATTTGATTTATTGACTAGGTCTCAGACCTTTAACTTTGGAATTTACTCTTTATTTTCAATAAAATGACCATATGCTCATTTGAGGACAGTATAAATAAATTCCCTCTAATTTATACTGTCTGTTTTTTGGCTTTCTTTTTTATTGTGAACATTATAATAAGGGTGATATTTCACATATTGATGACTTTTAGCCAACTGATGGTAGTATACACTCCCTCTCATTCCACTGAAAGTATATTTGGTGCTAAATTCAACCCTTTGATTCTTGGTTTCTCTTAGCTGCAGATGGGTGTACTGCATTTTGATTTATTCACTCTCTAAACAGTTAAATCATTCCTCAACTTTACTACTCATCGAAAAATTCTCACAAGAAAATGTTTTCCCTCTTAACTTAATGATTTACTGTCCTTTATGTCTAGAAACTTGCTTTATAACCAAGAGTCTTTTATATTAAACTAACCTACAAAAGCACACAGGAGTAAAGATGATTTCGAATTAACCCTTAATATTAAACAAATTAGTATAATTTCTTTGTATAGGGTTTCAGGGGGTTCCCAAAATCTCATGGATGCTCTCCGTGGATCTCCTGATTCAGAAATCATTTCATGAGACCAGTTTCCAACCTCCTAGGCGATATTTCCACCTACATATCCATCGGTCCTTTCAGCCTTACAGATAGTTGGAAAAGGAAACTCAGATGTCACCCTCTGTCCCACCTTCCTGCAGCAAATCCCTCTTGATTTTTCTGTTTCTGTTAGTGCTGCCTTTATTTCATTTTTCTAACCTGGAATTAAAGTACCCCCCCCCAGCTCTAATATTCTATGTATAGACCTATGTTTATGTATAACTCTTTTCCCCAAAGCTCTACATCCAAGTCCCTAAATTCTATTCATTCATCCTTTAACATCTTTTTTTTCCCCATCCATCTCTTCTCCCCCTAAACCCTCTGTTAATTCAACCCTTCAACTTTTTATTCCTAAACAACTGCATTAACCTTCTAATAGTTTCAATTACCTCCTGTCTTGCCCATTTTCTTTCTGGGGGTGAAATAGATGTGGGGGAAGAGGGAGTTCAAGGAGTGGGGGATGCTTTTGTTGCCATTATCTGTTTCACTCTTCCAGTGGCTTCCTCCTACTGTCTCAGAGATTTGTCATTTGTCTCATGTCTCCTTCTGGATTATGACTCTTCAAGGGTCAGGACAGATCTGACTGAGATGTTTTCTTTAGAGCTCCAAACACAATGCTTACACTTTGGTGCTTAATAAATAAAATTTAATTGGTAGTATTCATGAATTTATTTTAATATTCAGTGTTGCATCTCAACAGTTGGCTATATTCTCATTGCCAGTGTGCATGTCTCTCATGAACTTGTTTTAAATTTTCTCATCCAACCCCATAGAGGAAGCTATCCTGTTTGGATCACTGGATGCCTTAATCACTTTTGTATTATTCAACTGCACTTTTAGGAAGGTACATTCTCTTACTTTGACTCCACATTCCACATCAAAACTAAAACCAAACAAAAGAAACGACTGCATCCCAACAACCCAACTAAGAACGATTTCTTCTAAAGCCATCAAGACTTTTCAATTATGCATGGTTATGGCTAGGAAGTTTAGAAAGTTTAATCAGAATTCTAAGTGTTTTAACTAACGAAACCAAAGCCAAAGGGTGATCTTGCCATCTTCCTACAAAGTTTTCTCCTCTCCTAAATGTCATTTTCTATCATCCATTTTCCCCCCATTTCTCCTTTCTGAACTCTTTCTCCTAGGAAAAACTTAGAAACGTCCAATTTTCAATGTACAATTCCAACCTCAACCAACTGACATGGTATGGGGGAGAGAATTCAAATGATTACACATTCATGACATTTTTGATGGGAGAATGTCATCTCTGGGGGATCAAAGTAACATCTGAGTGACCCAGAAGCGACAAGAATATCTGATCTGATCAGACCAGGTCTGATTCCTGGGAGCTGCAGACTGGATGGAAAGCACCTGTCTAGATGCCTCAAGGCATCTTGGCTCCTGGCTTCTGAGAAGGGAATGCTTTGTGGGAGAAGCCTCTCTCTCACCTCTCCTTGGAATGCAAGTGTTCAGTTAAGGTCTTTTGACTTGAAATGAGAGTAATGAAGGGCCCCAGGGACTTTGCACCCACACTGGTGTTTGCCTCAGAGCTGACTGATGCAAGATCCTAAGATATATCAGTAGCTTGGTATTCCTATAAGAGAGAGTGGAGATCCTGTGCTTGAGTTGTTATATAAATAGTTGGAGACATCTGATTTTTTTTTCCTTTAAAAATATAATATCCTGTCCATATCCAATCTATTTCAAATAATGGTGAGAATCAGTCATTCTTAAAGTAAATGATAGAAATCTGTGAAGTGAGGCTCATTCTCACCAGTAGGTGTCTCTATTCCATCATGCTCTCTCCCAAACTCACCTAGCTTTCCCCTGGAAATACAGATGTTACATAAAAAGTATCTTTGCTTTAGAAATCGTATACTTTAAAGAGAAGAAGTGCCACACTTTGGTACTTAAATTAGCTTTGCTGCCAAGCTTTGTCTTACTTGAATCAGTGGTGCATTTCTGAGCAAAAGAGCAATAACTAAGTTTCTAGGTATGTGAGGCTGCTCAAAAGGTCAGACTCTTTCTCCTAAACATTTATTCCCTTGCCTATAAATTAAAACCTGGGCTTGAGCATCCTCTGGAGTTATCTCAGGTGTTAATTATTGAGAGATGGGCAACATGACACTTAAGTATGTAGCCTCTGGCTCCAGACTATCTGGGTCCAGCTGCTGGCTGTGCTTCTTATTACTGGATTGATCTTCCTCGAGCTACTTATTCATTTTGTGCTTCAGTTTCCTCACATATAAAAAGGGGATAATGATAATATTAGCACCACATGACAAAGCTGTTATAAAGCATAAATACCATATCTAAAGTGGTTAGAACACTGCATGGCATGTGATAGGTTGTATAAATATCTTTTACATATACAGGATATATGTATCTTATTGATACAGGATATGAAAAATATAAAAAATAAACATATACAGGATATGAAAAGTAAAAAATAAAAATAAATTTATATGTTTGCAGCCAGTTAAGCCGACTGTGCTCTTTTCCCCATGGGGGCCCGGTACGCAATGGCTGCACACAGCAGCCTCCTCGGTAGTATATGCAGCCTGTTGTTGCCTGTATGGGTTGCCCTAAGGGACCTTGGAGACAGCCCTTTCCAGTGGACATTAGTGACTGGCATGCTGTCCCCAATCTAGGCTCCAGACAGGTATGCGTGGTGCCTTTGGAAAGCCCCAGGGCACAGTGGCCAGGGTCCACATTGGCCAGGTCATAATGTCCATCCGCACCAAGCTGCAGAACAAGGAGCATGTGACTGAGGCCCTCCGCAGGGCCAAGTTCAAGTTCCCTGGCCGCCAGAAGATCCACATCTCCAAGAAGTGGGGATTTACCAAGTTTAATGCAGATGAATTTGAAAACATGGTGGCAGAAAAGTGGCTCATTCCAGATGGCTGTGGGGTCAAGTACATCCCTAATCGTGGCCCCCTGGACAAATGGCGGGCCCTGCACTTGTGAGAGCCTTGGCGCTGCCCCCTCCCTACCCATGCCCACCAATAAACTCTACTTTCTTTTCCCTGTAAAAAAAAAAAAAATAATAAAAATAAATAAATTTATATGAAAAATAAAAGCTAGTTCCCACTTTGAACTGAGTTAATAAGTAAGGTCACTGTAGGGCATGTGTCCACCTTCTTTGTGACTTGTCTCTCAAAGCCTATGGATGTTGGAGTGATGAAACTCTAAATATAGTGGAGGTTTTCCCTGAACTCAGTTGTTTGGATCACCTCATGTATTTTCCTACAAGAGGAGAGCCACAAACCATCTCCCATCCACCACAACCCACGACGATCCTTTCCATGTGAAGTTGGGTTTCATGCCTTGAGTTGTTACAAACACAACATGAAAAGTGGGGAAAGTGAGATAAACTAAGGGACTAAATCAATGGGAAGATGACCCACCATGAAAACGCACAAAAATTTTGTGAACTAGCCCACCAACTATCCTGATTTTCCAGGCAAGCTTTGCTGGGGACGTAAATTAAATGGAGGGAGATGTTTAAAAGTGACAACTGAGCATTTACATGCATCAGCTCATAACAATGTCTCAAACATATTTGAAAGTAGGTACAATTATCATCCTTAGTTTACAGAAGGGAAAAGGAAAGACCAAGTGGTTAAGGGCCAAGCACAGGGCTAAATAGTTGACATATGTTAATTCGTCTCGTCCTCCCTACTACACTGCCAGCTGATTCTGTTGTCCTTATTATACCAAGTGGGAAATGGAGGCACAGAGAGATTAAGTGACTCACCCATAGCTGGTAAGTGGCAGAAGCAGGATTTGAATCTAGCCAGTCTGGCTCCAGAGACTGTCCTGGTAAAGAAGGCATTAGTGCAGTGGTTTGCAAACTTGAGATTGTACGGTAAGAATCACCTGCTGCAAGTCACGCCACTGAGGTGATGCTGAAAATTGGAGATGACGAAAACCCTGGCTAAGAAGCAGTGCTGGCTAATGAGAAGGGATCTGGCTCTGGTTCGATCAGTGATGTTTATCTAAGAACGAATCATTTGGTGCCTCAGTTCCCTTGGCTGTTAAATGCTATTTCCAGGTGAAAGGCTTTGAATGGTGTGTGCCTGTGTATGACTGTGTGTGTGTCTGTGAGTGTGTGCTGGTGTGTGTGTGCATGTGTTTGGAGGAAATAAAGCTTGTTTGGTTTGAGGCTAAAGGTCCTAATACAGATCCCGTACAATGTCCACACAAGGATAAGCACATCCCGAATCTGTACGTTCTCTGTTAGCGTTGCTGGGAAGGCAAGGCCGGTCTTGAATTCACAAAGGTCATGGAGAAGAGCCGAAGTGGAGCCTAAAGATGTAGGCTCTTGTCGGAGTGTCTGCTCAACAGACACCTCGTAATGCTCTCAATGGGAAAATGAGTTCTCCATGTGAATATGCATGCACTGCAGAAAATCGCTACTGATGCTATAGAGATTTTAATTCCTTTTCAAAAGAGCCTTGAGAACAGAATAAACACATTATGCTTGGATGGTGTATTCAAGAAGGCTGCTCTATAGGAAAAGACTTTAGAATGATTCTTTCCCCTTTCCTTTGCCAGTGGCTGTCAATGCACAATAAAAAGCTAGAATGGGGCGTCCACATCCAGGCCCTGAAGGTCTTTTTGTAACACACTGAACCAGTGCACTGAGGCAAAATCAAATTTCTATAGTCAGAAAACATTTTTAACTTTCTCTTATGCCCCTGCCCTGTGCTGTTTTTTTTTTTTTTTCTTTTTCAAAAAAGTGTTTGCATAGTCAAGAGTGATCCAGATCTAGCAACTTCTCTCATCTGCCGTAATCTTGCTGCTGTCTCCACCCTTCTCCGGAAACTGCTGTCTCAGGGGTCAGTGATCCTACTTGTCTCAGAATTCCATGTCACTTTACAGCCCTTACCTTTCTTGACCCACTGGTAGGATTTTAGTCTACTGACTCTCTTCCTCTGGATACATCTTCCCTTGGCTTCCATGATGTTCTGGCACTCTCTGCAGTTTCCTTTTACCCCCCTGGCTGCCTCCCAATCTCCACTGTGCTTGTCCTTTACATATCCTTTCAACGCTGATGTTCTTTCATACACTCCTCTTTCCCTTCATCATTTCTTCCAGTGGTTCCCAATACCATCTATATACACTGGTGGTGCTCAAATCTACATTTCCAGGGTAGATGATCCTGCTACACTACCACCACCAGTAAGGATTTATGGAGGCTAAGTGCTACCACCCACCACTAAAGATTTATTGAGGCTAAGCATTATCTCATTTCTTTCTCTGTCCTTTGAAGTAGGTAATATCATGATCCCAGTTTGTGATGAAGAAATAGGTTTAGTAATGTAATGTCCAAGCTCACACAGCTCATAAGTGACTTGAACCAAGGTCTCCTCTGACTCAAAAGCCCAGGCTGCTGTGAAATATGCCAACACGGGAACGACGATCAACCAGAGCAGCCACAAAGACTGTGGAAATTTCTGTGCTTAGTTCCAGATCTGTTGACCCAACGAACCACTGAGTACTTCCCCCGGCTTGTCCCATGGGTACTTTTTTACCAACATACCTCAGACCGAATTCACCATCTCTCCTCTGTCGCCGAAATATTCCTCTTCTGTGCTCTCTGCACAGTGAAAGGCCCCACTGTCCCACAGTGATGCCAGCATCCTGGACACCTCCTCTCTCCTTCCCTCTTCACCCATCAGTCCCGTAGCCTGACAAATCAACCTCTGAAATATTTCTCACACCTATTCGTCACTCTCCATCCCTTCCGCTGCTCCCGGAGTGCGGGTCACCATCATCTGGCCCAGATGAACGCCTCAGCCTTGGAACCGTCTTTTCTCCCCATGCCCTGCTCCTCCTGAGTGTGTTGGCCACCCTGGAACCAATCAGCTTTCCAAAATGCAAAGCCCATCTCCCATCACCCTCACCATAAAGCTCAATTCCTGATGTGGATCACAAGGCACTGGGTGATCTTGTTCCCGGTTAACTCAACAGGCTCTCCATCACCTCCTGCCCCTTTTGTCTCCTCGCCCACTTGCCTCCCCCTCCCGTGCTCGAGAACCCCTCTCACTGCCTCTCACATGCCACATCTCTACTGATTAACTCTTTTTTTAAAAATAAATGTATTTATTTTTATTTTAGGCTGTGTTGGGTCTTCGTTGTGGTGTGCGGGCTTCTCTTGCTGCCGAGCACGGGCTCTAGGCACGTGGGCTTCAGTAGCTGTGGCACTTGGGGTCAGTAGTTGTGGCTCGCGGGCTCTAGAGTGCAGGCTCAGTAGTGGTGGTGCAGGGGCTTAGTTGCTCCGCGGCATGTGGGATCTTCCCGGCCCAGGGCTCGAATCCGTGTCCCCTGCATTGGCAGGCGGATTCTCAACCACTGTGCCACCAGGGAAGCCCTCTACCGATTAACTCTTGGCCTCAGTTGGTTCCCAGCTTAGATCACGTGTCCTCTGGGACCACGTGTCCCTTGGGACCAGGTTGCTGCTCCCTGTGCCTTTCCTATCAGGATGCTTACTGCACTGAGCTGCATGTGCTCATTTGCTGTTTTGCTCATCTGTCCCTAAACTTTGCAAGGACAGTGGCCACATTCATGCCCATCTTTCTAATCCTTCTATCCCCACTTCCTGATATACGGCCCACGCTAAATAAATATTGGTTGACTAACTGTCTGACTTAACCTGGAGTTTCAACCTTCCTGAAACTGTCTGACAAACGGCCAGCAAGAAACGTAGCAAATTGATGTTCTGCTGATTGTCACTTGTGTCAAGCCCAAGTTTGGATCAGCCCCTGGCTCAAGGATATTTTTGCTGCGTGGGTCCCCTGAGTCAGAGAGTTTTTACAAGCCAGGCCCTACTCTCTCTATAGGAGGGGAACCATCCTCTGGAGGGTACGCCTTGCAAAGGTTATTAATCTCCTAAGAAAGCAGAGGGATGTCTGGATACTGTGATTCAGCCTCTCCACTTCTAATGTTCTGCGGCTTCTGCCTTTGTGTAAACCTCATCCTCCATGACCCCTCCCTGATCTTCCTGCCTCCCTACTCACCCTTTCCCATCCTGCCACCTCAAGAAGGCTCCTGAAACACTATCTTAATTGTTTTGACATTTTTGTTGGCTTCTCATTGCCTACAAAGCTGTTTATCATTTTGCCCCAAACCTATTTTTCCACACTGAGCTATGCTTACTTCTCTGTTAAGAGGCTATGAGCCCTTGGAGGGAAGAAACAACACTTCATTCATCAGTTCATCTGTTCATCACCTACCAATCAATTCACCAATTAACAGAGCATTGCTGTGTGCCAGGCACTGGGATAAACTGGTAAGCAAAATCAGACATGGTTCCTGTTTTTAAGTAGGGCAGACAGGCATTAGTAAAATAACCAGTAAATGAGTTTATTTACCAACAAATACATTCTGTAAAGGAAAGGCTGAGGTGATCTACGACAAAGAAGACTGACCTAGACTGTAGGTCAGGGATGCTTTCCCGAGGAAGTGATGGTTCACATAAAGGATATGGAGGAGATAAGTAGGGGTAGAATGAAAAGTTTATATTCCTTCACTGTTCAAAGCTCTTCTTCAGTGCATGGCAGAGGAGAGGCGCTCAATAAATATTTCCTGAATGAATTAGGAATGGTGGGGAAAAACACCTACGGAAAAGTCAACTTAGAGCAGGACATGCCAGAAGAAGAGATTGAACACAGTCTCAATTCAAGTGGAGAATGACAGTTCTGTAGACAGACGTACCAGCACCAGTGTCTTAGGAGGTTGGGAAAAAAAGGAATTCTCTACCTCTACTCAAATAGCAAGGAAGAAATGAATTGGAAGTTAAATGTAAGAACTGATTAGTTCCAGATGTAAATCTTATCACAGAACAATAAGTGGATACCAAGGCTAATTTTTAAATTTGTCCATTGGGTTCACAGACAGTAGGGAGGCCACCCTGGGCCACCGCGAATCTAAATTACTAAAAATGGTGGCATACAGGCAGAGAGGCACTGATGCTTTCAGGACCCACCTCTGGCACAGTCTGACTTTGAAGCCTTTTAAATACAGCTTTGATTTTCTATTTGCAGACATTTTTTTGTGTGCGTTCAGAGAATCCAAATGGGTCCCAGTATTCCTCCAGGTCAAATTCGTCTTTTAAGTTTGCGTGAAGCCTCTAGGCAGGGACTTTAAGCAGGGTCTGCTCTGCTGGGCATATTTTGTGTCTTGGATTGACTTTATCTGCTCAATCCACCTTCCACTTTGCATAACATACAGTTTGCTCTTTTAAAAAATAGAATTTTCAATAGTTTATGAGTACCGTACCTTGGATTTATTTGTTGAGGTTACTTCATGGTTGGTTAAATTCTTTGTAAATAAAAGTAGCAAGGAACACATACTTATCAGCAAGTACCTAATTTTACTTGCAAGCAAACAAACATTGATTTGTTTCTCTGCTATTAATGGAAGCATTCTTATGGTGGTACTGATTGTACCACATCTCGGGGTTAGAATATGAAGAGATACATCTTTGTAATCACAGACACACACAGTTAAAATTGCCCAGTGCGTCCTTCAAGGACAGGTAATATGAGGTCACGACTGGTAGTTCTGGTGCAAAAGTGTGATATTTATAATGGAAAATTTAACATTAATTAGAAAGCAATCAAATGACAAGGCAGTCTTTGCTGTCAGGAAAGATATATTTTAAAAAGTCAAAACATTGTGAGTCACTCACTTACAATGCAATTCTCTATTTTGCCTCCACCTCGTTAATTTGCAAACCAGCTTCTGCTCTAAGAGAGGAAATGATTTTTTACATAAAATCACGGAAGCAGCTTTCTTTCATTATGTAGTCTGAATTCTACAGAGTATCTTTTAAACTCTTTCGAAGCTACTGCATATTTTAGTTGTAAAGAAACTGAAACAAATACTTTTTCTAAATTATAAATTATGTTTAATTTTACCTAATCTTAGGCCTAATAGAGATGACCCAAATCTCTTCCTGGAAATGTTTTATTTTATTCTATTTTAAAAAAATTTATTTATTTAATTTATTTTTGGCTGCATTGGGTCTTCGCTGCTGTGCGTGGGCTTTCTCTACTTGCGGTGAGCGGGGGCTACTCTTCGTTGCGGTGTGTGGGCTTCTCATTGCAGTGGCTTCTCTTGTTGCGAAACACGGGCTCTAGGCACGCGGGCTTCAGTAGTTGTGGCACGTGGGCTCAGTAGTTGTGGCTCGCGGGCTCTAGAGTGCAGGCTCATTAGTTGTGGTGCCCGGGCTTAGTTGCTCCGCGGCATGTGGGATCTTCCCGGACCAGGGCTCGAACCTGTGTCCCCTGCACTGACAGGCAGATTCCTAACCACTGTTCCACCAGGGAAGTCCCTGGAAATGTTTTAGTTACTAGCTAGAGTCTTAAGATCTACAGGGGAATAAAAAAGCAGAGGATTCATTGGCTTCTTAAAATAGGAGGCTTAGGGTAAAAACTGTAAAAGGCTTCAGAAATTAAGGCATCAGAAATGAATGTTCTTTAGTGGAGAAGAAAGAGCAAAAGGCACAATGCCAGGTTCTCACTTTGCTTTGTATTGTTTTCTCCCCTAAACCTTCTTTAAATACAGTGAACAGTTTTACTTATATGCAGAAATGAAGCCTAAGATATTCATATGAAAGTGAATATGGCAGCTCCAGTACTGCTTGACAACTTGACATAAGTATCAAGGGGAAGAAGAGAGAAAATTGAATAGTGGCTTGCTTCCAATGATGGATGAGAAAGGTCTCGTTGAGGGTGAATCCTGCGGATTTGACTCTGCATTTTCCCTCCTACGGGCAGTGGCCCTGAGGGATTCTGCACCCTGGATTTTCATCTCAAATAACTTATATGAATTCCCGATGGTCTGGTGGCTGTTGGTGAGTACAGTGTTCTGCATGAGTTCTGGACTGAGCTGAATAATCAGCCTTCCCAAAGTTCTTGGTGGGTTCCGGGTTAAAGAGGGGTGCTGCCACAGACTTTAGGTGTCTGACTGAAGGCCCTTTTGTTAGAAGCAAGCGTGTCTCATATGCAGAGCAGTTGAAATGTCCTACTTCCTGGTGACCAATCAGTGGCATTGCAGTGCCTGTGCTTTTGGGCAATCAGAGTCACATACTCACAGCGGAGGACTCACCTGCCCTGAGCGGCCCCTGCACTTTGCAGAGGTGTCATCACTCTCCTTTTGCTGAGAGTCTTCTTCCTTATAAAAATGCCCCACATCATTAAAATTGACCTAACTTTCTAATCTGCTTATAATTTTAGCACATAAATATTTCCCTAAGGCTCTGAGTTTTATTTCTATTTTCTGCAGTTACGCTTCCAGTGTCTTTCTTTATTTTTACTTTATTATTATTATTATTATTTTTTGCGGTACTTGGGCCTCTCACTGTTGTGGCCTCTCCCGTTGCGGAGCACAGGCTCCAGACGCGCAGGCTCAGCGGCCATGGCTCACGGGCCCAGCCCCTACGCTGCATGTGGGATCTTCCCGGACCGGGGCACGAACCCGTGTCCCCTGCATTGGCAGGCGGGTTCTCAACCACTGGGCCACCAGGGAAGCCCCAGTGTCTTTCTTTAAATCCCATCTGAATGGCTAAAGTGAAGCAGAGAACTGCAAGATCCTGTTAATTGGGAACCTTCTAGATGGCCAGCCTGGAGGGAGCAAAAGGAGAAGAGAGACCCTTCCATAAGGCTGGAAGAGTGCATTTCATCAGTCTTCAGTGAGTTTTAAAATATTCCAGGGCTTCCCTGGTGGCGCAGTGGTTGAGAGTCCGCCTGCCGATGCAGGGGACGCGGGTTCGTGCCCCGGTCCGGGAAGATCCCACATGCCGCGGAGCGGCTGGGCCCGTGAGCCGTGGCCGCTGAGCCTGCGCGTCCGGAGCCTGTGCTCCACAACGGGAGAGGCCACAGCAGTGAGAGGCCCGCGTACCGCAAGAAAAAAAAATTCCAGTATGTTCATTTTCAGAGGCCAGGCTTAACTTAGAAGAGTTTTTGAGAAACTTTTAGAGACATTGGTTCTTAGGCCGTTGAAATAAACCATTTGATAGAACAGGAGTGAGAAACTCATTGAAAGTGAGGTCGATACTTGGCAGGTGGTTTCATGGTTAAAAGACAATCCTGTGTGGTTCTCCAGATCTTGTGGAAGAGTTCAGTTATAGTTGCCTCCTATCCATCCACCCACCCATCCATCCACCCCACCCATCATTCATCCATCCATCCAGCCGTCCAGTGTTCATCTCTGTACAAGGTACAAGGAATACAAAAGTGAACAGGGCAGGTTCCTGTCCCCTAGATGTTCTATTCTGGTGAAAGAGAAAAAGGGAGGAAGGAAAGGATGGAGGAGAGAAGAAGCAGGTAAAGGGTGAGAGGTGAGGGCGGGCATTTGAGCAAAGGATTACCATATAGTGCAATGCATTTTCAAGTACGAGTTCACATAAAGTGCTATAGGAGCACCAATAAAGAAGGTGTTTTTTTTAAACACCAAAGCTACTTAGAGGCATCCAGCTAAGCTAATTTAATTTGTATCTCAGTTTCTTTCTCTTGTCTAATTGTGAAAGAACTTTGAAATGTCCAAGATCGAAAAATGGGGAGAGATTAATATTATACAGAAAGTGGACAATCCACTTTGGTTAACTGAATCGCAAAGGGTCTAAAATTCTTTATCTACGCTTAAAAATAGCATTGTAGTTGTGCATCTTGGTAATGCTATACTTACCTGTAAGCACATCATTTGAATAAAAATAATTGGCAATATAGCCAACTTCTGTATACAAAAGCAAATCATTTAGATAAAAATAGAAAGAGATGAAAATGGAAGAAAGATGGTCTAAAGATAAGAAATGAGAAATGGGAATATTTCAATTACACTCTACTTCTCAACACCTTTAAAAAATAACCTGGGGATCTATTTTTACTTCTACCACTCATATGGGATTTGGCCTACTTTGGGCTGTGGTTATTTGTTTATATCGCCACATGGTTTTTTTTTTTTTTTTTTTTTTTTTTTTTTTTTTTGTGGTACACGGGCCTCTCACTGCTGTGGCCTCTTCCGTTGCGGAGCACAGGCCCCGGATGCGCAGGCTCAGCGGCCACGGCTCACGGGCCCAGCCGCTCCACGGCATGTGGGATCTTCCCGGACCGGGACACGAACCCGTGTCTCCTGCATCGGCAGGCAGACTCTCAACCACTGCACCACCAGGGAAGCCCTCGCCACATGGTTTTACCTCCCCTATTAGCGTGTAATTATCTCAAGGGCAAAGAGCTGTGTCTTATCCATCCAAGAGCTACATAAAAGTTAGTTTTTGTTGTATAAAGAAATATGTTTTTCATTCTTAAACCTAAAATAGGTAGAAAGGGAAACCTATATGTTATTTACCTGATCAAGACTGCAAGATCTGACTTCTTAGATGTCTAGCTTTCATGGGGAAGATCTTTTCAGAGATAACCTTTGGTTTAAGGTCGTGGAATATTTGAGAGGTGTTTCTATCATTTTGAATCTTATTTTGTGTCAAGAAACTGGCATGATTTCCCTTAAGTAGTTTTAAAAGGTCAACTCAAGAGTGTCAATATTTGTCTTCAAAACAATTTGAAACCAAAATAATTTCAGACTAGATGTATGAATACAACTGGAATTTTGACTTTCTGACTCACTTCAACTTCCACAGTCATAGAGCCTGAATTTTAGAGTTAGAACTGAATGAAGAGATTACCCCAAACCATTTCTTATGAAGAAAAAGGAGCCTTGCCAAAGGTCACAGATGACTAGCAACAATACTGGGACCTTGCAAAACTCCGATTTCCCAATTTTTCCTTTATACGTCTTTTTTACTATGTATTTCTTCACATATGGAGAAAAATAGGACACAAAGGAAGACGTATGCCAATTTCCCTTACTAGTCAGCCATCAGAGACAAAATCACAGAAGTCAGTAACACTATCCCAAATACTGATGGTAGACTTCACTAATATCCCTAAACCATATTATCTCCTAAAAGCCGATACGTCTTTTCTACAGCGGCTGGGTTTTTCATTCATTTGTTCACTTAACAATTATTTTATGAACTCTTAGGAAATAGGCTCTATCAGAGCGAAATAACAGTAGATATTTCCTTCAGTAATCAAACAATTTGGTCAACTCTAGCCCTATCCCAGGGGACTCCAGTGTCTTTCTAATGCCTTTGCCTCTAAGCTTCTCCACATTCTGAACTTCAATTCCCTTCCAATTCATCTGTTGACTCCCATGGCCCCCGAGGACCTTGCTATCACCTGGCACTGCTCCAAATCTGAAATCTCAAACTCTAAAATTGCACACTGTGATCCAAGCTTCACGTTCATCTGGCTTTCTCATTCCTCACCTTCTACAACACCCATCTTTGACTCTTCATCATGGACTTTGGTCCCTTAACTCCTTCCTCATTAGACCCTTATTAGCTTCATTTCCTTCTTCATCCAGCCTAGAATCCATTCTCTTGACAATACCTTCAGTGCCACGGGTGCCCTGTCCATACCACCCCAACCCTGACACAGATTAAGTCAACCACTTGCATTTTTAAAAAATTTATTTAATTTATTTATTTTTGGCTGCGTTGGGTCTTCATTGCTGCGCATGGGCCCCCTTCAGTTGCGGTGAGCGGGGCTACTCTTTGTTGTGGTAAGTGGGCTTCTCATCGTGGTGGCTTCTCCCGTTGTGGAGCACAGGCTCTAGGTGCATAGGCTTCAGCAGTTGCAGCACGCGGGCTCAGTAGTTGCGGCTCGTGGGCTTAGTTGCTCCGCAGCATGTGGGATCCTCCTGGACGAGGGCTCGAACCCGTGTCCCCTGCATTGGCAGGCAGATTCCCAACCACTGCGCCACCAGGGAAGCCCTTCTGCTTGCATTCTTAAAATCCTGTACTTGGTCCATGAACCATTGCTGAGGAAATTTGCTCTACTATGCTGACTGATGCGAGGAGAAACTCAAAGATCAGAGTCTAGGCTGACCCTTCAAAACTGCTGATTAGTTCTATCCTACCTTGTTTCTCAGCTTCAGCTATTCCAACGCTTCCCCGCTCCTCTTGAGATGCCAACTACACACTTACCTCTGTCTTGATTCACTGATGATCCCTGTTTTCAATTTCAACAGAAAACGGAAGCACCAGATTTGAAGAATCTCACATTCCTACCCTGTTTCTCCAACATAACATCATCTACACTTGATTTTCACTGCTGATGGGAATGCAAAATGGCACAGCCTCTATGGAATGCAATATAGCAGCACCCAGCAAAAGTACATATACCTTGAATCAGCAAACCCACTTCTAGGAATCTATCTGAAAGATAAAATGGCAAAAACACAAAGTGACCTAGGCACAAAGCTATTAATTCTAATACTGTTAAGAAGAAAAGATTGGAAACAGCCCAAGTGTTCTTCAGTACCTTAAACCAAGGCACATCCACAGGAGCACAGTGTAGCTGTAAAAGAGAAATGGGGGCTATGATGGTGTGATCTTCAGAATTCACTCAGTGAAAAAAGCAAAGTGTAGAAAAAAGTTACTTTTGGTGTAAAAAAAGTGGTGAGGAATTGAGAGATGAATGGATAAAGAAGATGTGGTACATATATACAATGGAATATGAGTCAGCCATGAAAAAGAATGAAATAATGCCATTTGCAGCAACATGGTTGCAACTAGTGATTATCATACTAAGTGAAGTAAGTCAGAAAGAGAAAGACAAATACACATGATATTACTTACATGTGGAATCTAAAATATGACACAAATGAATCTACCTATGAAACAGAAACAGAATCATGGACATAGAGAACAGACTGGTGGTTGCCAAGGGGGAGGGTGTTGGGGGAGGGATGGAGTGGGAGTTTGAGGTTAGCAGATGTAAGCTTTTATATATAGAATGGATAAACAACAAGCTCCTACGGTATAACACAGAGAACTATATTCAATAACCTGGGATAAACCACAATGGAAAAGAATATAAAATTCTGTAAAAAAAAGAGTGCTGAGAATAGGAATCTATGTACATATTTGCTTATATTTTCAGAAAGAACAATGTGTAGCTGTCTGACTCTTATATATTGACTGTTGCCTGTATGCCCCCAGGGCAGAGTTCTGCCTCTTTTTTTTGAAACCCTGCTACTGTTTCTTGCCAATCACTTGCTAAAATGCACCTGAGATGGTCATTCTCCTGGGATAGTCTGCTGCATCTTCCTCTCTGTGTCACCAGAGCTATCCTCTGTAGCAGGTGTCTGTGCCTTTCCCACCAGATTCTAGGTCTCTATCCTTGCTTGGCTGGCTGGATTCCCACAACCCTCTCTGACCTACTGCTTCCAGACTAGAGTGATTCAAAGGGCTAAAACAATGAAATAAATGATGGTTTCAAAAGCAACTTACAGGCATTCAGGACTACTAAAATTACTACTTAAAAATGGAATCTATGCTTCCTCATTTCTTGTACTTAAGTAAGCATAAAGGTCCTCAGCTAAAGCAATTGTCCTTCAGTTGGGCAAATCACTTTACTGGAGCAAAAAAGATAAAGTAAGCTGACAGGCTTTCACTTGGAGAAGTCCTTAAATTAAAGAAAGTCTAGAATAAACGTATCAGAAGCCAAGCTCATTGTTACATCTGAGAAAAGCCCTTAGAATTCGATTGGCTTGGCGTAGTCCTGAGTCTATAGTAAATATTCAGGAGATAGTTATTGAATATGTGTTGAATTTAAACAGTTTTTGTAAAGTTGTCTGAAAAGTGAAGCAAAGTAAAAGTAAAGTTCATGAGCCCATGAAGTGACAACCTTTTAAAATAAATGTCTAGGAAGCTCAGCAAACTTGGAAAGGAATGTGAAAAAGCGAGGGAAAATACTGGCTTGGTTTTGATAAGAGCCCTGGCTTAATTTCAATATATTTGGTAAGTACAGTTTAAGCTAATGTTGCTTTGGCTTCCACAATGCAGTCCAGGAAATAACTATTCCAGAAAAAAAAAAAAAAGTGGTCAGCTTTTCAAGGTCAATGGTGTTTTCTGTCTATAGTTGTAATCTGTCAGATACCTCAGTGGTTTCAAAGAATCCTCCTCAATTCCTTCCAAAGAGGTTCGTCCTTGTTAGACATGCAAATCCTCTTGAATTCCACAGAGAAATAAATCCCCACTTAAAAAGACAGAATTTGAAGTATGAAACGGAAGACAGATAAGACAGTTCCTAGAGTCCAAAGGCTGCTTTTAGAAAAGCTAAGCAATCCTTAAAAATCTAGAGCTATCAGAGGTGACTGCCTTTGAAGTGCAATATAGGCTTTGTAACTGCCCATGGCACCTCTATCTTTCCCCCAGGGTCTGTTACAGTTTCCTCCAAGGCACACCAAGTCCTCCAATATCTGAGAATAGGGTGCATCCGAGAAGTCAAAATTATAAATAAAGAACACAGTCTTAGGGTGAGAATTTCTTTTACTTATGGGATTTTATATAGATTTCCCATATTTTGGATTCATTTAAAACAGCCATCTTTCCTCCCCAAGCAATAATGCTTTCAGGGGTGACAGCAAGACCACCCCAATGAGAGGGAGTGCTAGAGATAGGGTTTTGAGTTAATGAATTTGGGACAAGTGGACAATCAATCTGCGTAATGAGGATCAAGCCCCAGCTTTGGTTGTGCATGGCCTGCAGTGCCAGTCAAGGAGCTAATTTTAAATGATTAGCCACCACTGTCTTTTAAATAGGTTCTTAAATAAAACACTTAATCTTGATCTACGATTACACATGCAAAAAAAGAGGATTGGAATAGTCTGTGGATAATTCAAGGTGAAGATGATTTATACTTCAAGGATCTTGACAGTGGCCAAAGTTGTGTTTCTAAATTTGATGTTCAGATAACTTCTTACATGCTCTATTCACCCGCTAAACTGGATAAGTTAGCATCTGGAGGGCTTAATCATCCAGTTTTTTTTTTTAAAGAGGGCTTAAGTTTTAGCTCAGTTTTTTCTTTTTTAAATTAATTAATTTATTTATTTTTGGCTGTGTTGGGTCTTCGTTTCTGTGCGAGGGCTTTCTCTAGTTGCAGCGAGCGGGGGCCACTCTTCATCGCGGTGCGCGGGCCTCTCACTGTCGCGGCCTCTCTTGTTGCGGAGCACAGGCTCCAGACGCGCAGGCTCAGTAGTTGTGGCTCATGGGCCTAGTTGCTCCGCGGCATGTGGAATCTTCCCAGACCAGGGCTCGAACCCGTGTTCCCTGCATCGGCAGGCAGATTCTCAACCACTGCGCCACCAGGGAAGCCCAATCATCCAGTTTTATTATTATTACATCAAACAGTAAAATGAATTAGATAATTTTCTTATTTTCACTTGATTTTGCATTGTTTTATTAGTTTTCCATTATCTACAGAGTGAAATTCAACGAAAATTTTGAAGGCCACTGTACTCTAGGTATAAGGAATTATATAAACTTAATGAGATGTGGTCTCTGTCACAGTATAGGGGCACAGATAGGAAATATTAAGGCAATTTCCTATATTGTAATGACATAATGCAAAAGTTCAGTCTGGAATTGTCTAGAATTTAGATAATGCACTAATGTTACTTAAATCTATGCATTCGTAAGCACAATCGTAGTCTGTATTTTCCATAAGGCAGTCCAGAACAACAAAATGATTTAAAAATGCCCATTAGGGATAAATAGATATTAACAACAAAAGGGAAAAGAGGGGATTCCCTGGTGGCGCAGTGGTTGAGAGTCCGCCTGCCAATGCAGGGGACGCAGGTTCGTGCCCCGGTCCGGGAGGATCCCACATGCCAAGGAGTGGCTGGGCCCGTGAGCCATGGCCGCTGAGCCTGCGCGTCCGGAGCCTGTGCTCCGCAACGGGAGAGGCCACAACAGTGAGAGTCCCGCTTACCGCAAAACAAAACAAAACAAAAAATAAAATTAGGAACAGAATCTATCCCCTAATCAGCAGCTATATTAATTAGCCCAAATATTTTAAAAATGTATCCAGAAATCATTCAAAAACACTCTGTACCCTGTACTAATTTGGGCAGGCTGCTGTTCATGAGTGTCGGCCCCAAAGATGTTAAAAGCTTTGCTTTGTCTTACCTTCTGCAAAAGGTTTTCTATCATAGGTTTTCAGGACCAAGATTCGCCTCCTCTATGAACCCCTTAGCCTGTGACTCTGTATTTACCTTTTCTCATCTTCACGTCTTGTGCTTCCTAACTTATTCTATAACATGGAGCTTTATTCGACTGTATTAATTTTCTTTTCTTTCTAAAATAAAAATATTTATTTATTTAGTTTTGGCTGCACTGGGTCTTCGTTGCGCGCGCGGGCTTTCTCTAGTTGCGGCGGGAGGGGGCTACTCTTCGTTGTGGTGCACAGGCTTTTCATTGTGGTGGCTTCTCTTGTTGCGGGGCATGGGCTCTAGGCCCGCGGGCTTCAGTAGTTGCGGCACGTGGGCTCAGTAGTTGTGGCTTGTGGGCTCTAGAGTGCAGGTTCTGTAGTTGTGGCACACGGGCTTAGTTGCTCCACGGCACGTGGGATCTTCCCGGACCAGGGCTCAAACTCCCCTGCGTTGGCAGGAGAGTTCTTAACCACTGCGTCACCAGGGAAGCCCCTGAAAAAAATTTAAGGTGTGTTTCTTTTTTTTAAATTGAAATATAGTTTATTTACAATATTATATTAGTTTCAGGTGTATAGCATACTGATTCAGTATTTTTATAGATTATACTTTATTAGAAGTTATTACAAGATAATGGCTGTAATTCCCTGTAGGATATATCCTTGTTGCTTATCTATTTTGTACATAGTAGTTTGTATCTCTTAATCCCATACACCTCACTTGCCCCTCCCCCTTCCCTCTGCCCTCTGGTAACCACTACAAACTATTTGGCTCTTAAGTTTCTATAACAACAGACATCTGGATCAAAAAAAGAAAGTGGCTACACATTTTGGTGTTGTGTAGATATCACGTAAACCTTTTTTCCTGTATTATCTGCTAGGTGGCCAAAACAAAAAGTGAGGTAATGATATGATGACTTGCTAGTTTCAACTAATTTTGATCAGCAATAAACACAAAGATTGAATAAAGTGATGCATATATAAAACCATTTTGCACAGCTCATTTAGAGCTATTGTTATTTTGTGAAAGGTATTATGATTAAATTTTAGGTCTGAATTGTGTTGACTAATTTTGTGGACTTTATATGCTAAAATAGGTAGAAGTCCTACTTCCTGGTGGCTCAGTGGTTAGGAATGCGCCTGCCAATGCAGGGGACGTGGGTTCAAGCCCTGGTCTGGGAAGATCCCACACGCCACAGAGCAACTAAGCCCGTGCGCCACAACTACTGAGCCTGTGCTCTAGAGCCTGCGAGCCACAACTACTGAGCCCGCATGTCCCAACTACTGAAGCCCGCGTGCCTAGAGCTCGTGCTCCACAACAAGAGAAACCACCACAATGAGACGTCCTTGCACCACAACGAAGAGTAGCCGCTGCTCGCCGCAACTACAGAAAGCCTGCCTGCAGCAACGAAGACCCAACGCAGCCGAAAGTAAAATCAATAAAATAAATAAATAAATAAAAATAGGTATAAATCCTAGAAGTGCAAGTAAAGTATCTCAAAGTATGAAATGCATAAAAATCACATGATAATGCAATCAACAGAGTTGGAAAGAACAAAATCAAAGATATACTTTCTGCCCCATGCTGGAATGGAAAATAAACTTAGTGTAATAGGACTTGGGACACAAAATGTATTTATTGTGTCCAGATAGCGAACTGATGAGTATGAATTGCTTTCCAATAAGCAGAATAAATGTCAGGGCAGATAAATCTGTCACGAAAGCAAACAATCTCTTCATAAATAGCAAATCACACTGAGCCACGGCCATCTTGTTTTTTGTCAACTTGCATAAACCTCCTTTCTTTTATCAGTCCTTGGATCAAAATCACCCACATGCATCTTCCTAAGGTCAAACCAAATTTTCTGGCTGTGCAGGAGTCCAAGACAAAATCATTAAAGATCCCCGAGGGTTGATCAGCTGGCACTGCAAAGCTCATAGTTCCAGAAGTGAAATGTTATCATGGCCATTTCCTTAAGCATATTGCTGCCTTTAAAGATTATTTTGCATACTTGTTTGAACAGTAATTTAATTTAATTTACAACCTAATGCCTTTGTGTCCAGAGCTATCAGATGGTAGACAAATTTTCACAGGCAACAATTTTCATAGGGGATTTAGAAAAAAAATTAAATAAGAATTGAGTGAGATATAGAATTAGGTTACAAGGAGGTGCAGGAGAGGGAAAAGGGCATAGGCTGGGGAGTCTTGTACGTGGGTTCACATCCTGCCTCAGCCACTTTGCAGTGAGTGACATAAACCTTGGGCAAGCTATGCGACCTTTAGGAACCTCAGTTTCCTCATCTAATAAAACAGGGCTGATCTGCCAACTTTTCAGGCTGTTGTGGGTTCAGTAAGGTGATTTATGTGAAACACGTGACATGCGCCAGGTACCTAGTGTGTGACTCCAGATTAACTAAGAAAATCCAGTTTTCCTATGGAAAAAAAAAAAAGAATGAAAGAAAGAGAGAAAGAAAGACGGACAGACAAGGATCAAGTAGGCTTAGACATTTGTGTCAAGGCCTTTTAGTTTGCTGAAGAGGTCATTTTTGACTTTCCACGGGTGGTGGCCCTGCTGGAAGCTTCTTACTTTTGCTGCCATTCCCGATGATGGGGGGCTCTGCCCTGTAGTCATTGCTCCTGGAGGCCCCTTGCATATACCCGGTCAACCTTCTCCCTCCCTTCAGACTAGGGAAGAGCAGTGAGTGTCCTGCATCCCAGGAATCATGTAGTGAGAGCCCAATAGTGTGAAAATATCGATATTGAATAATCCCCAGTGAGAGAGAAGTTTAGGATGGAAACCTAATAAAGCTTAGGGAGCAACTGCAAATTTCCTCTCCTACTGGTGTTTTCAAGGGGCACTGATAGTGGAATGGAGCAAAGCTGAGGGTGTGGAAATGATGGCTTTGGCTTTCCCCCCATCTTCAAACCCACCTCCTCTTTCAAGCTGCTCTGGCTTCTTGGACCTGGGACCACACCTTCAGATCCAGCTGCCAGCCTCCTCAGTTCTCTCCTCTCCACTCAGAGCCAATCAAAACTCCCATTGGATCAGTCATTAATTACCAGGGTGACAACTGATTAAATTATTCACACTAAGGAATAATGGTTGATAGTGAATGTGATATGTTAATCCTGAGTGCTACTGGTTCTTTAAAAGGAAAATATCCCTAGGTACCTTTGGTCTGAGCATTCCTTCAGATTAGACTGAAGTGTCACCTCCTCTGTCTGGACCATGGCCATCTTTAGTTAAATCTCAGAAAATGTTCCAGAATACAGGTTTATGAACCATGAATGAATGGTTAATGAAATCATGCATTCAATTGGTCGTTTATTCATCCAAGTGCTTCTCTGCATTTTAGGTGTTATATGGAGGTGCTAAAATGGACTTATAAGAGCCCAGTTTACCTGAATTTTTAGCCTTGGTTTTCTTGATGCACATCTTGGAAAGGAGGTGGGTCGTCTACAGTCTAAGCTGCATAGTTGCGATTTCTTTTCTTAAACATTTATTTATTTGGTTGCACTGGGTCTTAGTTGCAGAAGGCGGGCTCCTTAGTTATGGCATGTGAACTCTTAGTTGCGGCATGCATGTGGGATCTAGTTCCCTGAGAAGGGCTCAGACCCAGACCCCCTGCATTGGGAGTGTGGAGGCTTATCCACTGTGCCACCAGGGAAGTCCCGATAGTTGCCATTTCTGAGAATTGCCTCCTATGAACCCTATCCATTAATAATTTTATTAGCATATCCTTTTCCTATTAATCTTTTTCCTTTCCAACTCTTGCTACATAAGCATGCATGATAATTTTTAAGACAGCGATGGGACTTTATCCAGGATCTTGACAACTTCCCTGTTCCCATCCTGCACATATATGGTACAACTATCCTGCAAACGTAAACAGTGAACAGTATCACCTCCAGCTCTATTCCTTAAATCCGACATTGCTGCCTCATGGTGACATCTGGCCACAATCTTCACAGTTCCAAGAAAACAAAACTTATTTTGTATTAAAAATACATAGGGACTTCCCTGGTGGTGCAGTGGTTAAGAATCTGCCTGCCCATGCAGTGGACACAGGTTTGAGCCGTCGTCCGGGAAGATCCCACACGCCGTGGGGCAGTTAAGCCCATGTGCCACAACTACTTAGCCTGCACTCTAGAGTCCGCAAGCCACAACGACTGAGCCTGTGTGCCACAACTACTGAAGCCTGTGCACCTAGAGCCCGTGCTCCGCAACAAGAGAAGCCACCGCAATGAGAAGCCCGCACACCGTGACGGGTAGGCCCCGCTCGCCACAACTAGGGAAAGCCTGAGCGCAGCAATGAAGACACAATGCAGCCAAAATTAAATAAATACATAAATTAATTTAAGAAAATACATAAGCAGCATGGTTTTATAACCACTAAGATTTTTGTATCAATGCAGGAAATTGGTGTCCCATTTCAATAGCATTTATATAAGATACTTTAGCCTGACATGATCAGAATTAAGGGAGGTGACAATTCTGGTCACTGCTCCTGTTGAACTATGTGTCATATGGATTCCATCTCCCCCTGCACAACTGCATTGGCCCTGAGGACAATGGGATTTGTGCCAAGAGTCGCATGGTAGGAGAGCTATGCTTGGGATTCCTGAGGATTCTCCAGTGTAATCCAATCCTAAGATGCATGTAATGAGTCACCATTGTTGAAAGTTAATTTTCTGCCAACAGATTGCAATCTACACTAAAGAGACTAAACTTACGTACACAGAAACAGGGCTACCTCAGCATTGTTGTTGATAATTATTTATGGGCAAAGCAGTGGAAGCAGTGAAATGTAATGGAAAGAACATGGACTTTGAGGTCAGAGGTGGCTCCTTTGATTCTTACTATATGATACTGGCCCCATGTAACTTCTCTGGGTCTCAGTGATCTCATCTGGAAAATGCGTTAGTGGTGAGGATTAAATAAATTAATGCCCCCTGTAGAGAGTAGGTACTCAAAGTTCATGCACATCCACTATTACCTGCACAAGTTTGGGGCTGTGATTCCTGTGGTGACTTGTGGAAACAGATGTGGTAGGTGGTTTTCAGGGTGTAATGGAACTGGGGAGGGAACCTGAGGTTCACAGGTATGAAGAGCATTAGATTCGTGGGCTGAGACGTACTGGTTCTGAGTTCTGTCTCTGCCCCGCCACACTTTATACCTTCTTCTGTTAAAGCATGGACATGTCTATTGTGATTGCCAGTGTCTTTGACTCCCCACTAGACTTGAACCTCCTTCAGTGCCTCGTTTTTTCATCTCTGTAGTCCCAGTGCCTGGCTCTGTTGGGAGAATGAATGAAATGACTTAGGTATTTGTATTTAGGCAGATTGGCCACCTGTGGTTACTCTGCTACAGAGAATGTTCTAGAACTGTAGAAGCTGAATATGACTTTTTGAGAGAAGATTAGAGAACTTGTTTTCCATCCCTCTTTC
>NW_006780561.1:1171542-1183461 GCF_000442215.2 Lipotes vexillifer
GATGAAAAACATGGGATTTGTTTAGGTGCTGAGTTTTGCTTTTATCACTTCATTTTATTTATTGCTCATGTGTTTTTATTTATTTCTTTTTGATTAGAGAGATGTCTGTTTTCCTTGAGAGAGGCTGTGGTGAGAATGTACCTTTAAATTTCATTTTTATCTTTTGTTGTCCTGTGATCCTGTGTTTTTATTTATTGCTCATGTGTTTTTATATATTTCTTTTTGATTAGGGAGATGTCTGTTTTCCTTGAGAGAGGCTGTGGTGAGAATGTACCTTTAAATTTCCTTTTTATCTTTTATTGTCCTGTGATCTTGTATTTTTAGCCTCAGTGAGTGTGTCTTTTTAACTGGATAATGAGAATCTCTCCATTAAGGGATGCTGGGAGTAGTCACACCTAAGTGTTGTGAAGGATTTTCAAACATGAAATATGGTACAGTACCTGGTCCTATGGTGCTAACATCCTCCCTCTCCCCTGACAAGAATGTGGTACTACCTGTCAGGTGTCAGGGAAGCCTTACAGAGCATATGTCCCTTATTGTGCTGTGGAGCTTTCAGAAGTAATCCAGAACATTTCCCTCAGGTTACAGATCCTGAGTGGATTTTCTGAGTTCCAGAGTTAGTGTTATACAAACTGCAATTTGTGAATCCCAAATTTCATAAGAGCAGTAGCAGCAGCAGATGGAGAAAATACATTTCTAATTCATTTAAAACCTGCTCCAAGAAATGAGTTCTCCCTGTACTCTTCACACTGTTATTTTTCTATATGTCTCTTCTATGCCTTCTAAATAAAATAATTATGAAGGAGAGAGACTGGCTTATGTTTCCCTCTGTTGAGAGGCAGCAGCAGTTTATGTTCGTGATCTTACTGGGGAATCATATTAGAAGCCTCTATTGCTGAGGAACTAGGAGCTTAATTTTGTTGTTTTGCAAGTCTGAGGCTTAAGAGATAGCAAGGTACTAAGTATAATTTACCTTTACATCCGTGGAATTTTTTCTTACTTTAAAATGGATAGCTGTGTTAAAAGCAATAGTCAGTTTGAGTCAAAGCCTTAAGGAATGACTTCAGTCTTGGTTCTCCAGGAATTTTTTTGTATCAAAAGCAAAGTTTCAGTCACTGTTTAAAAAAAAACCACAATCTTTTATAATCATGACTGTGATTATAGGTAAGTTAAAAAATTAACTGACTGGAAATCAATCAAGAAATCTTTATTAGGAGCCTGTCATGTGCAAAACACCTGATTAAAGTGTAAAGGCTCTTCTCTGAAGGAGCTTAAAATCTGGGGAGATGAGATACACAGGTGGGGTGAGGCAGACTCTGTTTGTTGGGTGCATCCTCCAAATAGCGCACTTCCGGGAACCAGGGCACAGGTTGAAGGAGAGAAGTCCAGGGCCCTGGCTTAGGTCTGGGTTTCACAGCTGGACTTCACTGAGTGAAGGGAGCTGGGACAGGACTGAGTTGGGTCCTGTCTGTGGGCAGAGGGGAGTAAGATCCAAGAGGGATGATCAGTTAAGTCAGAGAGGAAAGCATTTAGGAAAGTAGAGCTGGAAATATCCCTGGAGCAACAGTTTGCCCTGGAAGGAAGCCTTTTACCAGGAGACTTTAGCTCCGCCTATATGCAGGGGGCAGGGCAAATCCACTCGGTTCAGATAGTGACTCTTGATCAGAAGCCCTTTTCCTGTACTTGGCTAGACATTGGGCCCATCTTCTGATATGCTCAACAAAGGGTGACTGTTTGAAATTGGACCATCCAAGAAAGTCAGGAACCAGGCCAGGCCCTCACCCATGCAAACAGACTAAACTTACGTCATTTGGTAAAGTTTTCTCTACTAAACTTATGATGTCATTTGGTAAAGTTTTTCTCTCTCTGTATTTTTCAACAGTATTTTCCACTTTTTTTAGATCTTGGAAGGTTGTTCACTAAGTAGTCAAGATCTACCACCACCATGACCAATTTTGGGATATAGAAAACCGTGTGGGATGTGATACTGGATTGTATTTGTATTAGACAAACAGGTCATTCTGGGGAATGAGGTATTTGCTAATGTGGTTTCATTTTAAAATCCACAGTCAGGATCTGCCTCTGTTCCCTGACCTGATGGCTCAGAAAATAGTTATAGAAGATTCTTATGAGGCTGGTTTAGGGCATCCTTAATAATCCCCTTTCACTAATACAGATCAGCCATAAGCAGAACATGTCCTTTGTCCTGGAGGGCTTGCCTGTAGAACCAAAATGCTTTTGGCACGGGGCAGATTCTCCCACCTAAGCAGCTCTACCTGGTGGAACACGTGCCATTCCTGGAAAATGAGGGCCCAGCGTCTGTTTCGTGTGACCTTGGTTAAGCCATGAGATTATTCTTTTGTCTCCCTTCAGCGCCACCGGATAGCTATTGATTAATATTTACCGAATGTTCACAATGTGCCAGCTGCCACTGTGATGAAAGCTGATTATCTGTTGAAACTTGCTGCTATTTTGTTTGGCTGACAGAGTTTGGGCTATTTGAAACTTTCTGAGACAGTTGGGGAACGTCATTGCCAGGGGAAGTGTCAAGGGCAATTACCCTACTGGGGCTGGGGCAGGTCTAGGCTTTGTGGGTACGAGCCAAATGAGCTCAGAGGTGCAGGCAGCTGTGCTCCCTTCCTGAAGGAACCTACTTTAGGAAAAGGATCTCTTTCTGAGCCAAGTAGCTGGTGGGGTTTTATGCTTCCCAGAGAGACATATGCTTTATGTCTAACTCTTGGGGGAGGCACACAGTCTAGGAAAGAAAGAGGAGAATTTTTTGTGTGTGTGTCCATGCCATGTGGCATGCAAGATCTTAGTTCCATGACCAGGGATTGAACCTGGGCCCGGCAGTGGAAGTGCGGAGTCTTAACCACTGGACCACCAGGGAAGTCCCAAGAGGAGATTTTTTTTTTTTTTTTTGCGGTACGCGGGCCTCTCACTGTTGCGGCCTCTCCCGTTGCGGAGCACAGGCTCCGGATGCGCAGGCTCAGCGGCCATGGCTCACGGGCCCAGCCGCTCCGTGGCATGTGGGATCTTCCCGGACCGGGCCACGAACCCGTGTCCGCTGCGTCGGCAGGCGGACTCTCAACCACTGCGCCACCAGGGAAGCCCGGAGATTTTTTTTAAGTAGAACTTTTGGCCAAGAGCCAGAAGGTTGTCACAGGAATGCTGTGCCCCACTCCCCAACCGCTTTCTGTTTGATTTACTCTTCTTTGTGGTATCTGGGAGAGACAGAGAAACTAAGAGAACAGCCTTTAGGATAACAGAAAAGTGTCAGAGACTTTGAGGTGCAACAAGTCCCCAGATTCTACAGGGTGATAATGCACAGCTGGGGGAGAGGGGGGAGGCACAGAAGGGCAGGGTATGAAGATTAGAAGGCAAGTGAAGAAGCCCATGGGCTTTCTCTGTAGTTAAGCACAAGAATATATGAACAAACACCTAGAAAGGAACACATTTTTCTTTTAATAAGTTTAATCTAAACAATATTTTAAGCTATATGAAGTTTAGCAATTAAAATTATTTCTGATATAGAGAAAGATAATTTGTGGGATATGAAGGCAGCGAAGGACAAAAAATTTTTTGTCTTGCAAAACAGCTAGTTTAGAAGCCCTAGGTTTGGGAGATGGGGTTTGATTGTACTCCAAGTTGCAACATTGATGTCCTTAGTCAGAATTAGAAAAATACCAGGGAAAATAGGAGATTAAAATACCAGGAGACAATCTTTCTGGCAGCACATTCTACCTAAAATCATGCATATTTAGAAATAGCCCTACTTACCATCTCAGAATTCAATTATAATTTCAAAATTGTAGCAGAAGAAATTACTATTCAGAGTTGAGCTTTGTGATGACATGTGTAAATGAAAAAGTAAAAAAGGCAGGAGAAAGAAAGGATGGAAGAGACAGAGAGAGAGGAGTGGAAATAGTAATAGAAAAATACTGAAATTATAAGGGGGATGTAACTACTTATACTGTAGAAATTAAAAAAATAAAGTAGTATGATGAACATGTTTATGCCAATAATATTGAATGCTAAGATACTGGGTAATTTCCTAAAAAACAATGAAATACCAAAATGGCTCAAGGAGAAGTTGAGAGTCTGCATACAATAACAACCATTAAAGAGACTGAAATCAGTAAACAGAAGCCTAACTTTGCCCAAAAGACACAAAGCCCGAATGGTTTTATATGTGATGCTTAACAAATCTTCAAGGAACAAATAATCTCTTTGTTATACAGACCATTGTAAAGAACAGGAAAAGAGAAAGCTACCCAACTCATTTGGCTAACAAATAAAAGTGAAAAAAAATACATGAAAATTATGGACTAATCTCACTAATGAGTATGAATGAAAAATTCTTAAATAAAATATTAGCAAATTAGTTCAGCAGTACGTATGACTAAGGAAAATTTATTCAAGGAATGCCAGCATATAAAGACTTAAATGGGGCTTCCCTGGTGGCGGAGTGGTTGAGAATCCACCTGCCAATGCAGGGGACACGGGTTCGAGCGCTGGTCTGGGAAGATCCCACATGCCGCGGAGCAACTAAGCCTGTGCACCACAACTACTGAGGCTGCGCTCTAGAGCCTGCACGCCACAACTACTGAAGCCCACATGCCTAGAGCTCGTGCTCTGCAACAAGAGAAGCCACTGCAATGAGAAACCTGTGCACTGCAACGAACAGTAGCCCCTGCTCACCACAACTAGAGAAAGCCCGTGTGCAGCAACAAAGACCCAACGCAGCCAAAAATAGGTAAATAAAATAAATAAATTAAATTTAAAAAAGACTTAAATGTAAGACATGACACCATAAAATGCCTAGAAGAGACCATAGGCAAAACATCCTCTAACACAAATCATACCAATATTTTCTTAGGTCAGTCTCCCAAGGCAATGGAAATAAAAACAAAAATAAACGAACGGGACCTAATCAAACTTACAAGCTTTTGCACAGCAAAGGAAACCATAAACAAAATGAAAGGACAACCTACAGAATGGGAGAAAATATTTGCAAACAATGCAACCAACAAGGGTTTAATTTCCAAAATATACAAACAGCTCAGACAACTCAACAACAAAAAAACAAATAACCCAGTCAAAAAATGGGCAGAAGACCTAAATAGACATTTCTCCAAAGAAGGCATACAGATGGCCCATAGGCACATGAAAAGATGCTCAACATTGCTAATTATCAGAGAAATGCAAATCAAAATTACAGTGAGGTACCACCTCACACTGGTCAGAATGACCGTCATTAAAAAGTCTAGATGTGGCTTCCCTGGTAGCGCAGTGATCCCACTGGGAAGATCTGGGAAGATCCCACATGCCGCGGAGCGGCTGGGCCCGGGAGCCATGGCCGCTGAGCCTGCGCTCCACAACGGGAGAGGCCACAATAGTGAGAGGCCCGCGTACCGCAAAAAAACAAAACAAAACAAAACAAAAATCTCTAGAAATAATAAATGCTGGAGAGGGTGTGGAGAAAAAGGAGCCCTCCTACACTCTTGGTGGGAATGGAAGTTGATGCCACCACTATGGAGAACAGTATGGAGATTCCTCGGAAAACTAAAAATAGAGCTGCCATATGATCCAGCAACCCCACTCCTGGGCATATACCTGGACAAAACTATAATTCAAAAAGATACATGAAACCCTATGTTCACAGCAGCACCGTTCACAATAGCCAAGACATGAAAACAACCTAAATGTCTATTGACAGTTGAATGGATAAAGAAGATGTGAGACATACATATCTATATCTATATACATATACACACACACAGTGGAATACTCAGCCATAAAAAAGAACAAAATAATGCCATTTGCAGCAACATGGATGCAATTCGAGATTATCATAGTAAATGAAGTAAGTCAAAAGGAGAAAGACAAATACCATATGATATCACTTATATGTGGAATCTAAAATATGACACAAATGAACTTATCTGTGAAACAGAAACAGACTCACAGACAGAGCAGAGTTGTGGTTGCCGGGGGTGGGGTGGGGAAGGAATGGACTAGGAATTGGGGTTAGTAGATGCAAACTATTGCATATAGAATGGATAAGCAACAAGGCCCTACTGTACAGTACAGGGAAATATGTTCAATATACTGGGATAAGTCATAATGGAAAAGAACAGAAAAAAGAATGTACGTATATGTACGGCTGAGTCACTTTGCTGTGCAGTGGAAATTAACACAACATTGTAAATCAACTATACTTCAATTAGAAAAAAGGGACCATGGAACTGATGGGCCCAAAGCTTAAGAAACAAAGGAATGCAAGCAGAGTTTAATATTTAAAATCTATTCATGAAATATTAATGAAATATAATAAACAGATTAAAGAGATTATGTCATAAAACATATGATCCTATCAGTAGACGCTGAAAAAAATTTGATAGCATTCGACACTCATTTAGGATGAAGAATTCTTACCAAACTATAAATAAAAAGAAACTTCCTTAGCCTTACAAAAAATCTCTTTAAAACAACATTCCAAATTAATCTAGAGCAATGCAATGCCAATCAAAATCCCAATAGAGAGTCTCATGAAATACCGTAAGCTGATCTTAAAATTCTCACAGAAGAGCCAAAGATTACGAAGTGCTATGGGGGGCTTCCCTGGTGGCGCAGTGGTTAAGAATCCGCCTGCCAATGCAGGGGACACGGGTTCGAGCCCTGGTCCGGGAAGATCCCACATGACACAGAGCAACTGAGCCTGTGTGCCACAACTACTGAGCCTGTGCTCTGGAGCCCACGAGCCACAACTACTGAGCCTCCTCACCACAACTACTGAAGCCCGTGCGCCTAGAGCCCCTACTTCACAAGATAAGCCACCACAGCTAGAGAAAGCCCGTGCATAGCAGTGAAGACCTAATGCGGCCAAAGATAAATAAAAGTTAAAAAAAAATGTGGAGGGTAAAACTTTAAAACTTTTAGAAAATAAGAGAGGAAAATGTATTTATGATCTCAAGGTAGGGAAAAAAAATTTTTTTAAAACCAAATATGTGTGACCAACTTGATTAATTAATTAATTAATTATTTGGCTGTGTCGGGTCTTATTTGTGGCATGTGAGATCTTCGTTGTGGCACACACGTGCTTCTCTCTAGTTGTGGTGCACGGGCTCCAGAGTGTGCAGGCTCAGTAGTTGCAGCATGTGGTTTTAGTTGCCCCGTGGCATGTGCGATCTTAGCTCCCCAACCAGGGGTGGAACCTGCGTCCCTTGCATTGGAAGGCAAATTCTTAACCATTGGACCACCAGGAAAGTCCCAGGAAAAAATTTCTTAATTAAGACATAAGAAGTGGGCTTCCCTGGTGGCGCAGTGGTAGGGAGTCCGCCTGCCGATGCAGGAGACATGGGTTCGTGCCTCGGTCCGGGAAGATCCCACATGCCGCAGAGTGGCTAGGCCCGTGAGCCATGGCCGCTGAGCCTGTGTGTCCGGAGCCTGTGCTCCGCAACGGGAGAGGCCACAACAGTGAGAGGCCCAAGTACAGAAAGAAAAAAAAACAAAAAAAAAAAAGACATAAGAAGCATAAGCCATAAAGGAAAATATTAACAAACTGGACTACATTAAAATTCAAAACCTCTGACAACTCTTAGATTCTTAATCATGGGAGACAACTCTAGATTCTTAGCAGCCCAGAGAAATACTAAGAGGAATCTACACAGCAAACCTTTACTAAAATAACCCTTATCTTCCATTAGTTTCCCCCCATACACTTATCTTTCCAGTTTCCTGTCCCTAAAAACCTAAACCCCTTTTCCTTTGTCTTCTCACTTCTCTACAAATATACTGTTCTTCGTTAAGACACGGCTCAAGCCCCAAGTTCTAACCACCCCTTTGAGTTACTCCTCACTGAATTTTTCCATGTATGTGCACTGCACATGTTAATAAACTGTTTTTCTCTTACTAAAATAATTCAAAACCTCTGTAAACAAAAGACATCATATTAGGGAAAAAAAAAAAGCACCGGGAGAAGACATTTGTGAGGCACAGAACCTTCAAAAATTTGTTACTGGAATTAGAAAGCAGGCCTACAAGTCAATACAAAGAGGCCAATCTGACAGGAAAAAAAAAAAAAGTGTAAAATCAGTGAACAGACAATTCACAGAATGGGAAATGCCTATGGTCCCTAAATACATGAGAAGATGCTCGACCTCCCTAGTAATCAGAAAAACAAAAATTTACACAATGACAAGATGTCATTTCACCCTCAGATTGGCCCAAATTAAGAGCCTTGATGATGCCAAGTAGTAGAAAAGCGAAAGGAAAGGAAGCCCTCTTACATGGCTGCTAAAGAGCTTGACAGTGCAGTCATTTTGGAGAAGGATTTAGTGAGAAAATAAAGGTAAAGAAGTGCTGCTTTGTGACTCACAATTCCACTTCCAGGCATATAAAGAGACTTGTACACGTGTGTGTGAAGACAGCTATAGGAACATTCACTGCAGCATTGTTGGTAATAACAAACAGCTGGGAACAATTTATACGTCCATCGAGAAAAGAAGAGATTGGGCTTCCCTGGTGGCACAGTGGTTGGGAGTCCGCCTGCCGATGCAGGGGACACGGGTTCGTGCCCCGGTCCGGGAAGATCCCACGTGCCGCAGAGCGGCTGGGCCCGTGAGCCATGGCCGCTGAGCCTGCGCGTCCGGAGCCTGTGCTCCGCAATGGGAGAGGCCCACGTACCGCAAAAAAAAAAAAAAAAAAAAAAAGGAAGAGATTAAAATCAATCATACCGTATCTTCCAGTGGAACGCTACATAGCACTTAAAAAGGAACCTGTATCCGATGGTTAAATCTAAACAATGTTATTTTAAATAATGTGAGAGAAAGATAATTTAGGCTGCGGGTAATCTCTGGGAACTGAGAGAAGAGAAAGTGATCACAGTGGGATACCTGTACCATTTTATTCCTTAGGAAAAAACAATCTGGAGCCGGGTAGCAATGTGTAGGTTTCAAAAAAAAAAGTTGGGAAGCAGGTAGGTTGTGCTGTCCTTGGTTCTTTTCTACAGATCTGAAATAATTAATAATAAAAATTAAAACAAAGGAACAGCAACCAATGAGTTGCTATTAGATAATTAAAGTGGAAGGCAGCAACAAGGGGCAGTGAGTAAACTGAGAGGCTGAGAGCATCCTTGCAACAGGATCCCTGAGGATGTAAAGGGTCTGCCCCCAGATGGTACACAGCACGGACCGCAGAAAGTTCCTGAGGGGAGGCTGGAGCCAGGAGAGGTCCAAAGGAAGACTGACAGCAAGAGGAACCTGCTAGTTAAACTGCCATTAGATGCTAGCTGGTGGCTGGCACCCCGTTTAATCGCTATGTCGTTTCACCACACAGTGGTTTAATTTTCTTCTCAGTGCATTCCTTCTTTTTTTCTTTCATCTGATGTTCTGAGATAAAGAAACATTTTTAGTGCTTTGTAAACCAAATCAAGTGGACCCTCCCACCAGCCATGTTCTCAGCCATCTGCCTCTCACACACCAGCCCTGCGACTGGGAACCCAGCTTTGCATCAGGCTGCAAAAAGGGGCTGGAAACGGAAATGCCTTCTGGGCGCAGGTGAGTCATAATCAGGAGTGAATCAGGAGTGAGGCCTGGGCAGCAGGAGACTCTGGTGGGGAGCGGAGAGGGTGGGATGCGGCTATATATTTAGCTGATTGCTGCCACAGGGAAACGAGGGTGTCTTCAGATTTTCCGATTCAAAGGAAGCCAGAAATATGGATTTTTTGTCTTCTAAAAAGATGGTCACCCAGCGTTGACCCATGTCCTCATGTTACCTTCTCCCTTTGCTGCAAGTCCCTCCTCAGCCCCTCACTCACTTTCATTCCATGGGTGGCCCCTGAAGGCATCTGAGCTTTTATAACAGCTTAGTGCAAAAGGGGAAACCAAGGACTAGCGAGGTAAAGGCAGTGCTGCACGGTTACATGGGAGAAATCGTCCCCGCCGTGGAGGAATCTGATGAGAGCGCTGTCGGGCCCAGGTGTGCCTGAGTGTCTAAAGGACACCTGAGTGCTTGCCTATGGTTTTTTTCTTCCTGCTAAGGAGAGAACATCAGAAGAAGAAATTTAGAATTGTTATGGAACTGCTCTCATTTGCAGCTATAAAAAGGAATGTATACTTCCCCAGCTTACTGAAATGATAACTCTGGGTTTTATTTTTGGAAAAAGTACTTTTCATCTTGTAAAAAATTAATGGCCTTTGAGTGACAGGGAAGTACCAAGTGGTTTTCAGTGGCTCTTTTCTGGATGCAGCGGAAGGAAGAAGTGAGGACCAGGGCCTGCCCTTGCTTGGAGGGTGGACGGGCATCACAGCAAACATTCCACTCCATGGTCTGGGTGTTTCTACTTAACCAACACAGGCTCTTTTCTCCAGAACCTCTCTGAGCCGGGGGCAGGGCACAGGTAGCCGGAGCTCTGCATAATACCGCGAGCGTTAACAACTAACTTGTGTGTAGTTGTGCTTTTCAGTCTACAGATGTTTCAGTGTCTTCATTACTTTTTCTTCTAAGATTTGGAAGAAGCAGACATTTCCTTCCACTTGAAGCTAATATAAAATAATCACACATCTGATCGTGAACAGAAGACTCGGAGTGGGGCTTCTTGGATTTGACTGTGCGTAGGAATCATCCGGGGATCTTGTTAAAATGCAGATTCCGATTCTGTGTGTGTGTGTGTGGGTATGTGGGTGAGTCTGAGATGCTGCAGAGCTATGAAGCTCCCAGGTGATGCCGATGGTGCTTGTTCATGGGCTACATGAGGAGCAAGGGAGGGTCAAGGCTAAGCGGGGGTGGATAGGTGGGGGAAGATGCAGCTTCCCTGTTTTCACTCGGAAGATGGGCTTGTCCTCTCCTTGCCCAGGATGATCATCTGTCATCCGAGCCTTGTTGGGGGAGGTCCCTGGCTGGGCTGTGGCTGATGACACAGCAAGGGCCCAAGGAGGACAGGCGTGTTCCTTTGTGGAAAACAGCAGTGCCATCCGTCACTGTTCAGAGGGCAGCTCTGGAGGAGGTGAGCTTCAGATCAGAGGGTCTCCGTAGAAAGAAGCTCCGTGGACTCACGAAAGCTGCAAATTATCAGTGGTGTGTTTGCTTGGGGCTTGTGGCAGGTTACGTAAGTGAAAGAGAGGAGGAAAATTCTGCTTATTTGTTCCAAGACATTTCCTCGTTGCAGACTGGATGGACTGAAATGAAGCCCACGTGTGCCAGGCCTTTTGGCCCGAGTCCCCGGTGCACAGATGGTGTCACGGTCGGGCCTGCCCCCTCCTGTTTCTGACACGGAGGTGATGAGGGCCTCTGGGCCCCGAAGGACTGCGACAGATGTTGTTTGTTTCCGGAAGTCGAATAAGAGCCTCGTCCCCAATGTAAACATTTCATCTGCTCAGCTGGTCCTGTCGTGGCTCTGCCTCTGAACAACTTTCTTCCTCTAGGTCTCTGCATCCATGCATTCCATGTTGGAGATGACAACCTTTGGATGGGCGGGGGCTGGGTTGCCCTCCCAAAGCTGGCCCTGTCTGCTATTCACGTGCAGTGGGTGGGGAGAAGCCTTAGACACAGACCTGGGTGGAAACTGGACTCTCTGACAGTCCATCTGGCTGTCCCAGTGGGCAAGTTCTGCTCAGGACCACCTCAGACAGGCTGCGCCTTTGGCACGTCTGTGTTCATCAGTGGCTGGAACAGAATGGAGGCTTCAGCTTCATTTTGAGATATCTTCAACAACTGTGGAATGTCTCCAACTAATCCTGATCACTCTGGGCAAAGCCACATTGCCTAAGATTCTTCCTAAATAATTTTGGGCAGTGGTGAAGGTTTTTTTTTTTTTTTTTTTTTTGCTGTACGCGGGCCTCTCACCGTTGTGGTCTCTCCCGCTGCGGAGCACAGGCTCCGGACGCGCAGGCTCAGCGGCCATGGCTGACGGGCCCA
>NW_006780561.1:1183493-1190773 GCF_000442215.2 Lipotes vexillifer
GGACCGGGGCACGAACCCGTGTCCCCTGCATCGGCAGGCGGACTCCCAACCACTGCGCCACCAGGGAAGCCCTATTTTTTTTTTTTTTAATGAGAATTACACAAACTACACAAACCGAGGGGAAAAAAGTTAAAGGCAATCTCCAACAGAGAAAAGAGCAAATAACCCTAATTTATTTTAAACTGAAGATATGAATGAGCATGAGTAGGACAGTGCCCACTTGCCTATTGATGCTTCTGGAAACGAGGAAAAGGCTACATCACTAGGTATAGTGCACGGAATACCAAATCTGTCCAAACTGGAAGCAACACGTTATCTGCTATCAGAAAACGGGAGTTTCTGGAAATGCTATTCTAGGGGAGAAGTTTGAATCTGTAGGAGAAGAGGCTCTGGCCTCAGTTGTGTGTTTGCTTGGAGGTTGTGGTGGATTAGGTGAGCGAAGGAGGGGATGTAAGGGAACTCAGCTAAGATGTACCACCTGGGTGGGTACCTCGGACTGCATCCCTAGCACTATCGCCAGAGTGACTTACAGAGGAAGATATGGATTTCCCTCTGTGCTAAATGGAAAGGCTCTTGTGGGGAGGCATCCCCACTATGTAGTGTAGGATCGTGGACCTGCATCACTATCCCCCTGTCTGTGGCTGTCACACAAACACTGAGCCCCCGATTATGTCTTCTTATCTTTGCCATGCACTCATCACTGATGATCACAGGCTCCTGTTCGATTGTTGGTGGGCTTGACCCTGCCAGAGGCCCTTGGGGAGAGCCACCGACACTCGCTGAGAAGCTACTCTGCACCAGGCTCTTTCGTGTATCTCACCTAATCCCAGGAGTAGAGCTGGGGGCACTTGTATTTAGTATTCCAATTACGAGAAAACAAAATTGAGCAAGGTTGTTTTTTGTTTTTTAAACCAAAAGCTGCATGGCCTATGTCAGAGCCAGGTTTCAGAGTCACATTGACTCTAAAACTAGTGCCTTTTTATTGGCTCTGCTACAGAGCGGGAGTGGGCGGGGGATGGTCCCTTGCATTTGTGTCTGGCAGTCACGAATAAATGAAGCTGCCCAGTGTCCTGTTCCCCCGGTCTGTGGGGTAAGAGGAAACATCTACCCTGAAGTGCTGGCCATTCTGATCCCTTTCAAGTGTGGATCTGAACGAATGAGAGTCTTGAAGATAAAAGTCATCCCTGAGACCCCTCTTGGGGCCTGGTGGGACGTGGACGTGGCTGGGGGGGTGTCTAGGAAGAGGGTAGAACTTGACCTTGTGTTGGGCCAAGTGTGGGGTTGCCAATTCAGGGCACACAGCTGAGCCTATGTGATTCACCCAGCCAAAGAACACTTACTGAGCTCCTGCTATGGGCCTGGGGAGGCGCTGGGGATTCAAAAATAATGTGCAGACACAGTCTATATGTGGAGGAGACGTGACCCTTCAAAAAGATGCTCGACAGAGCTGGCCCACACAGAGAAATGTAAAAGTTGTGGTCAGCAGGTAAGCTAACCCCCTTGCATATTTCAGAAGATTCTGTGCCAGGACTTTCTTTCCACCTTAATAGTTGAATTGCTTTATGCTAATGAGATAAGGTTTGGCCCAGGATGAAGACCCCATTCCTACTTTATGCAAATTTTTTCATGGAAAGGTAAACGTTTCTGTTTTGAAAAGCTGTTCTCTGTTCCAGGTAGAATATCCTGCTGTCATGAACTATTATGTACCACTCAAGATAGTTTACAAGTGACCGTCCACCGTTTTCAGGACAGACAGGAGTCACAGAAACCTCCCACAAATTATAAATGAAATTGGAAGACTTCCTTTCATTTTTTTCCCCCCAAATGAAAGCTGATTAACATCCAAACACCTACCTAGGGGCAATCCCAGCAACCACACCACATTAGAACTGATGGAGGAAAGGACAAAACTGTAAAAGATGCACATCAAAGAAAGCCAGTGACAGAGACCTACCTTTTAAAGGCTGATGGGGAGGTGTTTGGAATGGGGATTTTCTGACAGAGCTATCGGCTGGAGAAAGATGGTCAGTGCCCTTTCTGCTGAGAACTTCAGTCAATTATCATCACAGCTGCACCACTGAGATGTCAATTTATTCTCAGATGCTGCCAAAAGGAGCAATTTTCACAAAATGCACCACACACTAATTCCCTAAAGGCACTCTCTCGTAACAGGCAAGTGGTCACAGCTTCAAAGATTCAATAGGCTGTGTGATGCTGACAAGCTGGCAGGAGAGTTCTTCACACTTGAGCACGTTGTTTTTGAACACTGAAGGGCCATTCTCCAAAGCTGGGGAAAGAGCATGCAGGACTGGTCCCATCCCTGAGAAACTCCTAGATTTGGTCATGATTCTTCTCCAAGGTACAATGGGGCTTGTATGGTGACTCATCCATCCAAGAACCATGAGTGGAATTCTGAAGTCTGATTTGGCTAAGATACCATATGAATTTAAACTATTCTATCGTATCTCCCATAATAAAAAAGTATATTTTCTCAAGCATCTGTTGGTTGTATGGTTAGCAACACAAATTTAAAATAAAATTACAGTGGGAAACATTAATTTATTCATTCAAGCAATACGTATTGAAAGTCCTTAATTTGAGAGTCTTACACAAATAGCAAAGGAAGAACTTGGGGGAAAGAATGGAATTGAGAATATTTCAGTATGAAGAGAGATGAAGATTGGCTATAAGACCAAGACCTATTGGGTAAATTCAATTCAGTTCAATTTTCAGGCATTTGCTGAGCGCCTATTTTGTATCAACCCTGGGATGGGAAATGTGGAAGATACAAAAATACAAGTAATGTGTACCTTCCAGAAGCCTGCAATCTTACATGTTGGTGAAAGTTATAGTTAAGGGTTATTAGTTACAATCTCCTTCTCATATAAAGTATGCATTACTTTTGTCTTGAGCTGCCTTTGCAATGCTTTTCACCATTAAGTACAGCAGTGGAGCTTTTAGTGTTTCGAATGTCGAAAGCTTTGTGAGGTATTCATTTAATAAACATCTACTGAATAGTTTTTGTGTGCCAGATCCTGGGCACTTCCCTCTACATAATTTTCTACGTCTTTGGTAATAACCATAATTCCTGTATGTAATGCTTTTAACTCTAATAAACATGCTTCCACATCCATTATCTTATTTGTTCTTTCAGCAATCCTGTGAGGTTGGCAGGGTGGATATTATTACAGATGATGAAACTAAGACTCAGAAAGGTTAAGTGCCTGGCTTAAGGTCACACAGCTAATGTGTTAAAAAAAAAAAAAAGAACTAGAAGCTACCCATTTTGAATCTATTTAAGTGCTTTCCTGTATATCACACACTTGCTCTCACTATTAATAGCTATCACTTACTTAGTGGTTTAAAACAGGCAGTAGGCAAAGTATGTTGTATATGTCTCCTTTAAGTCCTCATAATTACAATTTATGAGGAAGCCAAGACTCAGAAAAATTAATTTGCACAAGGTCATACAGCTTACAGGAGGAAGAAGTGATACTTGAGCCATTACCCTACACTTTCCCATTCTGTCCCACCTTGTTTCCCTCAGAGAGAATATAGTATGAGGAAGGTTCAAGTTCTCCCTGACTTGGCAACCTTGTCCTTTAGACACAATGCCCACTGTGCCCAGGAGTATGATACTTTTAGGGACCTACTAAATGTTTTCTTTCTTTCTTTTTCTTTTTGGCCATGCCACCCAGCTTGTAAAATCTTAGTTCCCCAACCAGGGATTGAACCTGGGCCCACAGCAGTGAAAGCGCTGAGTCTAACCACTGGACTGCCAGGGAATTCCCAATATTTTCATTTTAAATTCACTTAAAATCAGAAGAAGACATGAATATCACAACTAATATATAATAATGATTGAGCCTGGATTATATACTTTTTAAAATTCAATTTTACTTATTTATTTTGGTCGTGCCATGCAGCGTGTGGGATCTTAGTTCTGGGACCAGGGATCGAACCCGCACCCCCTGCAGTGTAAGTGCCGAGTCTTAACCACTGCACCACCAGGGAAGTCCCAAGCTTGGATTATATTCTAATGCAGTCATAAAATATAATTTAAAAAATGTTTTTAATGGAGCAAGGGGCCCTCAAAATGCAGCCCTATGACCATGTCCCCTTCCTGATGTAGATTAACCCTCCAAGAGAGTCTGTGAGTTTTCCTGCTGTCTGATTTTCTCCCTCCAAGCCCCCTTGGCGGCTTGGAGGCACAGACCCACTGCTCCCTGCCTCTTAAGGCTGTTTAAACCTGCTGCTGTCATCACGCGCGGGGCGGGGGGCAACTGAACCACACCCCAGTTCTCACCTCCAGCTGCTTCCTGAGTGGGATGCTTTTCCTGCCAATGGCAGTGATGCTGGCTTGGGCTGGAGGGTCACTTTCTTGGGTGAGTAATTTCTTCTACATCCCTCCCAACCTCCCAATTCTTGGCACCTGCTTAGTTCTGACTTTGATAAATGAGGACTTTGGAGGAAGGAAGGCACACTATCCCACTGAAGAGTGGTTTGGTTGGTGATGGGTGGTGTGATATTGGGATATAGGGAAGAACCCCACTTCAATCTTCCAGGGTGTGGATGCAGCCTTCCAGGGACACGGATGTACACCTTTGGTACAAACATGCTCTTCTCCTGATACTCCACCAGCTCTATTTTGAGGGCTTTTACTTTTCTCACCAGATCAATTCAACAATGCACTTTACATCTTCCCGTCTGGGCGGTAACTCAGACAACTAAGGTAGTATTTTTTTTAATGTTCCCTTAAAACAGACAGTTCAGCTTCAAAGGGTCTCTTTTAATAACAACGTCCTTGTTAGAATTGGAAAACATGAATGTGCAATAATTAAACTGAAAACACTAGAATAAATCCCAAACCAAGTAGATTGTAGATTATTATTTCATTGATCAATGACGTGGATATCTGCCGTGTTCATGTTATCCATTTCAAAGAACTGGACAGACTTTTTCCTGTGAATCCTTTTGCCATCCTTGTGAGACAAAAGATGGAAAGAAGATAACAGCCAAGTAATGCTGGAATCTACCCAGAGCTAATGCCCATTGTTCCTCTGCTGCAGTCTAGAAAACAACAGTAGTGATGTCCTCTTCATTTGACACAAAAGAGAAAGAGGCATTGAAATGGGAATTTTGTCACTGGATGGATGGTTCAGGGCACACCGTGTCTATCGCAGGCTAATAGCTCACTTTAAATGTGAGTGGATTTATTGGGTTCGCCTTTTTGAAACCCTAACAAGCAGGAGCAAAAAATGTATCCCAGCTCAGTAGTTATGTTCATGAGAAATGTGGCCTATTATACCATGGGCTGCTTTTTATAAAGCTCTCTTTTTAGATCACAGACTCATTTGACTAATTTAAGTTGAAACAAGAGCCATTATTTATTATCAAGAAGAAAATCCGTGGCCAGAAGCTTAAAGAATTGCTCACAAAGTACATACTGCCCAGAACAAAGGTAAGAATGGTTTCCTATAAACTGAGTAAATATTCACATCTAGAGTTACCTGACATCTCATATTAAGCCATATGCTTCACAATATGGTATTCAGTGATAGATTCATCAGGTATTACTTGTGTAGATAGAATGATTTCTGAAATAGAGGAAAATGAAGAGGCTTATAAATGTGTGAGCAATTGATTAACAGATCTCCAAGTCACGGACTAATTCATTCATTCATTAGTTCATTATTAGTTTGTAAGCTCTTACTCTGTGACAGGCAGGGTGCCGGACATAGTTTGGGATATAGAAATTCCTTGGAATTCAGAGCAGAAAGACAGAGTGTTTATCCTCAAGGAGCACATCTTTTGTGAGAGTGTGCAATGCAGGTATATGGAGGAGGTGATGAGAGCACAGAAAAAGGCACCAAGCATACAGTGGGGGTCAAGAAGATGACACTTGACCTGAGTCAGTTTCAAAGCCTGCAGTTGATTTCATTGGGATTCCCACCCTTACAAAAAAAAATACTTTCCTACCTTCTTTAAATCATTAAAAAATAAATGAGATGAGAATTTTGCTTTTCTTTTACAAAATAATTCATAGAGTGGAGGGTGTCATAGAGGCGGTTATGCTTGCTTGTAGGAAAGACACCTACTTCTCTGCAAGTGGGTCCTGAGAGGTCCAAGAGTGTTATCTGGACAAAGGTATATTCCAAAGAGGCTTGCTCTGTGTGCAATGTGCTCTAACAGAGAGACTGTAATGAGAAGAACATTATGAGTCTTCCTTTTAAGCTTTTTAACTCTCCAGGTTAAGTACCTCTGGCCTGGAAAATGTGATCTGTGTATGGCTATATTGCGCTTGATATGCAATACCTTTAAGTATGTTTGCATAGTATGTTTAAATTTCAGTAGAAATTTAAACTGGGTAATTGAAATTGAAGTAGAAATAAATCTGTGCAAACATACTTAAAGGTAAGTTTCCCATCTTTGAAGCTTGGCTTCACTGAGTTTTCTTACAGGAGACTCTACTGAACGTGGAGCCCTTCAATGCTTGGATCAAATGATGGTTGTTTTCCAGCAGAACGCTCTTGGTTGTACCTGGACCTGAGAATGACGGCTTGTCAAGCCATGCATGGGAAGAGCAATGGGAATGTATTCCAGGAGCAGCACGGTACAAGTTTCACAATGAGAATTTTTATTTTTTTTAAGTCATAATGCTCATACTGACCACTCTTGGCAGTCCTCATTTTCACCATCGGAATGTAAATGTCAATTCTGCAAATTTGGTTTCGGTTGAAATTGACAGCTAATTGAATCAATATTTATTGAGTGACCACAATGGGACAGGTTTTATGCCAGGAGCTGAAGATCTGGTGGTGAATAAAACATCACGGCCCTTGCCTTCATGGACATGATAGTATAGGCTGAGAGGAAGCCGGTAACACACAAACTTACAAACAAACATTACAAGTTGAGGACCATAGAGAAACAGGACAAAGTGAACTTAGAGAAGACAGGAGGGTGGTCACAGATGGTTTTGCTGAGGAGGTGACACTTCAGAGGAGACCAGAGGATAAATCAGAGGCAGTGAGCTGAAGAGCAGGAAGACGAGGATTCCACACAAATGCGTAAGAGTTTAGTGTGTTGTTAACTCTGAGCGTCAAAAGCTTTTAAGAAGGAAAACCATTTATAATTGGGGGAGTTGCTTATAAATAATGTAAATAGGGACTTCCCTGGCCGTCCAATGGTTAAGAATCCGTGCTTCCACTGCAGGAGGCACGGGTTTGATCCCTGGTCAGGGAACTAAGATCCCGCGTGCCGTGCAGTGCGCGGCCAAA
>NW_006780561.1:1190963-1198248 GCF_000442215.2 Lipotes vexillifer
AAAAAAATATATATATATATATATATATATATATATATATATAATGTAAGCAACTTAAAGAGGGGAGAAGACTAACATTTATTAAGCAATTATTACGTGCCAAGGACTATTCTAAGGGATTTAATAATGATAATCATAATAATCATCATGATCATTATTATTAATTAGCACAATTATTTTTTATTATTATAGTAAATAATTATGCTGAATTAATTTAGTGAGTGCTAAGCTATAGGCACTCGACATATCTTTTCTTACAAAACCTATGCAATAAAATATGCCCTTGAAGTTGAACGGAGAACGCCAGTCTTTCTGAAGGGTTGAGAAGAATCAGGCAGAGTAGAAAGGAAGCTGAAGCCCTGGCCTGGGAATCGGATGCCTTGGAGCAGTGTATTCCTATAGTGAGCAGAGGGTTATCTGATGCATGACTAAGGGGATAGAGTCCCTAGCCTTTGGGGGCCAAGCAGTGGGTAACTGTCGGCTGCAGTGATGGGGAATGAGGGCAGGAATGGTGAGGGGCCCTCACAGATTCCTGAGTGGAGGGGCCACAAGCTGAGCTAGTTGTACGGCTCTAACTCTGCCAGTAGCAAGATGAAGGGAGTGGGCCCCAGAGGTCAGCCAAGGGCTGGCTGTAATAATTCTGGGAAGAGACTCTGAAGGCCTTTGCCAGGAGAGTGGCCACGGGTGAAGACAAGGCAAGGGTGGGCCACGTGTGAGGAGAACTCGGCCAGGTCGGAGGTTTGGGGAGCTGCCGAGTTTACTATTAGAGATTTTGATTTGAAAATGTGTCAGAATGTGTCAGCAGGACACACACATTTCATAAGTATTTAACGCTGGTTCTGATTCCTTCTCACACCCATTTCATCAAACCACACAGAATCCCTTCTGAGAGACTTAATTAAGCAGGGCTGCTCTAAGAGAGCCTGGCCAGCAGCAATTCCTATTCCTTTACAAATGCTCTTAAAGAAACATCAGATGGGTAATCAAGCTGGGCAATGAGAGACGAGGAAGTGCTGGGAATGGCTCCACAACACATACTATATATAGAATACTATTACAGTTATCTTCTGTCTTTCGGTTAATTTCCATATCTGTATTGGTAATTACATGTCAGGACACATCTGCATTCACTGAAAGCAACAGAAACCTTCCTTATCTCTGTCTTGGATCATTAGCTGGATGCTTACGTTCCTCTGACCCTGTAGGTAATAGACACTCGGGTTGACCCTAATGGAAGCTCCATAAATTATTTATACCTCCTCGACAGCAGGCAGAAGGTGGCTACTAAAGGAACTCACACAGGGTTTTTGCTTTCGTTTTTGTTTCTGGTTTTTTTTTTTTTTTTTTTTTTTTTGTACTGTGAACCAGGAGAGAGAAAGAGAAGATATATTTTCAGAATAAATAGCCCACTTTCAAGATATAAAAGATGGACTTCGCAACAAAACACCAGTTTCGTATTTTCATAGATCTACTTAGCACATGTTTTTCTTGATAAGCAGCATGAGAGGGCAGACACTGGTCCTCTGGGTGGACAGTGGGCAGACACTGTACTCTTCCACCTGATGAAGAGAACCAATCCGTTGAGTGACTTTTGTATTATTTAGGTTCTGATTCCCATAATCTTACCCATCACCCTGCGTTTCTGCACAGGAGCTACAGTTGAGTTGAACGAGGATCAGGGATCAGTTGAGGCAACTGGGAGGCAGGATGGAATTGGATTTTAGAAAACAGTGATTTTTCCTTACTTTTCCACCTGGATTGAGTGTGCAAAAAATGGTTACGTGCTTTTTGCACACTCACCACAGTTGGTCAGACTTTCACAAGTTGACAGGCTGCCATGTGGGCTCTGTCACCATCTCAGAGGCTAGGGGCCCATGTAGGGGACCTTTACCCCTCCAGTGAAAGAAATGTCCTCTGTGTAAAATGCCAACTCTTAGAATATATATTTTTAAATTTTATTGAAGTATAGTTGATTTACGATGTGTTTAATTTCTGCTGTATTGCAAAGTGACTCAGTTATACATATATATATTCTTTTCCATTATAGTTTACCACAGGATATTGACTATAGTTCCCTGTGCTATACAGTAGGACCTTTTTGTTTATCCATCCCATATATAATAGTTTGCATCTGCTAATCCCAGAAGCTTAGAATCCCAGCTCTCAGAACATAGACCACTAATGATGACATGATGGTGAGTGCCCAGGTGGGATGACAGCTTAAAGGATGCTATGCTGATAGGGAAGCTGATACAAAGCCTGACTTTTTTATTTTTACTTTTTGGATGCATTAACTGACTTGGGTTTTTGCATAATAATCTGATATGAATTGTGAAATCCATTAAAATATATAACAACCCGATAAAAATTCCACTAATTCAGAATTTATGATCATTTTGACAGGACCAAGCTGGGTTGGCTTATTTTTGCTTGGTAAAACAGTTTCTTAATATTGTAAAACTAATAGTGCAAACCAGACTGCAGAGGGAATGTTTAAAATACTTAAAGGACAAATTGTTTTCAGCACTGACAAGCCCTGCAGGAGTGCTGCTTACATAGAAACAAGTGACATGCTGCTCATAAACCATTAGAATTTGTTAATTAAATCATATCTTCCCTACCAGGCAACACTGAATTGGCTTAATTTGAGCTACTGTATGCGTTTTTATTCTTTTTTGAGAGAATAATGCTGCAATAATGCTGAGAATAAATGCTGCAATTTTAAAAAAAGGTACTTGGAAGAGTGCAAAAAACACTATCTTGTGACTCTGGGTGGGTGGCTTAATCTCTCTGAACCTTCGTTCTCTCTTAGGATAAGTGAGGCTTATATACTGACCTTTGTGGGTTATTGGGAAGATACCACAGTTATATGTAAAGCTACTAGAACCCCCATGAGCACGTAATAAGAGATCGTTTGTGTGGGTTTCAGAGTAAAAATTTAACTCTACAGAATATAATACAATCTCACAAACTGGAGAGAAAGTAAGCAGGGATGGTGATTTGCCATAAAAAAGAATGAAATTTTGCCATTTGCAAGAACATGGATGGGCTTGGAGGGTATTATGCTTAATGGAATGGAAATACTGTATGATATCACCTAAATGTGGAATCTAAAAAATGAAACAAACCAGTGAATATAACAAAAAAGAAACAAACTCACAGAGAGAACAAACCAGTGGTTACCTGTGGGGAGAGGGGAGGGGGCAGGGGTAAGATAGGGGTAGGTGATTAAGAGGTACAAACTACTATGTATAAAACAAATAAGCTACAAGGATATATTGTACAACACAGAGAATATAGCCAACTTTTATAATAACTATGAATGGAGTATAACCTTTAAAAATTGTGACTCACTATTCTGTACACTTGAAACTTATATAATGTTGTAAATCAACTATACCCCACTAAAAAAGAATGGTGATTTGATTACTTATAATAATAATAAATATAACATCTTTCACTTACTGAGTACCAGCTATTATGGAATCCCCTTTTTATAGATGAGAAAACTGTGGAAACTGCTGTCTTTTATAACTTTAGTGTTAAATTTAGTGGCCTAGACTTAGAAAAGGAAAAGATTCTCAATAAAAACAGCATCTTAAAAATCATAAAGTCTCTTTAACGTCAATATTTTAGAAAATTTCATGTTTTAAACATTTAACAGCAATTAAAAATTTTAAAGGTCTTCAGTTTCTTGTAAATATATTAAGAAAGAAATTGTACAGTTAAAAGCCACCTTTAACTAATGGCCACAGCTGGCAAAAATACTGGCAAGTTCATGACTTTTATTTCTTTTTAACATCTCTGTTTATACTTGAAAACTAATGATTTGTTTAACTACTTAAAGAAAAAATTCAATTCGGCTTGTCTCTAGACTTGAAGAATTAAAAATGGTGGCTATTTCACAAAGTTTTAGGCTCCGGACGCACAGGCTCAGTGGCCATGGCTCACGGGCCCAGCCGCTCCGCGGCACGTGGGATCCTTCCGGACCGGGGCGCGAACCCGTGTCCCCTGCATCGGCAGGCGGCCTCTCAACCACTGCGCCACCAGGGAAGCCCCACGAAGATTTTTGTTTCAAATTTCTAGTGTTTCTCAATGAAATAAAATCCCAACCAAGCATTTTAACTTGGTAACAACTCTGATAAAGACAGTCTTTGGCCACAGTAGGCATAAACTATCCCCATTTTACAGAGCATTCATGGGACATTAGGACGTCACCTTAATTAACAGAAAGATTTAAGCAGAACATTTCTTTTAATAAGACTATGTAATGAACTTTTGAGAATTAGTCTTTGATTTGCTTTGTTTTTCAGGTCAAGCAAATTGGGATTTTCCCTTTGTTAGCGAGCATCCAGTCCAGTCCTGACGTAGGAAGGGTCAGTGTCAAAACCAGACAGAGCGCCCACCCACATTCTGCTATGCAAAGACAACCTTTGCTCTAAGAAGCCAAGTCTCAATGCATTTGCTTGTGAGCTATCGGGCTCGTCTGGAGAGCTTTCATCTCTCAAGACCCATCTCTGGGGAGTGGTGCTGTCACTACCTCTGAAAGGCTGCAAGAAGAGATAGTATGCATTTCTTGGCTTTAAATTGCATGGCTCTGATCAAATTCTTATTTTTACCCAAATTGCATTATAACCATGACATAATGGCTTTGAGGTCAGAAATAGACAGAAAAATCACAATTTGTGAGTTTGATCATTTTGATTTGTTTCCTCTGGGGACATCAGCCAATGCATAGGAGCTCAACATTTACAAACGGTCTCTGCTCAGACAAGACAAGCACTTAAGCTGAAAAGGAAGAAAAGTCACTCTCCTCGTTATGGATCATACTATTTTGAGAACAAATGAATGCACATAAAGAAAAAACCCTCCTGTGTCTTTCTAGCTTTTTGAGATGAGTTCAATGTGTGGATTCTTCTAAACTGGACAATTCACTTACTAACATACTTATTTGTGAGCAGCTGTGGTATGTATTTGTATGTATCTGTATGTATTTGTGAGGTACTTTCATGTTACTGAAAAATAAGAAGACAGAGTCCTTGATTTGGAGTAGTTTATAATATATTATATACACACATACACAAAAGACAACAACCGGGGTGTAATTATAGGCAATATGGATAAGCTAATATCATAGAGTAATAACTATATGTTAGGATACATAAAAATTCTTATATTGGCCATTGGTTACCTTACCTGAGAATGATTAAACAAATAAAACAAAGCAAGCTTACGACCACCAACAAAAAAACAAACAGTAATTACAGTTTGAAAGATGATCAAGCAATTAATACATGCAACAACATGCACTGAGAGCCTACAATAGGCAAGATATATGATGATACAAATAAAAAATTCTCTCAAACTTTTACTAACTGAATGCATAATCTTTTGGTTAGGTGGGAACCAGTTCCAAAGGACTCTCTAGAACGTTCTTAAAGACCGCAAATTTTCAAGTATCTTCTAACACATTCAGTATTGTTTGTTTTCTATTGTATAAATGTGTTTTTAAATAGTGATAAAAATTTTATCCAAGTACTGGGTGGACTGAGCCTACAACGATGTGGGGTGGGGAGAACATTATAATCACAGAAGACTTCTCGGAGAAGGAAGAAATTTTAAACCAAGTTTTAAAAGAAATAATAGACACCTACTGCTGGATTAAAGCAGGGAAGTCACTTCTGGAAAGAAGGATGGCGCGAACAAAGGCTTAGAGATAACAGCCGGAATTAAGTCGGGAACAAAACCAGTCTGGAGCCCTCCTGAGCTTTTCGGCACAACCCCTTCATAAAGCTGGTAGCAGGGACAGTAAGCTGTTTCCCTGATTTGGTAAAGAAGGGATTTGCTAAGCAACCTCACCCCTCTTGTCCTTCCAGAAAGAGAGTACTGGCCTGGACACCGGAATGACAACAGAGCCTACAAGGAATTCTGTTTGCAGATTTTGTCTGGACTCTGCTGGTACAATTCTAGCCGGTGTGCCTTTGGCCACATGGCTCCAGGGACAACTCTCTCTGGCAGCAGAATTATGCTCGTGCAAGAAAGCAGAGCTTGCATCTGCTCAGTGGACACAATACTGTCTCAGATGTTTGCACAAGCAGTCCTTAAATTTTGGCATTGTAGTAGGTTTTTTTTAAAGTCAAACATGCACTCCAGCCTCTGTAAACCTCTTTCCATGTAATTAATTATTTCTCTCCTAATAAGACAAATCTAGAGCAGGTTATAGCTGGCTGGCCCTGCATGCCCAGTGAGCTTTGCCTCTGGGTTTGTTTGTTTGGGGGGGAATCTTAGTTCCCCAACCAGGGATTGAATCCGGGCCCTCAGCAGTGGAAGCGCAGAGTCCTAACAACTGGACCGCCAGGGAATTCCCTAGGTTTGGTTTTGAAGGGGGCGACATTTGTTTCTGGCCCTCATTCTTCCTCTTGTCTTTCATACTTAACCGGTTGATCTGGGCTGCCAGGGACTCTTCACTGCTGTGTCCTCCATTTCCTGCCCCTCCTCTCCAACCTGCTCTGCACAGGCACCCCATATTCTAGACCTGGACACCAGCAATGGCGTGACCCTCATCTCCATCAGCCTACTTGCGAAGCCTCCCCAAATAAACATAAAACTAGATTTAAAACAGTGTTCTTTCTGTGCATAGCTTCAAGAAGCATTCTCAAGGGTCCCATCCTCCAACCAAATGTCCACTCCCAAAGCCATATAGAGAGAAGTTTTAGAGCTGCCAGTGCCCAATAAAGTACCATCGAAAAGGAGCCCCACTAGATTCCTGGAATAAGAAACTGAATCAGTTAATTCATGTCAATAGTCACATAGTAAATGCTTCCTAACCAGTTCTGGAGGCAGTATGGTTCAGTAGTTGATAAGGCAGGCTTTGGAACTAGTCTATCTGGGGTCAAACCCCACCTCTGCTACTAACCCGTGGTGTGATCTTGAACAAGTTAGTAGCCACCTGTGTACCCGTAGGCTGAATGTAGGATGAAGGAATTAATAGGTGTAAAGCACTCACACATAGCAAATGCTCAATGAGTGTTTGTTGTTATGTCAATAATAGCTTAATCCAAATTACAGACGGAGGAAATGAGGTAAATTTCTCACACTTTGGCCGAGAGATGTCTGTGGTATGTGGCCTTTTGGTACCCTGAAGGTCACTGCATGTGTGTGGCTACATCCTTCCCTGTCTCTGCTTAAGGGAACTTTTTTTTTTTTTTTTTTTTTTTTGCGGTACGCGGGCCTCTCACTGTTGTGGCCTCTCCCGTTGCGGAGCACAGGCTCCGGACGCGCAGGC
>NW_006780561.1:1198285-1213952 GCF_000442215.2 Lipotes vexillifer
CTCAACCACTGCGCCACCAGGGAAGCCCTAAGGGAACTTTAAAAAAAATTTTTTCAATGTATTTTTTATTGAAGTAGAGTTGATTTGCAATGTTGTGTTAGTTTCAGGTGTACAGCAAAGGGATTCAGTTATACGTATATTTTCATATTCTTTTCCATTATGGTTTATTACAAGATATTGAATATAGGTCCCTGTGCTACACAGTAAGACCTTGTTGTTTATTTTATATATAGTAGTTTGTATCTGCTAATCCCAAACTCCTAATTTATCCCTCTCCTCCCCCTTACCCCTTTGGTAACCATAAGTTTGTTTTCTACATCTGTGAGTCTGTTTCTGTTTTGTAAATAAGTTCATTTGTGTCATACTTTAGATTCCACATATAAGTGATATAATATGGTATTTATCTTTCGCTTTCTGACTTCATTTAGGATGATAATCTCTAGTTGCATCCATGTTGCTGCAAATGGCATTATTTCATTCTTTTTTATGACCGAGTAGTATTCCATTTGTATATATATATATATATATATACCCCATCTTCTTTCTTCATTCATTTGTAGATGGACATTTAGGTTGCTTCCATGTCTTGGCTATTGTGAATAGTGCTGCAATGAACATAGGGGTGCATGTATGTATCTTTTCGAATTATAGTTTTTTCCAGATATATGTCCAGGAGTGGGATTGCTGGATCATATGGTAACTCTCTTTTTAGTTTTTTGAAGAGACTCCATACTGTTTTCCATAGTGGCTGTACCAATTTACATTCCCATCAACAGTACAGGAGGAAGTGAACTTTAACTGTTTAAGCCAGTACACACACACACACACACACACACACACACACACACACACACACACACACACACTGATTGTTGAGACCTGCAGTTTGAGAACCACTGGCTGAGGGGCAGCTCTATATAACTGAATGCATTCAGTCCAGTCAATTTCCTCAAATTTGAGTCATATAGGAAATGGCTTCTCTCTTCCAGGAGACTTGATTCTTAGTTCATTTCCACAAAGCCAGGTCCTTAACATTTTTTTCCTAATATACATTTAAAATCATTCATAAGGGATCTTAGAGAAACAGTCTGGTATTATGGAAAATATACTGAATGAGGGTGAGGGGGACCTGACACGTGTGTTCTGGTTCTACCTCCTCCAGTATCATGTATGGATCTGAGTCAGTGCCTCAGTGTCTAAGTCTGTATTTTTCCATTTGTGAAATGAGAAGCCTAGGTCCTTTCCAGGTTTCTAACACTTAAACCTTGTAATTTCACCAACTACTGACATCAAAATTCAAATTTAATGGAGCTATATGTGTTCTTTTTTCCTTTTTGGTAATTTCCAAGCCCTAACTTCAAATACTTTCCCACTGATTATTTAAGCTATTTGGATTTGGGCAAAAGTGAATTAATTGTCTTGCTGGTGTGAACTTGACCATTTGCCAGATAATTAGGAAATCTTTCCTTCAAGAATCATATTGGTTTATCACGCATTTGAGAAAGATACTCATCTGTTCTCGTGACTAAGGCTGGATTAAGCAGAGGGCAAATGGACTTTGTCTTTTAATTTCCTTAATACCTTCGGGGTAGGAAAAATGTCTTCTTTTAAAACATATTTCCTCAGACACCAGTAAAGGGCCTGCTTGCTATGGGACACTGCTTCTCCAGGTACAGGGAACGACAGCTTTATAGAGGCAAATACAAACAAGAGTCAATCCTTTACTTGAAGGACTCTGGTCATTACCTGGCATTTAAGTGGTGTTACTTTTTTTTTTTTTTTTGCGGTATGCGGGCCTCTCACTGCTGTGGTCTCTCCAGTTGCGGAGCACAGGCTCCGGACGCGCAGGCCCAGAGGCCGTGGCTCACAGGCCCAGCTGCTCCGCGGCATGTGGGATCTTCCCGGACCGGGGCACGAACCCGTGTCCCCTGCATCGGCAGGCGGACTCTCAACCACTGCGCCACCAGGGAAGCCCTAAGTGGTGTTACTTTTGAAACCCGGCAGAGAAATAGATTTAAAAAGAGCATCAATACAAATGGCTAATAAGCACATGAAAAGATGCTCGACCTCATTAGCCATCAGGGAAATGCCAATCAAAACCACAAGATATCACGTCACATCCACCAAGATGGCTAGTATCAAAAAGACAGAAAAGTATCGGTGAGAACGTGGAGAAATTGGAATGCTCACATACTGCGACTGGAAATGTAAAATGGTGCAGCCTTATTGGAAAACAGCCTGACAGTTCCTCGAAAGGTTAAACATGGAGTTATCATATGACCCAGCAATTTCACTTCTAGGTATATATTTCAGAGGAATGAAAACATACGTACAGAAAAACTTGTACATAAATGCTCATTGCAGCATTATTCTCAATAACCCAAAGGTGGAAACAACCCAAATGTCCATTCGTTGATGAATACATAAATAAACTGTGGTAGATCCATACAATGGAATAGTATTTGGCAATTAAAAGAAATAAAATACTGATACATGCTACATTATGAATGGATCTTGAAATCATTACGCTATGTGAAAGAGGCCAGTCTCAAAAGACTATGTATTGTATCCATATGATTTCATTTATATGAAATGCCCAGAATAGGCCAATCTATAGAGATAGAAAGTAGATTAGTGGTTGCCTAGGGCTGGCAAGGGAGATGGAGAGATAGAAGGGTGATGGCTAAGGGATACAGAGTTTCTTTTACAGGTAATGAAAATGTTCTAAAATTGATTGTGATGATGAATGCACAGCTCTGACAAGACTAAGAACACTCAATTGTACATTTTAAATGGGCAAATTGTATGGAATAAAGCTGTTATTTTAAAAAGGCATCAAAACATTGAAAACTTATAAGAAAAGAGCGCTGCATAATATCCCACACTAGCATTTTCAACTTTGTTTGCTATCCCTTAATCAATCTCAGATTAGCTCCTTTTGATGCTTCCTCCTCTATAAAATGGCAATAACCATAGCAAACCACTCTACCCTCTTTCTTCTCTGTGGAGACCTGGTAAGACCAAGACCAAACGCTTTTGTGTCTTGGATTCACGCTGAGAGTTTTTTTTTCCTTAGGAGACTCACGCTTTAAAAATTGGAGGCATTATCGTGAAAACCAAAGGTTTTAGGGCCCATCTAAGAGGACATTTTGCAGGAACACTTGTTTAGCATTTGTGTAACCCTATATCTGTGATGGAGGAAAACAAGATTAAAAGTGCCATTCTTGAAGCCAAGAGTAATTTACATGAGATAAAGGGTGCAGAAAACAGAGAACATTATTCCCTTTGGAGAGGTGCATTTATTCAGGGAAAGTTACCGGGGGAAGAGCAGCTCATAGGGGTGTAAGATAATATGCACTCAGGACGAGGAGAAGCCACAATAGAAGCTAGATTCCCAGGAGGTCCCATTCTGTAGTCACTTTGCAAGGCCACTGGTAATCACAGTAGGTTCCAGTGGGGGAGCCTTATAGAAATACAGTGACAACTATCTTGAAACCTCATATACTGCCCACCTTGTTTCCAAATCTTTTCTTGATAAGCTTCATTTTACTAAAGGGCTATGAGCACAGTGTTAAGCTCTGGAGAAAAGCAAATTTGTGCTGGCAGTTTAGCTCTACAAAGTGGGAATATTCCTGTTCACTGTCTGTGCCTTAACACTTTAAAAATGCAGTTATGGAAAATAATCTAACAACTTCAGTAAAAAAATGGCTAATTGCATATCAGAAAGTAAAGAGTTAGACTTTTTGATGATGGTCATTCTGAGCGGTGTGAGGTGATACCTCACTGTAGTTTTTTGTGTGTGTGTGGTACGCGGGCCTCTCACTGCTGTGGCCTCTCCCGTTGCGGAGCACAGGCTCCGGACGCGCAGGCTCAGCGGCCATGGCTCATGGGCCCAGCCGCTCTGTGGCATGTGGGATCTTCCCGGACCGGAGCACGAACCCGTGTTCTCTGCATCGGCAGACGGACTCTGAACCATTGCGCCACCAGGAAAGCCTTCTCACTGTAGCTCTGATTTGCATTTCTCTAATGATTAGTGATGTTGAGCATCCTTTCATGTGTTTGTTGGCAATCTGTATACCTTCTTTGGAGAAATGTCTATTTAGGTCATCTGCCCGTTTTTGCATTGGGTTTGTTTGTTTTTACGATATTGAGCTGCATGAGCTGCTTATATATTTTGGAGATTAATCCTTTGGAGAGGGTGTGGAGAAAATAGAACCCTCTTGCACTGATGGTGGGAATGTAAATTGATAACAGCCACTATGGAGAACAGTATGGAGGTTCCTTAAAAGACTAAAAATAGAACTACCATACGACCCAGCAATCCCACTACTGGGCATATACACTGAGAAAACCATAATTCAAAAAGAGTCATGTACCACAAAGTTCACTGCAGCTCTATTTACAATAGCCAGGACGTGGCAGCAACCTAAGTGCCCATCGACAGATGAATGGATAAAGAAGATGTGGCACATATATTCAATGGAATATTACTCAGCCATAAAAAGAAACGAAATTGAGTTATTTGTAGTGAGGTGGGTGGACCTAGAGTCTGTCATACAGAGTGAAGTAAGTCAGAAAGAGAAAAACTAATACCGTTTACTAACACATATATATGGAATCTAAAAAAAAAAATGGTTCTGAAGAACTTAGGGGCAGGACAGGAATAAAGATGCAGGTGTAGAGAATGGACTTGAGGACACAGGGAGGGGGAAGGGGAAGCTGGGACGAAGTGAGAGAGTGGTATGGACATATATACACTACCAAATGTAAAACAGACAGCTAGTGGGAAGCAGCCACATAGAACAGGGAGACCAGCTTGGTGCTTTGTGACCACCTAGAGGGGTGGGATAGGGAGGGTGGGAGGGAGACACAAGAGGGAGGGGATATGGGGATATATGTATACGTATAGCTGATTCACTTTGTTATACAGCAGAAACTAACACACCATTGTAAAGCAATTATACTCTAAAACAGATGTTAAAAAAAAAAAGACAGTAAAGAGTTAAAGTTGCTCCCTGATCTAAGCATTTTTTTTTTTGCAAAAATACTCTTCTTTTTATAAAATTAGTGTAGTGCTTTTTTAATGGACTTGGTTACGGTCTTCTTTTAAGACATATCTTAAAATTATAATATACATCTCATAAAATACTGTTGGGCCAGTGCAATTTAACTTAGTGAATCTTTTTTTTTTTTTTTTTTTTTGGGGTACGGGGGCCATTTTGGACCATGATTGACTGAGTAACTGAAACCACAGATTAGGGGGGATTGCTACACTACTGTTTACTAAGGAGTTACCCCTCCTAGGTAGTGAAGTGTTTAAACTATTAGGAATCTTCTAAATGCCCCACAGGAGGCCTATAAATATATACCTCATAACTCACAGGAGATTATTTCTTTGCCTGTGAATGGCATCCTAGGTGATTGGACTGTGTTGGGTGTGGGGCACTAGAAATCGTTATCCAAAGTCATTGATAATTACAATTGACTCTTAGGTAACTTTTATTCATTTGAAATGGTCCCCTGCATCGGCAGGCGGACTCTCAACCACTGTACCACCAGGGAAGCCCTAGTGAATCTTTTTAACATATTTAAAAACATGTTCTAATTTTTAAAAATGGGAACTATGTGATTTTGAAATGTAACAATCAACATGTGGATTTATATGTCACCATTCTTTCTGCTAGTTCAAAAGCACTGTATGTATATTATGACTACTTATGCATGTAGAAAGGTAATGAGACTAGTAAAATTCTCAGTTTTAACACTACGGTCAAACAGATAAGGTTTAACAACTTTTCCAATATAACTTTAAATGTCAGAGACTGAACCCCATTTGAACTCTAAAGGTTACTCTTTAAAGATCAGCTAAGATTCCCTTTTTTGATGGGCCTGGTGGAAAGACTGGGCACTGTGGCTTGACAGACCTGAGTTTATACCCCTTGCATACCACTTATTAGCATATAACCTTGGGCAAGTTACAAAACAATTCTGCACTTCAGTTTCTTTATTGCAAAATACACTGTTGGGAGAATTAAATTAGTTACTATATGCACAGGGCCTGAAAATCCTGTTCCTCAATAAATGAGTCTCCCTTCCAAGGTTACTGCACTTTGATAATTGGGTCAAACCTAGTCTTGTTTTTACACTGTGATTAATGAAATCCTCTAATTAAAAAAAAAAAAGCAAACTTCATTCTTCTTTACCCTTTCGTCTATTTACTGCCTGTCATCTTGCCCTCTGTTTTCCATTTCACATACCCACCTCCATCTCCAGGCAGACACCCTGCCATGCCTTCCCTGGTTCCAGTCATGTGAAATGATTGCAACCAACCATCTCTAGCACCTGCCATTTTAACATTTTTGTCTCTTTGTGAGCTGACCCCTGGCCTCCTACTCAAGCCTCATTAACTGCCATTCTAGCCTTCAAGTTCTACCCTCCACTCATAATGGACTTCTTCTAGTTCCTGGAAAGTCTAGCTTCTGGAAGCCAAGACCACCATACGCTCTCTTAAATTTGAGTCTTCCACAAGCCTGGACTTTGCCTGGACTGTTCTGCCCCTTTCTACTCAACTGGCCAACCCCCACTCTTCCTTCAGGTCTCCCCTAAATAACCTTTCCTCTGGAAGGCCCTCTCTGACCCCCTGGATCAGGTTCCATCCTGTAACTAAAAGCTCTCACACATTTCACCATGCATATCACAGACTTGTTCAATGTCTGACTTCCCCTGGAGGCTGTATGCTCCTTGAAGGCAATGATTGCACAGTCCCAGGGCCCAGCACAAGGTCTGCACATAGTAAGTGCTCACTAAGTACTTATTGAACAAATGAGTAAAAAAATGAATGAAAAAAGATTCTATTTCTCAATAAATACATGTCAGTCCTTGAACTAGGTGCAACAGATGAATAGGCATATTACAGAGACTCAGAGTCTTCCTATCCATATAGTTTACTTCTGTGTTTCCATACGTTTCTCTCGTGGAGGAGGGGGGCAGGCTCCTTCCTTGAATCTCAGCCCCTCTGTGATATTAATAAGTTGATCAAGCGAGATAAGCTTAAACGAGATAAGCTATAACGCTGATTCTGGGAACAATGGAAGAAATGTTGTTACTAGCAAAATATTCCAGTTGTTGGCTTCCCCTCTCCCCACTGAAGTAGGAATACTATCTTTCAGAATTTCAAAAAATTGTTGCATTGCACAGTGCTTTGTAACTGCACCCAGCTATCTCATATCATCTGTAGTTTTAGAACCAAGAAAAGTGATTTATGAAGCATAGAGGAATTCCTGAGTTTTTTCAAGTGATAACAGTCCTTAAACTATCTCCAGATATTACGTAGCAACTGACGGAAACACTTTGTCCCATCAACACAGAAAGCCAAATCAGATCATTCGAACCTCTAAATTCTCAGACAGTTGACTCCTTCAGGCTCTTTTCAATGAGGTCTACATCAGCTCTGTTCAACCTGGCCTCAGTGTTCTTGTGGTTGTTGCTGTCATTGTCGTTGCTGGCCTTACCTGGATGCTGTCTAGATCTGCACCGTCCAATGTGGTGGCCGCTTGCCACATGTGGCTACTGAAGACTTCAAATGTGAGGAGTCCAAATTGGGATCTGCTGTGAGTGTAAAGTATACACTAGATTTCAGACACTGAGTATAAAAAAAAGATAATAGAAAATATTCGTAATTTTTATATTGTTTACACATCGAAATGATAATTTGTTGGATATATTGGGCTAAAGAAAATATATTATTAATGTTAATTTCTCCAGTTTATTTTTATTTTTTGGTTGCGGCTACTAGAAAATTGAAAATGTGGCTTGCATTATTATATTTCCATTTGACAGTGCTGGTCTAGATTCCTGGACAGTTGATTCAACGGGTCTGGAGAGCAAACTGACCCACTGCCTGCTTAGCTGTGTCCAATAACTAGTTATGCTAGTCCCTAGAGATACAGAGACAAAACTGATCATGGATTTGCTTTTGTGGAACTTCTAATCTAATCTAGTGGAGAGCTACAGATATATAACTGTGTAATTTTAAAGTCTTGGAAAATTCAACAAAGAATATGGAAAGATGATATTGGGACATGGAAGAGGGGCGGATTACTGGTATGGGATGGGGCAGTGAGAGGCTAGGAAAGGCTTCCTTGGGGAGGGGTTGTCTAAGCTGAGTGCTGATGGAGAGCAAGGGCCAGAAGCCTGAAACATCATGGTGTGTGCCGATTCTGATGACAATTTTGGTGAAACCAAAAGCAGTCTGGAGGTGCTGGAATGTAATGATTCAGGAAGAAATGAGCCACGGAGGTGGGGAGATAGTCCAGTGTTGAAGAGCTCTGTATGCAAAACCAAACTGCAATGCCAGGCATATTGCCTAGGTCTTTCTACTCTGCCATCTTCTCTCCCGTCTGCCATATTACCTAGGAAGCTATGGTGGAGAACAGATTTTAGTCTTAACAAATGTAGCTGTACGATAAGGCGCTAACTGCTTTTAGTTGCCTTGGTGTGGGAGCAGTTCAAGACGGACCAAAGGTGACCTCTGCAAGGTACTAGAGGGACCTCTGAAAGGCACTGCTCTTGAGGGACTAGTGCGATGGAGTTGAGAGGTATTGGTAAGTCCCTACTGGGAAGGCTTCCTGCACCGAAAGGGGCGGGGGGCATAACCCCTTGCATGTGAGTGGACACAAAATACATTTTCATTGGCTGGAGATGACTCCTAGTTGAGTGACCTTCCTTTTTTTCAATTCTGCTCTTAACCTTTCTGGGTTATTGCTCTTAGACTTAATGCTTGTCATCATCTCAGGCCCTCTAGCCCTACTTATGGACCTTGTTCCCTCCTGCCACAGTGGCTTTGCACATGCTAATCTCTCTGCTTTTGGAATATTCTTCCTTCCTCTGCTTCCTCCTACTTTTCCTCCAGTGTCAGTTTAATGATCCCTCCTTCGGGAAGCTTCCTCTGAAAACTCCAGTTTGCCCCATGTCCACTCTCTTCACGGCATCCGTCACAGTTACATGGACTCTTTCTCTGGTTTAGTTGGTCTCACTGTCTACACTGCAGGCATGAAGAGAGCGGACATTCTTTGTGTTTCTGCTCACCAGGTTCTTAGAACAGTGCTTGGCATCTTGCTACATGTGGAGCTAATGAAGCATAGAGGAATTTCTGAGTTTTTTCCAGTGATAACAGTCCTTAAACTATCTCCAGATATTATCACTATCTCACATTCCCATGGGTCAGCTATTACTTTCATTTTACAGATAAGAGAACTGAGGTTCAGAGGTTAGAAGGTATTTTAGTTCAGGTTCCTGAGAGGCAGAGCCTGAGATGGGGATCCTTGTTCACTGATATACTGGAAGAGTGCTGTCAGGAGAAGGGGAGTGAGGAAAGCAGGGTGGAGCAAGGGAAAAAGCTACTTGAGAACTGTATCACTGGGCAACCAGCTGCAGCCCTGACCCTGCAGGGAGCTCTGGAGTATGTTGCATCATAGAACTGGTCCCACCTTAAGGAAGGGAGGTGGCCTTTTCTACCCTGTGCAGGCTGCCCTGGTGGAGATGAGGCAGGATGTGTAACTCTTGGGCAAGGCAGCTCCTCTTGGCCTTTTGTGAACAGGGGGCAGCTCTGCTCTGCTAGCAGCCAACACTCAGAGCAGTTGAGCATGGGTGTACCGACCCAGTAAAGGGGCTTTTGTTGAGGAATAAACAGTGTCTATTATAAGCGGGTTGCCTGAGATAGCACAGATAATAAGTATCAACTCTGCTATGTTGGATCCAAACCTACTGATTCCAAATTTAGGGCTCATTTCAATAGAATTGAATAGAAACCAATGATTTCACTTTACAAAAGAAAAAAAAAAAGCTTATTGCTATATGCAGAGGTGGTGGATGTATTAACCATATGCTAGTGCAAACACTCTCCAAATAGTCAGTCAGTGTTTTGATGCTATTGACTACATTGTGTTAATGAGAAAGCAATTAAATCATAGACTTATTTTCTGAATTTTATGTATGTGGAACCCAGAAGTAAGTGATCCCTATTAACCTAAAAAGTGACCTGATAACAACAAAAGTCATGACTTTATAAATTACAAATGACCAAACTTCTAAAACCATGTGTGACTCAATAATTTGTTAATACTTGCTCACTGTTGTTGGGAATTCATTTATAGAATACTTTTCCATAGAGAAATAAGACTGAGAAATTAACCATCAAATTCTATTGGAGCATCTCCACTATCCTGTGCTGAGAATGTTTACACTGAACCTATTCAGTGGTAGATTTTCCACTGTAGAAAATGGCTATTGAAAAAAAAAATGGCTATTGATTGTTTTTGCATCCCACATAAATATTTAATAATACGTTTGGCTATAAATCTAAGATTAATGTAATGGAACTGTAGGGTCTGCAATATTTCAACTGTAGTTTGTATCATAGCAGCATGAGTGTAAACAAAGCAAGAAATATAATGGAACATGTAATATTCTGACAAATAATATAAATCTCTTTTTTGATTAGTAGAAAAGTAGTAGAAATGGTCACGAAAAGCATGGTGTGATAGTGAAAAGAGGATTATATTTGTTCTAAAAGTCATATCTGGGAAGAAAATCTCCTTCAAAAGTATTTAAAAAACTGTTTGCTTAAGTTAAATCTGTAAGAACTGTCAGTCTTTTTAATTAGTGCAAATCAGTTAATATTTTTCAGTGCCATTCTAGGGAACCTGAACAGAAACATAAGGGATGGTTCCTTCATTCAGTTATTTTGTTTGTTTGTTTGTTTTTTTAAAGATTTCTTTTGATGTGGACCATTTTTTTTAAAGTCTATTGAATTTGTTACAATATTGCTTCTGTTTTATGTTTTGGTTTTTTGGCTGCAAGGCACGTGGGATCTTAGCTCGCCGACAAGGAATCGAACCCGCACCCCTTTCATTGGAAGGTGAAGTCTTAACCACTGGACCGCTAGGGAAGTCCCTTTCATTCCAGAAAGAAACTTGTAGGATTTTAAGATGCATGGTAAGCATTAAGCTTTGAGGACAGAATTAATACTTTTTCTCATGGTTTTCCTGACAAGATTCCAACAATGAAGAGATTCTGAGAAAGTAAAAATCATCTGGAATAAATTTCATATTAACTTACATTGTCTAAAGCAGCACTGTCCCATTGAAATATAATGTGAGCCACAGGCATAATTTTAAAATTTGTAGTAGTCACGTTAAAAATATTAAAAAGATACAGGTGAAATCAATTTCAATAATATATTTTATTTAACCCAGTATTTCTAAAATATTATCATTTAAACATGTAATCAACATAAAATTTATTAAAGAGATATTTTAAATTCTCTTTTTTTCACTAAATCTTCAAAATCTGGTGTATATTTTACACTTACAGTACATCTCAGTGTGAACGAGCCACATTTCAAGTGCTCAATATCTATGTAGGTAGAGAAAGAAAGGAAGGAAGGAAGGAAGGAAGGAAGGAAGGAAAGGGGAAAGAAACTCATTGCTCACTTCAGGTAAATATCAGCTTTCTCCTGCAGGGGAGCTGCCTGGCTGCACAACGGCTTCATGAACAAATCACGCCAATGGTAGTATTGGAATTGTCTCTTCCCTCACGTGGAGCCATCTGACATTTCAGAGCTTTGGAACCTTAGTACAAAGATGCTCTGTGGGAGCCCTGGGGGGAGCAGACTTTCTGCTCTGGGAGGGTTCGTGCCCTTTACTAGAAAGTGATGGAAGTTCAGTTGAGAGGTACACCAAGTTTAGATTTTAGAGGAAAGATCTAGCTCTGGTATCCGTGTCCAATTCTTTACAGAGATTTAAGGTTGTTTCAAATTCTCCAACATCAAAATTCATTTGAACCTCAAATTATAAGAATAATGCAAAGTGAATGTGAAAATGTAATAAAGTGCTAAATAGTATAGTGGGGACACTATAATTTATTGTCCTGTCACTAATTTTTCCAGATGGTACATCCTATCTATCTTAACTAGACTCCACTGCAACCCCATCATGCCCAGGTCTCAGGGTTAAGCACACAGGAGGAGGTCCCTAAGTACAAGAAGATGTAATGCAGTAATGTTGAGAATGTCCTAGGTTTAGACGTTAGTAGAAATGAGGAGAGGTGGAATTTTCTGTAGTTCACTTTTGGAGATGTTCTATAGAAAGGATCTGTACGTTCATGTGTTTCATAGGCTTTGCTGCGTTAGTTTTAGCTTCTGGTAAGATAATCAAGTTTGGTGATCATCAACTTTTTACGGGACGTACTTTAGCATCTGTGTCTGAGAGCCATGGGTTTGGTACTGCCAGTCACAGTGGAGAGTTATTCATTGTAGACATATGCTGGAGAATGATGAGAGGAGCTGTATGGGACACAGAATTAGACACTACCACAAATCCACACTGCTAGATTCCCAATCAAATGACTGTACAAGATCAAATGACTGTAAAAGAAGGAAACTTTAAGACTGATACTCATACAGAAGTCCTGCTTTATATTTTAATTACACACACACACACAAACACACACACACGCACATGCACGCACACGCACACACACACACACACACAATGAGAAGTGATTTGAATAATTAGCCTCTCCCAATTCATGCCATGTGTTAACTTTCTGCATCTCATTCATACAGGGTTATAAAGCTATTCCATTCAAATTTCTCCTCTGGCACTCACACATTAACTGGAGTTTGAGATTTATAGGATTGTGTGGAGACTACTGTATACCATAAAAGTCTCCATCAAATAATTTCTTTTCTATAAAGCAGAATCTGAGTTTTGTACCAGAAATTACTCAGCTGGCCCCTCTGGGTAAACAGGAATGTTTGCAATTTATTAAATCTAAATGGCAAAAACAATCTTAATATGTACAGCAAAATTAGGTAGATACACAACCATATCTGAAAAATTGCTAGCATTGTATTTAACATTTACTTAACAAACGTTTGGTGTCTACTAGGTGTCACAACGGTACTAGATGTTGGGATACAGAGACAGACTATGTATGGTTCCTGTCCTCAAGATGCACAGGATTCTGTTTGACGAAGTGCTGGATATTGAACACAACTAGAAGTCACTGTACCTCGATGATTTGATTTGATTTTGGACGCACAGAATTGTTGGATGTTAGGCTGCAGATTCCAAGTCTCAGGTTTCTTTTCTTCTTTAAAAGCATATTTTTAAAATTGAAGTATACTTGATTTACAATGTTGTGTTAGTTTCAGGTGCACAGCAACGTGATTCAGTTATATATATACATATATGTGTTCTTTTTCAGATTCTTTTCCATTATAGGTTATTATAAGATATTGAGTAGAGTTCCCTGTGCTATACAGTAGGACCTTGTTGTTTATCGATTTTATATACAGTAGTGTATATCTGTTAATCCCCAATTCCTAATTTGTCCCTACTCCCCTTTCCCTTTTGGTAACCATAAGTTTGTTTTCTATGTCTGTGAGTCTATTTCTGTTTTGTCAATAAGTTCATTTCTATCATTTCTTTAGATCCCACATATAAGTGATATCATATGATATTTGTCTTTCTCTGTCTGCCTTACTTCACTTAGTATGATAATCTCTAGGTCCATCCATGTTGCTGCAAATGGCGTTATTTCATTCTTTTCTATGGCTGAGTAATATTCTAGTGTGTGTGTGTGTGTGTGTACACACACACACACACACACACACACACACACACATATATCATCTTCTTCTTTATCCATTCATCTGTTGATGGACATTTAGGTTGTTTCCATGTCTTGGCTGTTGTAAATAGTGCTGCTATGAACATAAGGATGCATGTATCTTTTTGAATTATATTAGTTTTGCTGGGATATATGCCCAGGAGTGGGATTGCTGTATCATGCGGCAACTCTGTTTTTAGTTTGTTAAGGAACCTCCATACTGTTTTCCATAATGGCTGCACCAATTTACATTTCCACCAACAGTGTAGGAGGGTCCCCTTTCTCCATATCCTCTCCAGCCTTTATTATTTGCCGCAAAGTCTCAGTTTTTGGAAGACTGCCCCCCACGCCTCATGTTGCACTGTGGTGGTGACAGAAAGACAAAGATGTCTTGTGCTATTGAAGAACTATTGAAAAATGGATAATAGTAGAGCTCCTGTTTTTAAAAAGTATTTTTGGGTAGCTCTCCTCAAAGCAATAAAGAGATTTAACTTTCTCACTTGAAATGTCTAAAAAAATTTTCAAGGCAGAGGGGATTTTAAAAAGTAAGCAGAATGCTGGTTTACATAATCTATTTTAAATGATGATTGACACACTGAGTAAGAGAGCTTGTATTCAGGAAAAATGGATTTTATAGTCATATAATATTCATGCTTAGAATTATAAAGAAGGTTAATAGAATTAATCCCAATGAAACCGAAAGGAATTGTGATTAACATATTGTAAAGTAAAGAATTATGAGACTGGTGAGGGAAAATTCTCTTTTTTGAGGCTAAGAAAAATAATAATTCACAATGTTCTGGGCCCTAAAATAAATAATGTGTGTGCATGTGTGTGTGTCATGGATGTACATTAAATAATACCAAGGATGATGAAAATACTGAAAAGTAAAAAAAGAACATTAGGCCTAAGAATAAGAAAGGTGCAATGATTTTATAATTTTAGGTTCTTAATCTCAAATTTTTTGGATATTTTGGTGAAAACATTTTCAACTCTTTGAGGGTAGAAATGGGGTTCTTTTTCAATACCATATGCTCAGCATTTAACACAGTGGCCAACTCTCCAAAAGTTTTCAACAAATATTTGTTGAATGAATAGGTAGATTAATCAACTAACAAATGATCTGAATAACAAACTTTTAGAGAAAGTAAATGAAAGTAGCATCATTTAGACTGATTTTGTGTAATGTCTTGCTTTGTTTTAGGTGCTTTACATAGTAAATCACATATCAGTCCTTTAAGGCAATGCTACTCGAAGTATGGTCCATGGACCTGTTCCCATCTGCAAATTGTCACTAATCTGTGACAAGATAAGTACAGTACAGAAATTGAGAGTAAGCATTTAGAATTTTTTTTTTACAGCAATTTGACACTGCCAAAACAGCCAAGAGCATGATCTTTATCCTAATTTATTTTTAATTAATTAATTATTAATTCTTCAAAAGTATTGGTCCATAACAAATTGAAAACTACAAAGAAAGGAAGAAAGGAGAGAAGAAAAAAATTAGAAACTGGTCCTTCAGCAGGGAGTTTGAAAAGCACTGCTCTGAAGTATGTACTGTAATCCCCACTTAACTGATAAGGAAACCGAAGTTGATAAATCAAGTAGCCAGTAAGGGCTGGAATTGTCGGAGCCAAAAGCTCCAATCCCTTTCGTATTTGGAAAACAGATACATCTCCTAGTTAAGGGCTTGACTGTATGACCAGTTTTTATTGATAAAACGAAGATAGAAAGCATCTGGTTATTTTGCTATATTCCAATGCAAATTGAGCCTCACGTGTAAATAACAGCCTCCCCAGCAGCAGCAGCATTTAGGATTCATGCCAGATACAGTGTAATGCAGGAAGAAACACACACGTGAAATAAATGGAAAGGGGGATGCTTTAAGCAATGGGGCAGTCCTGCCTCATGATATATGATAAGAATGAGTGTTAAGGGAGAGGGAATCTAATTTACTTTCCACAGGGACCTCTGTTCTACCCTAGCTCTCCTG
>NW_006780561.1:1213962-1227046 GCF_000442215.2 Lipotes vexillifer
AAGCAAATATCAGGGAAGGTCAGTCTATTTATAGTGAGTTGGAGAATTGAGAGGACTGGCTGGGCTTCATGGGGAAAACATTCATCCACTGATGCCCTCAACCAACTATTTGTCTGGAATATCCAAGGCTACTGCGGCAAACATGCTGTTGGTTGTTCTGTGCTTTGCCCTATTTGGACGATCACTTTTATTTTGCATTTTCTTCAGTTTGAGCATAGGGAAATCCTAGTGACTTCTGAGAAAACCAGGGACTCCTAGGTTGGTAGCATCAATGATTCTATCAAATGAAATCAAAATTTCATATTTTACATATTTAAAGTGATCTCCCACCCTTCATTGGCTGTATAAATGTAAAAAGAAATACAGAATCTTGATGCAAGAATACCGAGTTTATGAACATGTTAATATATACCTAAGAAACTAAACAGTTAAAATAGCAGTCAAGGGCTGGAAACTGTAAAGCAACTTGTTTGCAGAAGCACCGCACAATCCTAGCCATGAGGCTGAAAGATGCCTGCAAGGTTGGCATACTGGGAGGTCCCATGTTCAAGTGGAGGCTGAAAGGCCACTTGGGGGCAATGTTGTAAAGGGCGCAGGGCAGGGGGCGGGGGGCGGGAGGAGGCATGGGGAGTGCGTGGCCATCGCAAGAGAACATTGAAGGTTGCTTCTAACTCCAATCTCTTCCTGAGAGAGCTGATTTTCATGTTGTTTCTGGAGTGGAATTCTAATCCAGATCATGAAAACATTTCAAATTTTAATGCTGGAGCCTTTCCAAACTCAGCTCGAGGATCACTTCTTACCTTTCCTAGCCTTCTCTGGGCAAAGTAATATGAACATTTTATTAAATAGCACCTGTAGGAATTATTGGACATTTTGGGGGTATGTTTTTGCCTTTTCCTTATTAGGTTAAAATTTCCTCAAAGGCACAGATGATGTCTTATTCACTTTTCTAGAGTAATGCCTCACAAATTACATAGCAAGGCACACAGTTGGTGTTCAAAAGATGTTTGTTGAATGGAGGTGGAATCTGAGATTTTCTGAAAAACAGGAGAGACAACTCTTGTAAACCTGTTTTCTGCCATTTAGATGATATTAAATCATTTAATTTTTTTTTTTTTTTTTTTTTGCGGTACGCGGGCCTCTCACTGTTGTGGCCTCTCCCGTTGCGGAGCACAGGCTCCGGACGCGCAGGCTCAGCGGCCGTGGCTCACGGGACCAGCCGCTCCGCGGCATGTGGGATCTTCCCGGACCGGAGCACAAACCCGCGTCCCCTGCATCGGCAGGCGGACTCTCAACCACTGCGCCACCAGGGAAGCCCCCATTTAATTTAAAAAATAAAATGACTATGTATAAATATGGAAAATATTTAGTATAAATCTAGAGAAGATAGAATAAAAATATTATGTAAATCATGATTCACCTAGGAAATACATAAGTAATAAGAAGAGTATGTGGAATTATGCAAAATGGAAAATAATTGTATCTGGATGATGAGCATCTTATTGTAAAAGGTCATTTTTTACTATTATTATCTAGATAATATTGTTTTATACATATAAATATATAGCATATACACAATATATTTTTATATAGCTTTATATATAAAATTACATATATAAATATATAAATTATAGTTATATAATTATATTACATTGTTTTATATATTACATAATAGATTATACATAAATATGTTGTTTTATATATGCGAAAACAGATAAATATATGTAAAATATATTTTGTTTTGTTGTCTTGAATAGTTTATAATGTTAGGTTACTTTTTTAATAAAAATTTTAAAAAATTTAGGATAATGCTGAAAATAAGTTTGATTACTTAGAAAATTACTTAGAAAAATTTTAAAAAATCACAATCTTTTAGAGCTAATGCCAATAAGCAAAAAGAAAAATAAAGTTTGGGGGAGAATTGTCTTGTTTATTCAACATCTCAAATTCATGTTGGCTTCAAAAATTTGGAACTTTCATATGAATCAAGGATTTTTTTTCTTTGACTAAAATCTTAGAAAAATTATGAAATTATGAAAAATTATGTATGCAATTTTATTCATTTTATATACTATTATCCACTTTACTGTCTATGTAGACTTATAATATATATTACAATTTACATCCAGAAATTTTAAGGTGAAATTACCATACCATAAAATAGCAATAATACCTACAACATTTATTCTGAAGTAATTAGTTAATACTCATTAACTTGTATTAACTCACATGCTGAAAGAGTATATTTCCTCAAAATAACATTAATACCATAAACCTACTTAATATAATTTAAAGAGGGAAAACCAGTATGATGTATAAAACAAAACCCATAAATAATTCTAAAGAAATATAGCTGTGTTGTTTAAATGTCAATCCAGACCCAAACTTTGCTAATAAAACATTTTATAGTCTTGGTTGGTTCTTGGTACATTACTTCTTTCATAAATACACTGAAAAAAAAAAAAAGCTTTGAACTTAGCAGAGCAAATGTTTTCAAGTGCCTGAAAGTATTTGTTTTTCAAGGTCTATAACATTTCCCCTTACTGTGGGATTGCTATGGGATTAACTGCTATGGGATTAGTAGATCTTGCTATGCTCTTAATTAGCTCAACAACATTTTATTAACTAGCTAGCGAGATAATACATTTTAAACTTTAAAGTCTTTCATTATCTAAAAATCATGGTTTTTCAGTCAATGAGCAGAGGAACAAGAACCCCTAGTGGAAGGAGGTACCTCTGGGGGGGCTAGTTGCCAAGAAGCACCAGGTAACATAAAGGATGTGGCTGCTCTGAGAAAGACCCGTACACCTCAGGAGGCTCTTTTGATGGTGAGGAAAGGGCAGCTATAGGGTGGTGTTCTCGAGAGCTGCAGCCCAGAGGCCACTTAACAGTAAAGATCTCTCTGGTTCCAAGAGTACCACGTATGTACGATTCTAAATACATCGAATGGATAAAGCTGGGCTCAAACTCCTTTTCATAGAGTTAAAAGCCACCATGTTCCAAGCTTGAATGGTAGTGCCTACGGTGGATATTTTATTGAGGTCCACCTTGAATACGAAGTACAGAGGGAGAGTAGTTGATAATGTTTTGGGCAGTGAAAGTAGAAAAAGGTGATAAACAGGCAACAGAGTAGCTTTCAGATTCCTTGGCATAGGGTAGCTATTTGTGAAAAGGACACCCTAGCTTGTAAAATTTCTAGCAAGCAATGAAAATTCCCAGAAGAAAGAGTTAACTTAGGTTGACACTACCACTTGCGACAAGCATCTGTCTGCTGCAGGGCCACAGTAACAGATGTGCCATCGCTCTTGCAAAATACCTCCATTTTTGAATTTTTTTCCTAAGAAACATCCAGCTTTTTCACTGTCATTGTTATTTCACTTATTATAAGTGAAAATGGGCTTGTTTTTAAATAAATTTACTTTGTAAACTGTAGCCAGTTTTTTTTTTTTTTTTAAAAAGCAAAATTATAATTGCAATGTGACAATTTTGAAGAATATCCCTATGGTGAATTTTTCTGAACACTAGTTTCTGTTACCTCTTTCAGAGGCACCTGACAAATTCAAGAGAAGACAAACAATGGCAGGAGAATGGAAGTGGAATAGATCTGGTGTTGACGTTTTAACTTAAAATCTAGAGTATTCTTTGAGCAGAATATCGCGATTGAAAATTTTGCTGCTATACTCCAAATTAATAAAGGATATTAAATATGAATTGTTATGAAGAGCCAAAGAAAAAGGCAGCCAGCCCAAGGCTGACATACACTGGGAAAGCCAAACATGGATCCTTGTACACGGAGCTCTGTTTATGTTTATAGTTTGCTTACTGTCTTTGGAATATAGTAACTATTGGTAGGATTGCTGAAGGAGTAAATGAGTGTGTGAATAAAGGAATATTTTCTAGAAATGAGTTTGTGAAGGTCAGGGCAGGGGGGTAGTCCTTCATCTGATTTATCCAGTTTGGCTGACTATACCAACCTCCTTAATCTGATAACTTGTGAAATTTCTACTTGGGCCATGTGTGATTTGTACTTCCTAGTTGTGATCTGTACTTTCTAGCTTGCTTACACCTCCAGGGCCCTTGGAAGTCACACATCTGGGAACTCTTTGCATGGGAAGCTTCAGAACAAGGGCAGGTGTTTATTTTGAAGTACTCTAAGTACCGTCAAGAAACATGATTCTCAGAACTCTCTGCCGTGGGCACCATTCATCTTTCTTTCAGCATCTTGGAGTTTATGCCTAGCCTTTTACCATTGTTTTTTTCTATTGCTTTCTCCTTCCTGACAAGGCAAAGCTACCACAACCCATGAAACCATACCTGGGTTTAGTTTAATCTTGAGGATGGTGAGGTATATTATTTCTTCCTATAATAAAATATCTTATTTCTAAATGAAAACATTTGAAAACCCCATTACACTCAGCATTAATGTGAAGTCTCAGTAGCGTGTTTATAATCTGAAATATTTTGAACAAAGTGGCTTTGGTCAGCATTTGCTTGGTTAGCCTCTGCCCTGCACGCATGCTTCATTCACTTAATCTTTCCCCCCAGTAACGCAGGACCTCTGAGTTACTCTTCAAATGTACAATTGTTCTTGGAACATGAGGAATGAGCCTCACTAGAGGAACAGTCATTTGAAGACTAGCACGACCTGCTCTGTCCTGCCAATTTTCTATTCAGCAGTTGCACGATTTGGAGGAATCAATTGCCCTGTTTGCAGGGCTCAATGCAGAGTGACAGAAACAAGAAGGTGATGCTATATATATTTCTGACTCCCTAAATTATATTCAAAGATGGTGATTAATTTTTTTCCACAATAGTCATACTAATTATTTCCCTGGAATATCCCTGGGGGCACCTCACCTCTTTGCTTTTATAGTAAGGCCTGACTAGGTTGGGTACATCCTTCATATCCACCCGTATTCTGGATACGCAGCTCACTCTACTCTTCCTGGCCAAAGAGTGGACTGAAGATGCCTCAGGAAAGTCACAGCTCCTGGAAAGACTGCTCCAGGACTGGCTTGGAGTTCGTGTCTGAGAACTTCCAGCAAAAAGGAATTTTGGTTTGGTTCCACTCCACATCAATGTCTTCAAATTATGCTGTGACTTCTCATCAGCTGACAATGAGTCCTTCAGAAAAGTGTCTCCCTGGAGGTCAAGTCGAGGCTGGTCCTCAGCTCTCTTTAGGTCTGATCCAAATACATGCCCTATCTACTTCATCACATGCTGTTTTCTCCTACGAATTGCTTCTCTTCCAGTAGCAATGTTTTCCCAAACATTTCTCCAATCAAAATTCTAGATCTCATAGTACGTAACCTGCAGGATGGGATGCCTCTTCTCCCAATATTTCCTTATCATTATCATGAGATATTTTCGCCACTTAGAGATGCAAAGTTTAAAATTTAACATACATGATTCCTGGACAGCTTAAAAGATGTCTCACACAGATACACAGATAGATAATTAGAAATAACTAGTTTATATAGAAAATTGAATGACTCACAAAGCCACAAATATGTCTTCTCAGTTAAGCATTACTTAAAAAACCCAGTGCATGCACCCCAATGTTCATGGCAGCATTATGTACAATTGCCAAGATATGGAAGCAACCTAAGTGTCCATAAGCAGATGAATGGATAAAGGAGATGTGGTATATACATACAATGGAATACTACTCAGCCATAAAAAAGACTGAAATTTTGCCATTTGCAGCAACATGAATGGACTTGGAGGGCATTCTACTAAGTGAAATAAGCAGAGAAAGATAAATACTGTGTGAGATCACTTATATGCTGAATCTAAAAAATACAACAAACTAGTGAATATAATAAATAAGAAGCAGACCCACAGATATAGAGAACAAAATAGTGGTTACCGGAGGGGAGAGGGAAAGGGGGAGGAGCAATATAGGAGTAGAGAAGTAAGAGGTACGAACTATTAGTTATAAAATAAGCTACGGGCTTCCCTGGTGGCGCAGTGGTTGAGAGTCTGCCTGCTAATGCAGGGGACACGGGTTCGAGCCCTGGTCTGGGAGGATCCCACATGCCGCGGAGCAACTGGGCCCATGAGCCACAAGTACTGAGCCTGTGCGTCTGGAGCCTGTGCTCCCCAACAGGAGAGGCCGCGATAGTGGGAGGCCTGCACACCGCCATGAAGAGTAGCCCCCACTTGCCACAACTGGAGGAAGCCCTCGCACAGAAACGAAGACTCAACACAGCAAAAATAAATAAATAAATAATAATAAAATAAAAATAAAATAAATAAAATAAAATAAGCTACAAGGATATACTGTACAACATGAGGAATACAGCCAATTTTTATAATAACTATAAATGGAGTATAACCTTTAAAAATTGTGAATCATTCTATTGTACACCTGCAACTTATATAATATTGTACAGCAACTATACTTCAATTAAAGAAAAAGAATACCACCCTCCCCCCCACAAAAAGAACCCCTAAAACGCAACAACAACAAATAACCCAGTGGGGAGAAAAATGGTTTTGTGCAAAAAAAAGTATCTGATCTCTATCAAGTGTATTCTTGAGACCCCTTGGGCAAAACCGCATGTGCTGATGTGACAGAATACAAGGGCCAAGTGAAAGTCTAAGAAAAGATACAAACTTCAGGGGCAGGGGAAGAGGCGGTGGATCCCTTTGCTGTCTACACGGCCTTTCACTGCCTTCATTATAACTCAGTTGATTGAATCTCCTCCTGACTGCACAGTTCCTTAATGTCCTCCCCTGAGGGTTTCATCTGAGCTCCACTTCAACAAGCCACTCCCAAGTCCCCTTTTCGTTTAGAATGGCTCCTCCGCCAAAGTTCACACTCTTTTTCTGCAACCACAACAACAACACTTCCAACCTTCCACATTTCTGTTGGACAGCTCCTTGCCTTCAACAATATTTTTAAATTAATGATAAATTTCCCTCATCTCCCACCCCCAGGCTGGTCCATCAGCCTCCTTTTAGCTTTATTTTTCTCCTCAGTTCTGAGCCCTACAGTCAAACCTGTTAGTAACTGAGAATTCCTCACCCCCTAGACCTTCTGCCATCTCCCACCCTAAATAGCTTTTACCATTTGCTTCTCCTGTTTCAGCTTTCATAGAGCTGAGGGACACAGGTCGAAGACTGAAACTGTTCTAATCTGCCCCGCTAAGGGGTGACACAATCTATTTCTCTGCAGCTGGACCCTCACTACTTCCCTTTATCCATCCTTTGTTGACAGCATGTCACATGCCCCACAGCAGCTGTCTAAAACTTATGAAACTTTCATATCTTCTCCATCTCACCTACCCCTCCACCCCTCCTCCCACCTCCAAACCATCCAGGCGGGTCTTCACATTTGTCCTCATCTCTTCCTTCCCCCCAAAGAAAACCGTATTCTGATCAAAGTTCCTGCAGCTTTCCACCTCTCTTCTTTAATCTTTTACCATAATGTACCTTTTTTTTTTTTTTTTTTTTTTTTTGGCCGCGCTGTGAGGCGTGTGGGATCTTAGTTCCCTGACCAGGGATTGAACCTGGGCCCTCGGAAGTGAGAGCGCAGAGTCTGAACCACTGGACCGCCAGGGAATTCCCTTAATATACCTATTCTTTCTTGCTCTCTCTTATTCTAGTTAGAAACAATCTCTTCTCCTTTCTAAAACCAACAATTCCTTCAATGCTCTTGCTTCTAGTTCTTCCAACTCCTTCTAGAACTTTACCATTAAGTATTTATCTTTTAAGATAATCAATATTTCTCCTTCTACTAACTTCTCCTCTACCTGCTTTAGGGAAACAATTCTCCAAGGGTCTCTGGAGTTTCTCCATGTCGATGAGCAGAAGCATGATTCCCCTTGTTCTGGACCATTTCCCCCAAGACGCTTGGATAGCAAATAGCCTTGGAAGATAGATAGTACGTCCCTTCAAAGCAAAGGTAAGTTTGCTTACCGTTCATTAGTAAAGAGTTTGGATCCTTAAACCTAGGGTTCATCTCCTGTAATGCAATCCAGGTGTCACCTGGCCTTCTCTGTGCCACTCTGAAAGAACTGGGCCTAGGGGAGCAAGTACAAGAAAATGCTGATGCCCTGGCTACTGCTATTGTTGTGAGTGATAAAGTCCTTTTTGACTCCTGGTGAGTATACAGCTCACGCTGTGGGGATGTAAGGGCAAGACCATACAACAGTGGCTCATAAGCTGAGCACCTGGCTTGCCATGTACCTCAGTCAGCATGACTACTAAGGGGCTATGGAGCATTTTCCCAATTATTAAAGCAGAATTATTAAAGCAGAATAAGATTAAGCACGTTTTTAAAATTGATGCTTATTTTATGGCATTGATATATAAGGAGAGCAAAACAGAAACTGCTTGAAATTCAAACCTAAATGGCTTAAGATCTGAGCTAAAGCGGATCTTATTTGAAGTTGCAGAATATCTCAGTCTCCACCCCTTTCCAAATGAAGACTAGACTCTCAGGCCCTGAGTCTCATTGCTTTCACTCCAATTTTCATTGCTTTCCTTCACCCAGCATCACAAAGACATTAAAGATGTTGCCTTGGTGAGATTAAAATGGTGTCTGAAGCATGAGCTGGGGGACCAGGTGCTGATTCTCAGCTGTGCTGCGACCCATGGGAGGACAGAGGCACGTGTGCCTACCTGCCAACGGGCCAGATGCTTGCCCGAGTACATAGGACTGAAAAGCAATTCATAAACCGTGAAGGATAATAAGTAGATACTAAAATGCAAAGTTACTATGCAACTGGATTTAGGAAAATGAATGAAACATGGAAGAAGATACACCTGGAATGGGTGGAATGGATAGTAACGAGAATTTAAATAGTTCTTACATGGGCAAGGGGTTGGCTGGCTTGTTCTATTTAGTAGATAATGTCCCAGGGACCCTTTTATTCCACAGTGAATTTGCACTAGGATGGGTTTTGAATGGCCCTACATAGTTCTCTTTGGATAAGTGCATCTTGATGAACACCTGTGGGTGGGCATATTTCCACACATGGGGATAACCTATGTTTTTGGTTACCTTCTGAAAAGGAAAATGAGGACTCCTGCCCTTCCTCCTTCCCTTCTTTTTTGGCAAATAGCTATGAAGACATTTTTCAGCTCTAAGAATTTCTACTGTTACAGCAACATGAGGGGGAGTATGTCATATGAAGGCAAGAAGACGACGATGAAGTGGGTGTGTTACACTAAAAGCAGAACTAGTGAAGAGCAGAAGAGATACAATCTTGAAGAACACTGGATATTCTCAGTGGACAAGCAGTAGCAATTTCTGGTGACCATTTATGGAATAACTAGCTTTTGTTGTTGTTTTTTGGCAACAGGTTTTTTTTTTTTTTCCATCTCTCTTTCTTTTCCTACTACCTTTTTTTTTTTTTTTGTACACGGGCCTCTCACTATTGTGGCCTCTCCCGTTGCGGAGCACAGGCTCCGGACGCGCAGGCTCAGCGGCCATGGCTCACGGGCCCAGCCGCTCCGCCGCATGTGGGATCTTCCCGGACCGGGGCACGAACCCGTGTCCCCTGCATCGGCGTGCGGACTCTCAACCACTGCGCCACCAGGGAACCCCTCCTACTACCCTTTTATCCCCACAAAGAATAAGAATTCCTGACACGATTTCTCACTTTTTGTCTCTCAGAATCCATATAAGGATGTACACCTACATCAAAGGTTACAAAGGCCCGTCACATAAAAAGAATCATTTGGACAGTTAAATTTCAAACAGATACATTATTTTTATTTTCTTTATTTTAAATCATCCAAGCTTGGAAGAAGGTTTACAAAGCCAAAGAGAACAATATATTAAAAGCTAATATTGTAACTGTACATGGTAGAAAGAATGTGCGATTTAGAAGCACTGAACCTGGGTTGTAGTTCTGACCCATCACTTAGTACTAACGTGACCTGAGGCAAGCCACCTCATTTTCCTAATTCTTACTTTCACCATCTGTGAAGTGGTAAAAAGAAGATTTTCCTTATAGAGTTGTGGTGAGAATTTAGGAGAAAACATTTTTCACAAATTTCTTTGAAGAACTGTGCAAATAATAATTCGCTCTCATTATTATTCATTCGTATACCCTTTACACAGAGGCTGTTTTAGCACTGCAGCACAGAACACAACCCTGGCAATGTTAGTAGATTTCTATTTATTTTGAAGATTTCAACTGGGCCCAGTCTATCCACCGTTTGCTAATGAAGTCGTTTCTGTAGTCTAGGCTGGTTTTCCAAAGTAATGTGGAGAGCTGGATAATTACTGAATTTGGTTAAATATTAATGTATTTGGTGAGCATCTCCATGTACATAAATAATGTAAGACTGTCTTCGTAATAATAATTCAGGCCTCCAACATATTTAAAATGTGGGGAATACCTCTGGGCAGTATTATCCAAAATAAATGACTGACTTGACTCTTCACTTTTCAACAGACGCAATTTAGTCTTCGGGGGCAGATATGCAGAATTTTTCCTGGGAGGAGCCATGACGAAGCAAATGAAATTACAATGAATCATGGGAGGCCTGGAGGGGGCCTCAGAGGTTACAGTCAGACAGAAAATTGTAACATCAACCTGGAGACAATGAATGTGTGCACGTACAGCCTCCATGCATTTATGTTTAATAATATTATAGTGATATGAAAAAGGCAGAAATAAGAAACATAAGGGATATTTTCAAACTATCTAAAATGTTAAGCTTTCTCTCAGTGCTAGAAAAGAAAAGGCACCAGCATTATTGCTAGTTTATGTTTTACTTTGGGACTTTGGCTTAAGTGGTACTAGGGACTTTCTAGGTTTAAAGTATTAAAGAACGGGTGAATATAGCATCCTCATCCTTAGAGGATTTGGAAAATTTATGATCTTAGCTTGGCCTAGAAACTATAGAATAGAATATATTTTTAGCATAATAAATCTTTTCAATCCTTCCAAAAAATAGATCCATAGAAAGAGCAAACAGATGGAAGCCCATGTGCTGTTTTGTAACATGTCCAGGGTTTTAAGATTGGATAAACACTGAAACCCTGCAGGCGCAAATCTGTCCTTTCTCAAACGAAATCCTGAGATGGGGAGACCTGCTCTAATCAACTATGCACGTTAGAAGAAAATCCAGGAACTCTTTCCAACTTCTCTGCTTGGGCCATGTGATAAATGGCCTCCAAGCATGGACATTAATCCATTTCTTACTGATGAAAATATGCATAAGTACTTCTAGGATACTTATTACTGTAACAACCGAAGCACTCAGGATATTAGACCAAATAGAAAACTGCACTGAAATACTGTGAAAACTAGGTTTTTTTCCCACATGTTCACATCGCGTTATTTAACAAGACACTATAATAATTTAAGGTTGTGAATGCGATTTGATTATATTTTTTCAACCATCAGTATCTGAGCTGAGTCCACATGAGAAAATTGGTTAGAAACGAACTTGTGTTTTTTGACCTTGTTCTCCCCTCATATATGTCATACAACTGCTCATGTCCACCTTTTTCTTTTTCTATGTGGTTGCAATTAAAAAGATATTTTGTTGAAGAAAGAATAATATTCATTGGAATTTGAATGCATAGAACATAAAGTGAACTTTCCTAGGGAAGAAATGAGGCCTTTCTGAGACTTGTACCTCCAGCATTTGGAACCATAACCTATTTATAAATGTCAAGGAGGCATTCACAAATGTTTGCTGAATGATTAAGTGAATGAATAAAAAGTTGGCGGTTAGGATCTCTTTACAACTCTTGGGTGCTGGTGTAGCAACTGAGAGAGGTGTTTTTCTCATTTGTCCTTAATTTACTCATTTCTTTTAAGGTCATGGCTAAGGAAATGTTTGGTTAGAATTTTTCATCATGGCCGAGTATATAGGTTTAAACAATCTTTATGCTGTATTTTCAAGGGTAGATTTGGTTTCCTGAATTAAAACAAAAATCCGGAACTTCCCTGGTGGTCCAGTGGTTAAGACTCTGTGCTTCCAATGCAGGGGACGCGGGTTCCATTCCTGGTCAGGGAACTAAGATCCCACATGGCACATGGTGCAGCCAAAACCAAAACCAAAACAACCCCCCGGGCCCCACCAATCCAACAGCTATCAGTACTTGTTTAAATGAATTGCTAGTTACTATTGGGATAATAATTTATTCATTTAATCACTGCACACATTTATATGCCAGATGCAAGGGTTTCAAGGAATGAACATGTCACAGCCGTTCCACTGAGCAGCTCAGGGAGAGTGGAGATAATGTTCGGAGTGACACGTACATGGACAGCTACAAGTGTAGAGTTCCGTGATGGGGGAAACCCTGGGTACCGTGAAAAAAATGCCACTCATCCTGGGTTAAGTGTGAGAAGCAGGAAGGCTTGGAAGAGTCTTGAAGGGTATAATCACTACATGTTCAGGGCAGGAATGGCCAGCTGAGAAGGCACGGAGGAGATACGTAGTGCAACGTGGCTGGCGTAGAGGACTTACTTCTGGAAAAGAGGGTGGGGCTGAGACAGGGTGGGAAATGGGATGAGATGAGGCCAGACAGGCAAGCAGAGGTTAGAGTCAGAGATGAGCTTCAGGGGAAAAGCCAACGATAACTCTGCAACATCTGAGAGGTTCACTTTCTGCATTAGGAAGGAAGTAATAACTCAGTGGGAAGGGAAACATTCCAAGTGTAACCTAGCTGAAAGTGACTTGAATTCACTAGGAAAAAAAAAAAAGAACTGGGATTGCTAATGTTATTAGGTCAGCTCACGCACTGATTATTTAATGGATTAACTACGGAAAAAAATCTCATGTCCAGTTGACTTCCCAAGATACATCCAAGTTACTTTTCCCCTCTTCCTTCTCCTCCTGAGCAAAGGATGCAAACTAAATTTACCAACAGCCAGCTTCCCTTACCTTCACCTATCATAAGAAGGTCAGGGCTTGCCTGGTGGCGCAGTGGTTGAGAGTCCGCCTGCCGATGCGGGGGACGCGGGTTCGTGCCCCGGTTCGGGAAGATCCCACGTGCCGCGGAGCGGCTGGGCCCATGAGCTATGACCGCTGAGCCTGCGCGTCCGGAGCCTGTGCTCCGCAATGGGAGAGGCCACAACAGTGAGAGGCCCGCGTATGGCAAAAAAAA
>NW_006780561.1:1227056-1264006 GCF_000442215.2 Lipotes vexillifer
AAAAAAAAAAAAAAAAAAAAAAAAAGTCAATCTTTCCCTGCTAAGTCAGATGCTGTATTCCAAAACCAAACTGATTCTTGAATTATCTGATGTTACAGATATTCGAGCCAGTTTCCTTTCATAACAGTGGCAACACATAGGTGACCATAATAGCAAAGAAACATTTAATGCTGTTTGCTCCTTTCTTTGCAACATTCAAATATAAAACAAATACAGCAGAGAAGGAAAAAGCAAAAGTAATATAAAGATTCCATGTAGCTATTACTGTTGCATACATTTAGGTATCGTAAATGACACAGAAATTGTATAAAGGGAATAGGCAGCAACATATGTGGAAGTTATAGCTGAGAGCACTCTGGCTTTTAACTTAGTGTTCAAAATTACTGACTAATCAGATAAGGAAACTGATTCCTTTCAAAACATGGGCTTTTTCCCTGCAATATCATTTCTCAACAGGGAAGAAACTTTGAGTCATTTATTTCACCCCCCCCACCCCAATGAAGTCTTCTATTTCCTTTAAAAAGAAAAATCTCTAAAGACAGAGAGATTTACCATCCTTGGTAACCTAGATACACATTCTCAAGATATATCTAAAATAATCCCTCATGCTACAATTTAAACTTATTTCCTTTTATTCCTTCCTCGGTGAAGTAAGGGAACCGCTGTCTGCAACCCTTGTCATATGTTTGAAAACTATTCTTATCACCCCTCAGTCTTCTCTTCTATAAGTGGAATACTCCTCTTGCCTTTCCTTACTGTTCACAGATATCAAAAATTTTACTCCGTTTTTGCTTTTGTTAGGGTGGGAAACTCCAACGTGTGGACCTTCTGCTCTAGTTGGATTTGAGCTACATGGAATCCAACTGGGGAAGAGTCGATAATTTGCAGTTTCTACTTCTGCTATTCCTATCATACAGCTGTTAGAATTAGACTCTTCCTGACTCAGCTTTGACTGAAGTACCAGCGTGATAAATACTGGATACAAAGTAAGTGTAAGAAAAATTTGCATATGAGATTTCTAGAGAAAATCCGTGATGCTAAGACCCACTGCAAATCAGAACCTTGAAAAGGGAGTTAGATACATTACACCATATACAAAAATTACCTCAAAGTAGATCAAGACCTAAAACTATAAAACCAATAGAAGAAAACACAGGGGAAAAGCTTTGTGACATTGGATGAAGTCTTGGATATGACACCAGAAGCTCCGGCAACAGAAAAAATAGATCAGTTGTACTACCTCAAAATTAAAAACTTTTGTGTATCAAAGGACACCACCAACAGAGTGAAAAGACAGCCCATGGAACGGGAGAAAATATTTTCAAATCATATATCAGATAAGGAATTGATATCCTGAATATATAAAGAACCCCTACAATTCAACAACAACAACAGAAACCTGATTAAAAATGGGTAGAGGATTTGAATAGACATTCCTACAAAAAAGATGTACAAATGGTCAATGCACACGAAAACCTCACTAGTCATTAAGGAAATGCGAATCAAAACCACAATCAGATACCGCTTTACACTCATGATGGTTGCTATTATAAAAAAACAAAAACAAAACCAGTAAATAACAAGTGTTGGGGAGATTGTGGAGAAATTGAAATGCTGTCCATTGTCGGTGGGAATGTGAAATGATGCAGCCACGGTGGAAAATGGTATGGTGATTCCTTAAAAAATTACAAATAGAATTACCATATGATCCAGCAATTACACTTCTGAGGGTACACCTGAGGAAGTGAAAGCAGGGACTTAGACATTTGCACCCTCATGTTCATAGAAGCATTATTCACAATAGCCAAGACATGGGAGCAACCCAAATGTCTACTGATGGATGAATGGGTAAAGAAAATGTGGAATGGAATACAATTCAGCTTTAAAAAAAGGAAATTTGGACACATGCTACAATATGGATAAACCTTGAAGATATTTTGCTAAGTGAAATAAGTCAGTCACAAAAGGACAACTATCACAGGACTGTGCTCACATGAGGTTCCTAGCGTAGTTAAATTCAAAGAGACAGGAAGCAGACGGTGGCTGCCAGGGACTGTGCGGAGGTGGGAATGGGGAGTCAGTGTTTAGCAGGTACAGAGTTTGAGTTGGGGAAGATGAAAAGTTCTGGAGATGGATGGCAGTGATGCTTGCACAGCAATGTGAATATACGTAAGGCCATAGACCTGTACACCTAAAAGTAGTTAAAATGGCAAATTTCATGTTATGTATATCTTACGAGAATGAAAAAAGAAAAGAAAAGAAAAGAAATCAGAGTGTAGAAGAGAGAGAAAGGGGGCTGTGGGCAGGCCCTTCAGATTCAGGCTTGCCCTGGGTCCCCGCCCACTTCCCGCATCCCGGGAGCTGCAGTCTCTTACACTGCAAGTCTCGGGGGGCCGGGCAGCTGTGGGACATGCCACAACTGGGACACCATGAACCAGCACATCCAGAGAAGACTCACTGCTTTGGTCTCAGGACCATAAAACTGCTGCTTTGAGATGAGTACTTGCAGAGTTTGGGGGACAAGGGACATGAGTGAGCCTGTGGTCCAAGCAGGAGAGAGGGCTGCTGGATTTTCTTAGATAGCACCCACCAGTCCTGTCTCAGGGGCAGGAGGACCCCAGCAGCGATGGTCTTCAGGCACACCACAGGGTGATGGCAGAGCCCAGGGAGTGACCAGCGGGCCGGGGTGGGAGGGCCAGGGAATAGGGCAGGAGAATCCAGCAGGGGTCCTCCAGAGAGTCATGGACACAGAGGTGCGAGAGAGTCAGGTTTTAAACATCTGCCAGGCCAGGAAGCATGGAGCCGGTTTTCAGGGGCGCTAGTTCAAGTAAGAACTCTCTTATTCCCTTGTCTCTCTCCTTGACCGGTGGGGAGTGGACACATGAAAGGGGCGGGGCCAAGGTGGCTCAAAGCAAGCTAAGCCCAGAGAGCAGATTCAAGCAACTTCTGAGTGTCAACTAGTACCTTAGACCCTACTCTCTCATGTCTCAATTAAGACAGCCACGTGAAGTGGCTACCTCTGAGTGAGCAGGAAAATTATGGGATCTGTGGAGACGAGGAATATTACTTACAATGCATAGCGTTCAAAGGGACAGCAGGAGACAAAAATATAGCTGCCTTTTGATCATCAACCACTGCCAGCTACAAGATGGGGGCTCCTGCACAGTCCTTGAAGGACCCATGCAGGCTTCTTGGAAACCCCCCTAGAGGGGAAAGTGAAGCCAGTGGTCCCCAAGGCAGCATCTGGGTTGAGGTCTGGTCTTATGTGTGTGTTCTCTGTGTCACCTGTGATCATTTACTTAATTTCTTTCAGCCTCGATTTCTTACTTTGTAAAATGGAACTAATTATAGTATCTGCCACCTTGATGGTTTTTAGAATTAAGTGAGACAATGAAAGTAAGTGCTGAATAAATGTGAGCTATAAGGATTATTATGGGTAGGAAAAAAATTACAGGTGTTGGCCTTTAGAGAATTTAGTTTCCAGCAAAGATTATCATGAAACTTTTATCTGCAAACCTGGAAACTGTCATTTGACAGGGACTTGGAAGCAGAGTATGCATGATAGGCATCAAAGTCCCAAGTCCATTTAACTCAGATCAGCCTTGACTGGGGCCCTGCCCCGAGCAAGTCCTTTGCTGGGCCCATCTGGGGGGATGGTGACTGTGCACAGACTTCAGGAGCCATGGAGAACCTGCTTCTCTTTGGCTGGATTTGCTTCATAAAGCCTTTTCCATGGCAACAGGGAAGCACTTGGAAAGTACTGCAGCTGACACTGTGAAAAATGTCACCTCTCTCAAGGTACTCGAAATTGCACAGCATGACTCATGGTGGCTTTCTCTTTCGGGCTATCTGCTGGATCTTAAATGTTGAGCAAACAGAGGGTATTAGAGAGGTTCCTAAGTTACAGAGATGCCTCATGAGGGAGAGAGCACGTTCATGAAAGCAGAGATGAAGGATTTGCAAAATGACTGGCTTCGGATATGAGGGAGTGCTTGGGAAGTGAACAAATATCCCACACCTGCTTTTAAAATTTTTACTTAATATTGGAGTATAGTTGATTCACAATATTGTGTTAGTTTCAGGTGTACAGCAGTGATTTAGTTATACATATACATACATTTATTCTTTTTCAGATTCTTTTTCCATTTAGGTTATTACAGGGTATTGAGTAGAGTTCCCTATGCTACACAATAGGTCCTTATTGATTATCTATTTTATATATAGTAGTGTGTATATGTTAATCCCAACCTCCCCACCTGCTTTTTTTAGGAGCCAGGTACTGGTCTAGGCTCTGGGAGATCAGTGGTGGACTAGATGGATAGGATACCGTACTCCAGTGAGCTGGTGAGGGACACAGTGGGAGACAGACCATTCACGCGTAAATAAATATCCCACAGCTTTGGGTGATGCAGAAAATGTGGTGGTAGCATTTAAACTGAGTTGTGAATGACATGAAGGATCTAGGTCTTGGGAAGATCCTACCAAAGACCATCCCAGTCACACAGAAGAGCTAGAGGTCAGAGAACGAAGGTGTCTCAATTCAGAGGACGGTATACTAAGCTTGGACTTTATTCTAAGTTTGATAGAAAATCATTCAAAAGTTTCAAACATTGAAGTGACATAATCTGATTTATAGTCACTCAAAAAAGATCACTGTGGCTGCTATTGAAGATTGAACTGGGTAGAAGGTAGAGGGTAGGGTAGTAAGAGAGATTGAATTGTCCAAATGATAAATGGTGGTGCTTGGACTAGGATGGTAGAGGTGGAGGGAAGTAAGCAAGACATCTGACTGCACTTGCTTCTTTCCAAGCAAGATAAGAACGCCTCACACAACACTTAAGTATACTGCCGATAGCACAGAATCTGAAGATATTGCCTCAAACTTGTTCTCTACACTTTTACCTCTGTGGCTTGTCTTTGCAACTGCATTGTCACGTCATTCAATACACAGATACCACGCGCTTGGCATGTGTGTGGCACTGGGCCTCCCCACCAAGGAACTTACCAGCAAAGAGGGAACATAAGACAAATGCACAACTAACCAGCAAACAATACAGAATATGACAAGTGCCAGCAAGGCAAAAGTATCAGTCTTGTTAAATGAGAAAGGGCAGCAGCTATAGGTACGCACTGCTATTCCCTGAAGAATGGCCCTTTACAGTGACCTAGAAGTCACCAGACAGTTTCAAGGAGGATGGTGACATGATCAGATTAGCAAATAGATTGGAGAGGGGCAAAAATGGTGTTGGCAGGCTGGCGGTAGCCTAGGATGAGATGTTGGTGGGGGGAGTGGGACGAAGATGCAGGAAACGGGGTGAGTGTGAGATATATTTAGGTGGTGAAAACCACCTTAGTCACTGGACTTGGCAATTCATTGGACGGGGGGAGGGGCTAAGGAAGAAGCAAGAGGAAAGGATGACTGCGTGGTTTCCTCTCTCTCTCTCTCTCTCTCTCTCTCTCTCTCGCTCGCTCGCTTTTTCTTCCTTTCACTTTTGTTGTAAAGAAGGATCAATGACTGCTTATAGAAGGTGAATTTAATGAGACTACATTTTATTAATCGTTGTCTAGTTTTCCCAATTCCGTACACTGTGGGGCTCAGGGTGTGTGTGTGTGTGTGTGTGTGTGTGTTGACTGAGGAATCAGTTTAGTGGAGTGTAGAAACTTCCTTGGGATGAGATCATTAGCTTCAAATTCTTTAATAAATACTGATATTTCACTTTCGTGTAAAACCTCAACAGCTATATTACATAGTTGCTATTATCTACAGTAGAAACTGAGGTTCAGAGCAGCTTAGTGTAATCCAAGGTCATCTGGCTATAAGGGGTTGGAGCTAGGATTTGAACTTAGGTCTTTGCACCTGAATTTGTTGTCTCCACACCCCCTCCCAGTGTTGTACAAGTCTTCTTCAGTCCTGTGTTAGAATATGAACAGAGTAATAACAGGACTAGTCATTAGTCATAATAATAACTACTACACATTTATTTAATACATTTTAAGAATAGATCAGGAGGTTTCACAGGCAAACGCAACGATCCTGACAACATCCCTCATGAGTACATCGGGGCCAGGATGATGGTTCTTGGTACCAGATGAGAATGTGGATAGGAGGGTTCAGTGAATATTCATGGTTAAAGGCAAGTCATAAGAGGACAAAGCCACTAACTTCTTTGTTTTGTCTGTTAGAGAATATTGTCTTTTTTTAGAAATGAAATTTGAGGAAGAAAATATAATCCTAATTCAGCGGGTAGGGGTATTTAAATCTCTAAGAAAAGAATGCTAGAACATGCTAAGGAATACTATAATAAAACCTTAGTAGATGACAGTTCTTTTCAAGGATATTAGAAAAAAATATATTTGGCTTGTATGAAAAGGATGAATAAGAATAGAAACATGCCCTGGACTTTGTAGCAAGAGCGTCTCAAAGGAAGGAGATCATATTGAGAAGAAACTAGCAAAACCAATGAACTTTAGCAAAATAGCATGGTTCTGTCTGAATAAGTCAGAATGAGTGAAATGGAAGATTATTATAAACTGATCTGACAGAGGGAATCAAAAGTGGGGTAATAAATTTAGAGAGGATAAGTTGAACAGTTTAGAAAACTTCAAGAGGTAAAGAAAATAGTATGACTTTAATTCAGGGGGGCAGAATTAGAGGTATAAATAATTAGAAATTCACCACGATGCTATTTCACAAAGTAAGAGAACTGAAAAGTTCAAACTACCACAGAGCAAAAAAAGTCATAGCTCAGATACAGGCAAGCATTTCTAGATGCAATTTTGCAACAGAGAGACAGATAAAGGCAATGTAACTATGTGCAAATTATGCCTTTTTTTGAAGTCTGGAATTGAAAATCCCACCTTGAACATGTTTGAGGAGCCTACCCTGGAAATCCCACATATTTAGAGAAATTCATTGTGTAAATTAGTTGGAAAGGAGTTCATGGAATAAATATACTTCTTAGGGAAACGGAAGAGTTGATTTGTGAAGCTGTTTATTCAAAAGATATCATTTACTCATGACAAACATTATTTGTAATAAAAAGAGAGATATGATCCAGTATTTGCTGAGGGCTTACAAACTGATAGAAATGTATTTGTGAGAAAAGTAGCCATACAAAGAAGTATATGATTTTATGCAAGCTGAATGAAATAAACAAGGCTTTGTCTGGATCAGAGGGGGTGAGAGCTTAAGGAGGATACCTTCTGGGGGAGGAGGGCTTTGCAGTAGGATGAAAAAAGATGGGCAGTATTTGGAGAGGTGGAAAGGAAGTCAGAGGGCCATTACAAGATGGGAATCTGTCTTGAATAGAAGAGCACAGGCCACATGTAAGCGCTGCTTTGGGAACCAGGAGAAAAAAACCAGCCAGGTGGAGTAGCAGCTTTTTGGTATAAGACACAGGTCATTGGTGTCAATATAGCCGGGGTTGGATATGAGACTGAGTTTGGACTTTATTTGATAGCAATGGAGAACCACTGAAAAATTCAAATAACAGTATAAATAGATGAGAGTAATTTGAAGCCCCATGCAGGGTGACTTGCGAGGGAAGTGATTGGTGGCAGACCTCAGTGAGACGGGTGCTATGATGATAATGATGATGATGATGATGATGATAAAAAGAAGAGCAGCTGGCATTTACTGAGTGCTTACTATGTAACACCCATCACTGTAAGTGCTTCAGATACATTATCTCTTTTAATTCTCACCAGCCTTAAGGGAATGATGTTATTCCTTGCTGCTAAATCCCATCTAATAAAGACAATCAGGAAAATGTCTGCAGTCCCACAAGGTAGGGTTATTCAACCTGTTGCAATGAGGGAGAGCCCACGCCATGGGAAATGGTGGAGTGTCTTGATAAGAGGCAGTAGGTAGGGGCTTTCTGTAGGATTTGGGCTTGGCTGAATAATTCTAAGGAGGGGCTAAAGTGAATGGGGAGCAGCTCTGGTTTGGGATTCCCTGAAATGGGATTAGCTCTGTGCTGGTTGTCAAAAAGTGAAGGTAGTTTAGCAATTGGCTATCTCAGTAATCTTTTTTTTTTTTCGGGAACAAAGTGGGGCTGGGAAAGTCATTGATAAGAAAGCAGTAATCGTTCAAAAAGAAAGTGGTAGACATTTGGTGGCTGACCTTGGAAGAATCATTGTTTTGTGTTGACTTTGTCTCTGACTTTGTCTGTTATCCCAGCCTGATTGTTACTAGGGAGAGTTTTACTTTCTCTGTCCTGGGTTTTACTCTCCATCCTATCACTGGGAAATCTGAGACCCATAAGAAGGGTTTCACACTACTGGTAAGTAGTGGAGCCTGGAATCGAACCTGCAGTTGTTTAGGTGTCAGGTTGGGAGGGTCTACACTAGAAGATAAGATGGAGAGGAGAGGCGCTGTGAATAAAAGGACTGGAAAGATCTGATTAATCAAATGCGAGGAATGAGAGCAAAGACACTGAACAAACACAGTGTCTCTTGGTACATGGTAGGTGTACCAAGGAGTGTATCAGGAGGGGCAGAAGAGGAAGAATTTTATGTTAGGCTACTGAAGAGAAATGTACAGCCTAAAGATTAGCATCAGATTTAGAAGATAAAGCATTTCTAAAGTATCATCATAAAATATATTCACTCAATATCAATTAATTGAAAAACTTACATCATAATTACCTAAAAGATTTTCCCACCCACCTGGCCCAGCACTATGTTAGTTCATATTACTTTGTCCTTACAGTAGCGATATGTATGAGGTATCACCTCACACCAGTCAGAATGGCCATCATCAAAAAGTCTACAAACAACAAATGCTGGAGAGGGTGTGGAGAAAAGGGAACCCTCTTGCACCGTTGATGGGAATGTAAATTGATACAGCCAGTATGGCAGTATGGAGGTTCCTTAAAAAACTAAAACTAGAACTACCATACGACCAGCAATCCCACTACTGGGCATATACCCTGAGAACACCATAAAGAGTCATGTACCACAATGTTCATTGCAGCTCTATTTACAATAGCCAGGACATGGAAGCAACCTAAGTGTCCATCGACAGATGAATGAAGAAAGAAGATGTGGCACATATATACAATGGATTATTACTCAGACATAAAAAGAAACGAAATTGAATTATTTGTAGTGAGGTGGATGGACCCAGAGCCTGTCATACAGAGTGAAGTAAGTCAGAAAGAGAAAAACAAATACTGTATAGTAACACATATATAGGGAATCTAAAAAAAAAAAAAAAAAAGGTTCTGAAGAACCTAGGGGCAGGACAGGAATAAAGACACAGATGTAGAGAATGGACTTGAGGACACAGGGAGGGGGAAGGGGAAGCTGGGACGAAGTGAGAGAGTGGCATGGACATATATACACTACCAAACGTAAAATAGATAGCTAGTGGGAAGCAGCCGTGTAGCACAGGGAGATCAGCTCAGTGCTTTGTGACCACCTAGAGGGGTGGGATAGGGAGGGTGGGAGGGAGACGCAAGAGGAGGAGATATGGGGATATATGTATATGTGTAGCTGATTCACTTTGTTATAAAGCAGAAACTAACACACCATTGTAAAGCAATTATACTCCAATATAGATGTTAAGAAAAAAAAGACCTTGACTCAAGTTAGGAAATAGTGAAAATTTAAGGCCTAGATTTAATAGAGGTCCCTTAAAAAAAAAAAAAAAAAAAAAGGCGATGTGTGAAGGAGGTATGACTCTGCATTTCCCAGGTGAGCCCCAGCAAGTTAAACTGACATTTTCAAAGTCACAGAGCAAATCAGGAGTGGAGCAAGGATTGCTTTGGTTTTATATGCTGTCCGTTGTATAATTATCCCAAATCAAATTCTCTCCTAAGGTACAAAGAATATTGGACTTGAAATGAGTCTTGATGCATTTTAGTAGGAGTAAGAGATTTAAATTTAGCAAGTTATTTGACTGTCAGAAAAAAAATCTTGGCATTAGTAAAGAAGTTATATAATATTTTTGTTCCATACTACAGTGGTAGGCCGTGATATTGCTTCTTTTTTTTCATTTTTGTTAGAGGATCATACATTTGCTTTGCCTACAAAGAGAATGGCTGCAAGAATTTTTCCCACTTTGAGTTAGAATAGCAGCACATTTTAAGAGTGAAACTCGGACGTATGAATCTGGCATTAAATTATGGGCCATTAACTCCATTGGGCAGAGCTGTATATCATATCTGTCCTTCCACATTTCTTCATTTGTAAAATAACAATACTGTTAGTCAATCCGTCCTCTCCTACTCAAATTTCCCATCTGATGACAGAGGAGACATCCATGAAAACGTTTATGAAACATTTTATTGGCACAGAATTTGATATAATCTATGAATTTCATTTTTTTACTAAATTAGATTTAAAAGCATGATAGAGAATGTGCATAAAAACATGTCCAGCAGTATTGTGATGAGGAAATGGACAGATTTCTATAAGGAGAGAGTTGCAAGGCATTCTAATCATCTTCACTTTTTATCCATCACCAAGGAATCCCCAATAAAACTGACTGGCTGGACAAGGCTTCAGACCCAGCACAGCCCCCACAGTCGGGGAGTCTGCCCCGCGACAGGACACTCGCCCGAGTTTGCTGAGGGCCTTGGGTGCACCCTGGGCGCTGAGGATTACGTGAAGTGTGTAGAGTGGACCCGGCTGTCATCCTGCAACTGCCCTTCTCCACTGCGCTGACCTCGCTACTGAAAAGGTGGTCATTCCTCAGAGAAGGATGTTCTCAAAAATGAATCTCCCTGTTGCCTGGGCAGTGCCTTATCCCCCTGGTTCTTAGACAGCTGTGTCGGGCTGCAGCGGTGTGTGGTGTGGGTCCCAGCCGGCCACTCTAGCTCTGTGGCCGTGGGCAAGTTACCTCTCGTGTCTCGTCTGAAAAAGGAACGTGATGACACCTACTTGCAGGGACGTTGTGAAGACCAGACGTACTAATACATGTGCCAGCTCTTAGTAGAATGTGTCTGGGCTACGCTGAATAAAGTTCTTAATGCTAATGTTTTAACAGTTCCACAACATACTGTTGGCCAGACTGACCCCTGAGGTAAAAGCCTACTTAGTCTTTTTGCTAAGAAAGAGTCTTTTTGCTTATTCATAGTAAACATTCAGTGGACGTTTATTGAATGAATGAGTGAATAAAAGCATTTGTTCTCAGCAAACAAACAAACAAAAAAAAACCAAGCAAAAAAAACTGACTGGTGCTGTTTCTAACAGTAAATCCAGTAGGAAGGCCGACAAGGGTTGGAGAAAGTTTGGTAAGTCACCATTAGGTCTAAGAGAAATAATTCCTTGGGTTTAAAAATAATTAATTAATTAATTAATTAATTAATGGGTTGCGCTGGGTCTTCATTGCGGTGTGCGGGCTTCTCATTGCGGTGGCTTCTCTTGTTGCCGAGCACGGGTTCTAGGGTGTGTGGGCTTCAGTAGTTGTGGCTTGCGGGCTTCAGTAGTTGTGGCTCACGGGCTCCAGAGCACAGGCTCAGTAGTTGTGGCCCACGGGCTTAGTTGCTCCGCGGCATGTGGGATCTTCCCAGACCAGGGCTCAAACCCGTGTCCCCTGAATTGGCAGGCGATTCTTAACCACTGCACCACCAGGGAAGTCCAATTCCTTGGGTTTTTGTTGGGAAAGTTACTGAAAGGAATGTTAATGCGATAGGTGGAGACTGACTATTGCAGAGTCCAATGAGGAAAGGTGAAAAGCAAGGGACATAGAAATCTCATCAGCCACCACCAAAGAAGTAGAGAAATGATGACATTTCCCTTTTCATAAGAGCAGAAACTCTTCACACCAAAATCCGAGATATTATTGAGTCAAAAGCTGGGTTACTCTGCTTCCTCCAAAGGCATTATAGAAAAATCAGTGACTATTTGGGATGTTCTGCCATGTCTTTTTAAGATGTCAGTTACAGCATGCATCGCTTGTTTTCCAGTTTCTATAGGCTAGGCCTTGAATAAACCTGCTGGATGAGGCGGAAGTGCTGGGAGAGAAGGAGAGAGCAAGGCTATTTTAAGTACCACTTGTCATAGCCCTAACCGAGGTTTTGCTCTATGAATCACAATTTGCTCCTTCAGAAATATAAAACCATTGAGAACTCGTCACAGCAGAAACTTTTATTCATTCAAAATCTTTTCAAGTCTTCTCTGGGGACAGTGGTTTTTTTCCTTCCCCTTGGAAGATTATTTTTCTGCAGGTTGCCACCTCCTTCAGTATCTAACACACTAGAATGTATGACAGTTGGGTTTAAGAATTCTCCAACTTCACACTCTGGTCAGAATGGCCATCATCAAAAAATCTACAAACAATAAATGCTGGAGAGGATGTGGAGAAAAGGGAACCCTCTTGCACTGCTGGTGGGAATGTAAATGGATACAGCCACTATGGAGAACAGTATGGAGGTTCCTTAAAAAACTAAAAATAGAATTACCATATGATCCAGCAATCCCACTACTGGGCATATATCTGGAGAAAACCGTAATTTGAAAAGATACATGCAACCCCAACGTTCACTGTAGCACTATTTACAATAGCCAGGACATGGAAGCAACCTAAATGTCCATCGACAGAGGAATGGATAAAGAAGATGTGGTACGTATGTACAATGGAATATTACTCAGCCATAAAAAAGAATGAAATAATGCCATTTGCAGCTACATGGATGGACCTAGAGACTGTCGTACTAAACGAAGTAAGTCAGACACAGAAAGACACATACATATCATATGATATCACTTATATGTGGAATCTAAGAAAACGGTATAAATAAACTTACTTACAAAACAGAAATAGAATCACAGATGCAGAAAGCAAACTGATGGTTACTGGGTGGAAAGGCTGGGGGGGGAGGGATAAATTGGGAGATTGGGATTGACATATACACACTACTATACATAAAATAGGTAAGTAATAAGGACCTACTGTATAGCACAGGGAACTCTACTCAATACTCTGTAATGGCCTATATGGGAAAAGAATCTAAAAAAGAGTGGATATATGTATATGTATAACTGATTAACTTTGCTGTACACCTGAAACTAACACAACTTTGTAAATCAACTATACTCCAATTAAAAAAAAAAATTCTCCAACTTTGGGTATTTGCAGAATTCATTGACCTCTTCACTGCAGTATTGGTCAGGGGTAGAAAAGCCCTCCTCAGACATACAAAGTCCTGGACCTTCTCTGTGCGAAAGCAAGTCATAGAGGCCCACTATCAATCTGGTTTGTTTTTTCACGTGGAAAGGAGTAAACAATGTATTTAATTTCACTTCCTTTTTAGCAGAGGTTTCAAAAATAAAGGTGCTTCTAGAATCTGTAGTGGAAGAACTCCATTAATAATGCACAAGAGTTGTGGTTTTAGGGTGAACTTGATAGGGTATTCCTTAAGGAAAAGACATTATTCATGAATTCAGATCACGAAACTATCAAAATGTTCAGTACATCTATCGATTCTTAACCACTGCACCACCAGGGAAGTCCAATTCCTTGGGTTTTTGTTGGGAAAGTTACTGAAAGGAATGTTAATGCGATAGGTGGAGACTGACTATTGCAGAGTCCAATGAGGAAAGGTGAAAAGCAAGGGACATAGAAATCTCATCAGCCACCACCAAAGAAGTAGAGAAATGATGACATTTCCCTTTTCATAAGAGCAGAAACTCTTCACACCAAAATCCGAGATATTATTGAGTCAAAAGCTGGGTTACTCTGCTTCCTCCAAAGGCATTATAGAAAAATCAGTGACTATTTGGGATGTTCTGCCATGTCTTTTTAAGATGTCAGTTACAGCATGCATCGCTTGTTTTCCAGTTTCTATAGGCTAGGCCTTGAATAAACCTGCTGGATGAGGCGGAAGTGCTGGGAGAGAAGGAGAGAGCAAGGCTATTTTAAGTACCACTTGTCATAGCCCTAACCGAGGTTTTGCTCTATGAATCACAATTTGCTCCTTCAGAAATATAAAACCATTGAGAACTCGTCACAGCAGAAACTTTTATTCATTCAAAATCTTTTCAAGTCTTCTCTGGGGACAGTGGTTTTTTTCCTTCCCCTTGGAAGATTATTTTTCTGCAGGTTGCCACCTCCTTCAGTATCTAACACACTAGAATGTATGACAGTTGGGTTTAAGAATTCTCCAACTTCACACTCTGGTCAGAATGGCCATCATCAAAAAATCTACAAACAATAAATGCTGGAGAGGATGTGGAGAAAAGGGAACCCTCTTGCACTGCTGGTGGGAATGTAAATGGATACAGCCACTATGGAGAACAGTATGGAGGTTCCTTAAAAAACTAAAAATAGAATTACCATATGATCCAGCAATCCCACTACTGGGCATATATCTGGAGAAAACCGTAATTTGAAAAGATACATGCAACCCCAACGTTCACTGTAGCACTATTTACAATAGCCAGGACATGGAAGCAACCTAAATGTCCATCGACAGAGGAATGGATAAAGAAGATGTGGTACGTATGTACAATGGAATATTACTCAGCCATAAAAAAGAATGAAATAATGCCATTTGCAGCTACATGGATGGACCTAGAGACTGTCGTACTAAACGAAGTAAGTCAGACACAGAAAGACACATACATATCATATGATATCACTTATATGTGGAATCTAAGAAAACGGTATAAATAAACTTACTTACAAAACAGAAATAGAATCACAGATGCAGAAAGCAAACTGATGGTTACTGGGTGGAAAGGCTGGGGGGGGAGGGATAAATTGGGAGATTGGGATTGACATATACACACTACTATACATAAAATAGGTAAGTAATAAGGACCTACTGTATAGCACAGGGAACTCTACTCAATACTCTGTAATGGCCTATATGGGAAAAGAATCTAAAAAAGAGTGGATATATGTATATGTATAACTGATTAACTTTGCTGTACACCTGAAACTAACACAACTTTGTAAATCAACTATACTCCAATTAAAAAAAAAAATTCTCCAACTTTGGGTATTTGCAGAATTCATTGACCTCTTCACTGCAGTATTGGTCAGGGGTAGAAAAGCCCTCCTCAGACATACAAAGTCCTGGACCTTCTCTGTGCGAAAGCAAGTCATAGAGGCCCACTATCAATCTGGTTTGTTTTTTCACGTGGAAAGGAGTAAACAATGTATTTAATTTCACTTCCTTTTTAGCAGAGGTTTCAAAAATAAAGGTGCTTCTAGAATCTGTAGTGGAAGAACTCCATTAATAATGCACAAGAGTTGTGGTTTTAGGGTGAACTTGATAGGGTATTCCTTAAGGAAAAGACATTATTCATGAATTCAGATCACGAAACTATCAAAATGTTCAGTACATCTATACAATCTGATTAAACTGTTTCAGAGGCACATTTCCATTTAATTCATCTGCTGCCAGGCTACTTGAGAAAAATGCTGTATTTTGTGCATATTTTGGACTAACTGCTTCAAAACCTTGACGATATGTTTAGTTTGCATAAATCAGGCAAAACATATTTTGTTTTGTTCAGCATGCTCTGAACTTTCACAGTTATTTCATTATCTGTTCAGATGGTCCCTCAGCCTTGCTTCAACTGAAAGGGAAATTGTAAATGTTGTTAAAATAAAACCAGGCTGATGCATTGGCAGCTGTGCAATTTGCAAAGGACCCGGGTTCAGGGATCTAGCTTAAATCCAAGAAGCTTATCTTCACTAACTTCTCACGGTAATGAGCATTACTATTCATCACATTTTGCAGAAATCTGTCCAATCTTTCCTCTTTAAGGAAATCTATTTTCATTTTAGAAGGATCCATCTTATCCCAGCTTCCCTTCTTGGTCTCAAGCATGGCTGATTATGTTTTCTTCTCTCTATAAAATATCCTAAAATTTGTCCTACTTATGGTGATCTAACTTTGAGTCATTTAATTGTGACAAATGTATCTTTCTTATTTTCTATTTTCTCTTATTATCTTTTACATTACATTACAATCTTTTTAAAAAAAAGGTTTTTTTATTAAAAAAAACTGTATTCAAGTATTTTTTTCTTTTATATTATGTTGGTTTCTCCGTACCTTTGTTTAGTTCTGACAAACTTTTAATATTAACATATCAGTTTTGGGGTTTGCTCTTAGGGTTTTAGGAAATTCTTCATGCCCTCTCCTGGGCAGAGTTGGCCTTCTCATTCTCTCTCCTGCTCTGCGGAACCCTTTGTGCAAAATTTTCCTTTAGGACAAGAAATCTGGGATAATGGAACTAGATCTTAACACCTCCCCCTTTATTTTAAAACATAAGATATGAAAGATAAGATTTGGAGATTAGTCAATAAAAACCAAAGGAAAGTGTTAACCTAGACGGTGTGTTTGTGCATTCATGTGTTCGACCAATATTTACTGAGTAGCTCAGGTGCTGTGATAAGCAACGGAGAACAATGGTCAAAGGTCCCTGCTTTCTCTGAGTGAACAGTCCATGAGGGATAAAGACAAATAAACAAAACGCTGATAAGTGCTACTAAAAAAGAAAGTACATATTATTATATTTAATACTTTACCTTTAAGAATTAATAGGATGGGATAAAACCTAATTTTCCTATCTTTTTAGCCCTCATGTCTGAATGTATTCTGGGGATAGTTTGCACTAAAAAATTAAAATATTCATTAGAGACCATTTCAGATCATTCCAACTCTTCTGCTTCTGTCTCTTTCATTTCCATTTTCTTCCCTCCCCAGTATAAAAGGAGGATGCGATCAGTATTTGCTTTAATGTCTAGAGTTGCTTGTCACTCTTACCCGGGTAGATTTTGTTAAACAGCACTGATCCTGGTGGAGTAGACTTTCTACAATTTAAAGGGCACATTTTTTGAAACTCCCTCTTCATGACCTTTAACTTACCAGGAATTCTCCAACCTCAATAAAAAACTCTGTTTCCTTTCTCTGCTCTGCTTAAGTCCTCTTTATCTGTTATTGACTTTCTGATTGACTTCTTTAATTTTTCAGTAATTACTACACTTCAACCCACTGTTTTCTCTGCAATTCACAAACTATTCTTTGGCTCATTACCTTGCATTATTTATGTGGAACAATTATTATTCCACACCCTTAGAGATGTCATTTATTAGAACTATGGTGTACAGAATAAAGCAGCAACGTTACAATTGGAAAACATTTTTAAACCTAAAAAGTGCATCGTGATAATGTTAGGACTTTGCCCAGTTTTGACTGAAATGAAAATTGGCCTCAGTAGGATGATGTTTATCCTCTGAATGAATGAAATCTTTGACTACTTTAAAACTTTCCATTCCTTTTATTGAAAAAAAACCAGTGAGTCCTTTAATCAAAATTAGCCAAAGCTTTAACAAGCACTGAAACTAACTTTCATGTGTGGCTTGCACAGAATGGCTAAAATGATAATGATAGGCATTAGCAAGTATTGATGAAGATACAGAGCAAATGGAACTCTGTACACTGCTGGGGGGATTGTAAATGAGCATAACCACTTTGGAAAACTGGTTGGCAGTACCTATAAAAGGCGAACATCTGCCTAGCCTATGACCTAGGAATTCCACTCCTAGGTATAGACCCAATAGGAAGATGATGAAAAATCATGGACAAGAATGCTTATGGCAGTAGGAGAATCCATAATAGCTCCAAACTGAAAACTACCCATGTAAGAACAGATAAATAAATTGTGGTGTATTCATACATGTAATACTACACTGCAATGAGAACTGAATTAACATATAGGAACATGGCTGAATTTCACAAACATAATATTGAACAAAAGAAACCAAATACATTAAAAAAAAGCATACATTACATGATTTTATTTACTTCAAGGTTAAAAATAGGAGAGTACTCACCAGAGGGCAGTTGAGGGGGCTGAGGGTTACATGAGTGTGTTTAGTTTGTGAAAATTAATCAAGTTATCTGTTTTTTGGTGTGTGTGTACTTTTCTGTATAATTCTTCTACTAAATTTACAAGGAGAGGGAAAGAATGGGAGAGAGAGAAAGGTGAGAGTGAGTGAGAGAATGTGAGAGAGAGAGGCAGACAGACACTGTTGAAGAAACAAGCTAATCTCTTCACTGACTGCATTACAGGTAGACACGCAGACAAAGGAGTAAAATTGACAAAGTTTACTGTTTTTTTTTAAAATTAATTTATCTTATTTTGGGTCGCGTTGGGTCTTCATTGCTGCGCGCTAGCTTTCTCTGGTTGTGGTGAGCGGGGGCTACTCTTCGTTGAGGTGCACAGGCTTCTCACTGCAGTGGCTTCTCTTGTTGTGGAGCACGGGCTGTAGGTGGGCAGGCTTCAGTAGTTGTGGCACGTGGGCTCAGTAGTTGTGGCACGTGGGCTCGGTAGTTGTGGCTCGTGGGCTCTAGAGTGCAGGCTCAGTAGTTGTGGCGCACGGGCTTAGTTGCTCCACGGCATGTGGAATCTTCCTGGACCAGGGCTCGAACCCATGTCCCCTGCATTGGCAGGCAGATTCTGAACCACTGCACCACCAGGGAAGCCCAAGTTTACTGTTGACAATCCTTTCTTTCCCTTTTGGGACCTCCTCACTAGTCTCACTACCATGAACTTACAATCTTTACTGTTTCTTTTTCTGTACTACAATTACCATCAGGTGGTATTATAGTTTTTTGTTGTTGTTTTGTTTTGTTTTTGTTTGTTTTCTTGGCCACGTTGCACGTGGGATCTTAGTTCCCCAACCAGGGATCAAACCTGGACCCCAGCAGCAAAAGCACAGAGTCCTAACCACTGGACAGCAGGGAAGTCAAAAGGGTTTGAAAAGGAATAGATACATGTATATGTATAACTGAATCACTTTGCTGTACATCTGAAACTAACACAACATTGTTAATCAACTCTACTCCAATATAAAATAAAAAAGTTAAAAAAAATAAAATTACCATCAGGAAGAGATGTCCATCAATCATTTCTTTCTGAGTGTAAACAAAAAGGGTGTTCCATCTCTCCCAGGGGCAGCTGCATTTCAAGACTCACAATGTGAAATGATGTGAAATAAGAAGTCTTTAGTCACCTACTGAAGGAACTTCAGCAGCTGGAGGCAAGTTTAGGGGGTTAGGGCTCCTGAAATTGCATTGGTTAGGCTTGTGCCTGCCATTCTCATGAGTAACCCCATCATTGATGGAGCATAGTTCACTGTTTTCTTTAACAAATCATTCTTTATACTTTTATTATAGAAACTAATAATTAATCCCGTTTTGTAATATATTACTGACATGCTTATCACATCCATGACACGCTTATCACATCCCAGTTCCTTGAAGGCTGGGACCATCTTTCATTCATCCCTTTATCTCCAATGACCAAGCACAGTGTTTGATGTGTAGTAGGCAATCCATCAAGCCTGCTGGGAATTTTACCATATCATTAAAGATCATCTAGTTCCCATGCAATTTATACTTCTCCAAGACACAGAAAAATACAAAGAACCCTCCCAAATTCTTTTTTTTTTGGTGGTACGCGGGCCTCTCACTGTTGTGGCCTCTCCCGTTGCGGAGCACAGGCTCCGGACGCGCAGGCTCAGTGGCCATGGCTCACGGGCCCAGCCGCTCCGTGGCATGTGGGATCTTCCCGGACCGGGGCACAAACCCGCGTCCCCTGCATCGGCAGGCAAACTCTCAACCACTGCGCCACCAGGGAAGCCCAGAAATCAACAGTCTTTGTATATAAATACAAGTTAGGAGACATAATGAAAGAAAAGACCCCATTTAGAATAGTACTCCCAAAGATAAAACTTAACGGGAAATGTGGAAAGTTAGATGAAAACTTTAAGACATTTCTGAAGGACACAAAATAAAACTTAATAGATGGAAAAAAATCTCATATATTTGGAATCAGAATACGTGGCAACAGAAAGCTGTCATTCCTCCTAATGGAATTTATGAAGTTAACATAATCCTGATAAAAATATCAATGAGTTTAAAGAAACGAAACTAGCTGATTCTAAAGTCTATATGGAAAAGCAAACAAACAAGGAGAACCAGGAAAATTCTGAGAAAGAAGAGAGATTAAATGGGACTAATGCTACAAGATGTTAAAACACACTATGAGGCCTTCATAATTGAACCAATGGGATATAAGCACATGAATAGATAGATAGACCAATGGAAGGAGATTAAGAGGAATAGACCCACCCCATCACTTATAGGTCTTTGTATATGATAAACATCACGTTATTGGGGTAAGGGGTCAGCCATATGAAAAAGGAGAGCTGGATCCACTTATGAGAGGATAAATTCCAGATGGGCCAAAGATTTAAGTGTTGAAAATAAATGAAACCATAACAGGTCTAGAAGAAAAGGACAAAATACCTTTATAAACTTGGAATGGGGAAAGCCAATTTAAATTCTGACTCAAAATCAGGAAGGTTAAAAAAAACAAAACTAAACTAAACACAGAAAAGAAAACAGATGGAAATCTTTCCTTACCTGTTCCAGATAACTGAAGCTTATTTCGTTACATAAGATGTTAGTAGAAAAAGAAATGTTTGGAAAGATAGGATAATAGATAACATAAATATAATTTGGACAGGCCTCTTTTCATGAGATGACGATGCTCACCATTTCTCTTTGCTTTTATGCTCTAGCCTGACAATTATGACAGTTATACAGCAAACTGAGCCATAATTTACATACCACAATTTCCATAGCTGATGCTATGCCTTTCTGACCCATTCTATCACATTTAAAATACTTAAGAATATCTACCCAGAGACAGGTGGGCTTTAGATTGGGATGTTTCTTTTCATTTTTTTTTTTTTCTTTTGCGGTATGCAGGCCTCTCACTGTTGTGGCCTCTCCCGTTGCGGAGCACAGGCTCCGGATGCACAGGCTCAGTGGCCATGGCCCACGGGCCCAGCCGCTCCGCTGCATATGGGATCCTCCCGGGCCGGGGCACGAACCCGTGTCCCCCGCATCGGCAGGCGGATCCTTAACCACTGCACCACCAGGGAAGTCCTAGATTGGGATGTTTAACGGGGCACCCATGCTTTCCCTCTTCCAAGCACCAAAATTGCTTGATGTGAGGTTCCAAAACTTTGAAAAATAATACCAATTTTTTTCCTCCCATGAAGTATTTTAATTAATTGACTTATTTATTTATTTTTAACATCTTTATTGGAGTATAATGCTTTACAATGGTGTGCTTTTTTTAAAATGCAAGTCCTTCTAATAAATGCAGAAAAAAATTGGGAATAATGGTATTGGAGGATAGTCTTCAAAACCTTGGGAATAAAGGATGTAGGTCTGTTCTTCTCTAATAGCCATACTATAAAATTAACACAAAACTGGTCTCATCAGGGATATTCAGGCATGTCACCTTAAAGACAAGTGATGCAAAGACAAGACTTGACCATGGCTGATTAAAGATACTTCTTTAACTAAGCAAGAGAAGGAACTGACGTGTCCATCGGAGACGAGTTGGTCAGCAATGGACATATGGACAAAGGAGGACAGAGTGATAAAGTCTCCACCATAGCGGAGTCTGAAGGATTGCTCTGGATTCCTTTCCCTCTGATGGCAACCATGTGTCCTAGCCAGGGACAGTCCAGGTTTATGGCTCCTGTTCTGGTGTAATTATTTAAGTGTCTCCTTTCATTCTCAGAATAAAATGAATGAGAAGTTATATGGGCATCCTGTTGCTAAACCTTCAGCCTTCTCTGTCTCACCTGCTTTCTCACCTCGGTCTCCTTGGTGCTAAACCTTCTCTGCTAAGTTTCTTCAGACTGTTTGATGACCTGTTCTAACTTCTGATTGGCATCTTCCCAGTTGGCATATTCCTCCTCCTCCATAGCATCTCAGGTGCAAATGAGGTACCCACCTCGCATCCACCTAGACTTTAGGCTAGTGGGGAGCTTGGCTCCATGGGTAGAAAGCATCCAAGTAGGAGTCAAGGTGAGAGGGATATTAAGCCAATGGAACTTTAATGTTCTGGTCCCGTTGACAATAATTAAGAGTGGGGTAATTGTAGTTAGAATAATGGATACCAAGATAAACCAGACAGTAAAAAATATATAGAAAAATAATAAGAAACAAAGGTAATTACCCTTGGAAAAGTCATTAGGCAATTACTTTTCTCCTGCTTGCTTTTTTTTGTGAGCAAGGAAAAAAAAAGTTTGGAGCTACCATATGATCCTGCAACCCCACTCCTGGGCATATATCCAGAGAAAACCGTAATTCAAAAAGATACACGCACCCCAGTGTTCACTGCAGCACTATTTACAATAGCCAAGACATGGAAGCAACCTAAATGTCCACCAACAGCTTAATGTATAAAGAAGATATGGTATATATATGCTGTAAAAAAAGAAAATAATTCTACCATTTGCAACAATGTGGATGGACCTAGAGAATATTATGCTTAGTAAAATAATTCAAAGACAATTATGGTGTGATATCACTTATAGAGATTATCATACTAAGTGAAGTAAGGCAGATAAAGGCAAATACCATATGATATCATTTGTATGTGGTATCTAAAATAAGAAAAATAATACAAATGAACTTATATACGAAACAGAAATAGATCCACAGACATAGAAAAGAAACAGATGCACAGACATATAGTTACCAAAGGGCAAGTGGGGGGAGGGATAAATTAAGACTTTGGGATTAACATATACACACTACTATATATAAAATATAGATAACCAACAAGGACTTACTGTATAGAACAGAGAACTATATTCAATATTTTGTAATAGCCTATAAGGGAAAAGAATCTGAAAAAAATATATGTATAACTGATTTACTTTGTTGTACACCTGAAACTAATACAACACTGTAAATCAACTATACTTTAATAAAAAAATGCTTATTATTGTAGGCCACCAATATATTGTGATTATTTATTATGCAACATCATTGTGGCAATAGATAACTGAAAAAACACTTTCCTAATTCTTATATAATGGTATTCCTTTATTCCTTTAAAAAGAAGAAAGATTACAATTTAAGAATGGCATCTGTTTCTAAATTTTATGGTGTAAGGTCTGATGTCAGCCATCGGTCAGCCCCGAATATACTGGAGAATCTAGCGCATTTGGGATCGTTTAGGCTTCCTCAGGAAGAGACTTTCATGTATATTGATTGTCCTTGTCAGAGAAGTGATAGAGGACATATTTGGGGGCAAAATTTGTACTATGAATTCATTTTGAAAAAAGTATTTCTCTAATAACATTGAAAGGAGAAGTCTTCCTCTATCTCAGAGACCAATGTCCCAGAGCTAATCAAACTTCCTTCCCTTCAGTTCTCCAGAATAATGGTACCTTGCTGCATGGAGCTGCCAGGGAGAGGAGCTGTAACTACCCCAAGTTCAATGTTCTCTTTTTGTTCATTTTAATTTTAATTTAATTATAATTTTTAAGGTCACATATACCTTTGGGTGAAAATAAGATTTATAGGAGTAAGGACAACAAATTTTTATATATTGGAGGAGAAAATGGTTAGGGATATTGGTTAAAATGTTTGTCTTAGACCTGTGGTTGCCAAGGGGGAGGGGGGTGGGGGAGGGATGGAGTGCGAGTCTGGGATTAGCAGATGCAAACTATTATATATAGAATGGATACACAACAAGGTCCTACTGAATAGCACAGGGAACTATGTTCAGTATCCTGTAATAAACCATAATGGAAAAGAAAAAAAAACGTCTTGGAAAAGAGAAAGAGTATCTGATGTTTGGACTTTATCTTCACATGGAACAGAGTATCATCCCTAACCATCATGCATTAAAATTCTGGATCATAATTTACGAGATGTAAACGCTGCTTTTCTGATTGCCTGAAATGACTAATGGGCCACAAAAGAACTGGACACACAAAACACTTCATACAATGTTTGTTCAAGAAATATTATTTTTCATGATACTGTCCTCAAGCACCTTATAGTCTAATGTGAAAAACAGGCATTAATGAAGTAATGAGCCAAACAGATGTAGAATTATAATTGTGTGAACAATGAAAGAGGCCTCACCTTTGAGATGTTCTGAGTAGGATCCTCAGCAAGGTTAGTATTTTGAGGCCACCGTACTTGGTGCTGTGAGTGTATAAAAAGAGATCGGGGGGCTTCTCTGGTGGCGCAGTGGTTGAGAGTCCGCCTGCTGATGCAGGGGACGCGGGGTCGTGCTCCGGTCCGGGAAGATCCCACATGCCGCGGAGCGGCTGGTCCCGTGAGCCATGGCCGCTGAGCCTGCGCGTCCAGAGCGCCTGTGCTCCGCAACGGGAGAGGCCACAGCAGTGAGAGGCCCACGTACCGCAAAAAAAAAAAAAAAAAAAAAAAAAAGAGATCGGATACAGATTTAGCATCCAGAAAGTTCCCTTAGGACATGACTTTGGGCCTGGAGGATAAGTAAGCATTACCGACTTGAAGAACTGGCTTGAGGGTGTGGTCGAGAAATACATCAAGTACATGGGATCCCTGTTTATTTTCCCATTAAATGATCGAATCCTCAATGGTATTAAAAATTTTCTTCCAAACACACTAAAAATGTGTTGTGACTAATATTTGCTAACTGCAAACATCCTCCAGAACTTTTTTCCAATTCGCAAACAAAGCATATGAATTCTGGATCACATTCAAGGTTAGAGTGGGGACTAGGTTACGATGACGCTTCTTAGAGATAAAGACTCTACTTAACAGTTTTCATTCAAGAAACACTGAGTTGCCCACTCCATGCCAGGTACCATACCAGGTGGTCGTTTTCCCCACATTCTCCCGTATACTTTATTTAATTTTTCATTGAAGTATAGTTGATTTACAGTTTCAGGTGTACGGGAAAGTGATTCAGATTCTTTTCCATTATAGGTTATTACAAGACATTGAATACAGTTCCCTGTGCTATACAGTAAATCCTTGTTGTTTATCTATTTTATACATAGTAGTGTGTATCTGTTAAACCTAAATTTCCAATTTACTCCCCCGACCCTTTTCCCTTTGGTAACCATAAGTTTGTTTTCTACGTCTATGAGTCTGTTTCTGTTTTGTAAATAAGTTCATTTGTATCATTTTTTTTTAGATTCCACATATAAGTGATATCATATGATATTTGTCTTTGTCTGACTTACTTCACTTAGTATGATAATCTGTAGGTCCATCCATTTTGCTGCAAATGGCATTATTTCATTCTTTTTTATGGCTGAGTAATATTCCATTGTATTTATATACCACATCTTCTTTATACATTCATCTGTTGATGGACATTTAGGTTGTTTCCATGTCTTGCCTAATGTGAATAGTGCTGCTATGAACACTGGGGTGCATGCGTCTTTTTGAATTAGAGTTTTCGTCTTTTCCAGATATATGCCCAGGAGTGGGATTGCTGGATCATATGGTAGTTCTACTTTTAGTTTTTTAAGGAACCTCCATACTGTTCTCCACAGTGAGTTGCACCAATTTACATTCCCACCAACAATGTAGGAGCAAACCAGGTGTTTTTTAAAACTGTGACACGAAACGGATCATTTAGTAGTTCAAACATTTGTTGTCATCTAAAGATTTTTATTTAGGAACATTATGAAATGTCAAAAAATACTATGAAATAATTATTACACAGATGTAGGTACTTCTGATCAAAGTATATATTCTGAAATATATCAGTGATGTGCAGGGAACTGCAGACAGAATTCATTCGATTACATGGTATTGGAGCTCGTATTAGAAGACTATGTTTCAGAGCAGAAGTGATCCCTGGTGTGTAAGATTTAGTGAGTTCAAATGGAAGGCTGTATTTGGCTAAACCCAGAAGCACTGCCACATGAAGGTGCTTAGCTGTTGTTTAACTTGCATTGAAACTACTGGCAACGTTAGCATCAGAAAAATTGCCATGGTAGGATGTATTAGCGATTTTTCAGTCCTTTTAATAGCATCTCTGCTTTACTAACTGGGTTTACCTTTCTGTTTCCTTCTCTCTGGTTTCTTATTTCTCCCAAAGTCCCTTACTAATTCAATAGAAGATTTAGAAAGACACTCACTTTCTTTGGGCTTATTTTTACCTAGTTTTTTTTTTTTTCTTCATTTATTATTTCCTGGGGAAACATGTGACCCAAACTGAAACACACATTTATTCTTGTCTCACCTTTGTGTGATAGAGAAGTGGCTGCCCAGATGCCATCGAGATGGTGTTTTTTGATTTGTGATGCTAAGCAGTTTCCTGGGACTCAGTTGGCAAGTCAAACACCAATGTCTGTATGAGCCATGAAAGGGCAGACCTCACCTTCGTGATGCTGTGACTCCCAAGCAAGGTTAGTCTGATATCTGCAGAGGAAGACGGAAGCAGGAAGAACAGAGCTGCCCTCAGAACCAAGCTGAACGTCTGGAAGTGGACGGTGCTTGCAGATGCTGTCTGTAATGTCTCTCTTAGCAGGAAGCATGATAGTAACTCACACCTACAGTGTGAGTTTACAAGGGCTTACTGACTGAAGAGTATACCATGTGGTTCTCACAACAACCTTGGATTCCAGAAATCAGCTTGCTCGCGTTGGCTTGCGCACGGTATATGGGCCGTATACTTCAAGAGCTCTTTAGGGAGCGGGTGTGTTTTGAGATAGAGGACTTAACGGACACCGTCTGCATGCTGTGAAACCATATCTCTGTAGCTTTCAAAAACAGCTATAAATCTCCCACTGACTGTTAGTGCGTGCATATTTAGGCCTGGTGGGTTGTGTTAAAAATCTCAAATATCTTTGTTCCTTGGGGGGGGGGGTCTTTGCAGTGGGCTGAGTCCTCTCTTGGAAACCTCTCTTCCTTTTCCTTTGTGGCAGACTCTTCACTGTGGGTCATGATTACAAAAGTATCCATGAGACGGTGGGGTGGAGGGGAAGGCTGGGGGGCAGGCAGGGGGAGGGGGAAGCTGCTTGACCAGGTGACCACTCTCTCTAGACCCGTGAGCCCCCTTCTGCTATTCGTTCTGTCCTTACTCAGTTATTTCCCCCAGAGTACTTCTAACAATCTGAAATTATTTTGCTAATTTCTTTATTGTCTGTCTCCCCCTTTAGAATATACACTCCATAAGGGGTAGCCCTTGCTACCACCATGCCCTGAGCCCTGTACCTGGTACAGGTCCATACTAAGCTTTCAAGAAATACTTGCTGAATGTATGAATGGAGTCATCTTACATTTCACTTCATTATATCTCTAATTAAAACATTCGTCACTTTTCATTCGCTGGGAACCTGAAAGGGAGTAAAACCATAGAGTTCACATAGTCTACCTCCACTGTTTAACAAATGAAGAAATTGAAGCCCCACAGGTCGTGGGTTTTTTTCCACGGTCAGAGCCAGGACTAGAGCCAGGTCACTTTTCCTCATCCAGCCCAGTGCCCTTCCTACCTCACCCTGACCGCTCATAGAGAAGGACCACGTTTATAAAAGATTCTGATGATCAGTCCTCTTTTGCACAAAGCTTACCATTGCAGGCTTCGTGCATGTGGACTGAAGAGAAAGCATTCTGTGAAATGGTTTGTAAACTCCAGGAACTGATGACGTTGGTAGGGTTCCATACTTTAAAAGAAAGTATGGTTACATTATTGAAAGAACCAGACTGAAAATGGGTTTGAGGTTGAGAGGAGCGTGAATCAATCTGGTAAATGAGGGGTAACAAGGGCTAATTTAGACCACCACTGGGTCAATAGATTGGGCTAACAATATATATTGTTTTCTATCAATTTCCCAAGATCTTTATTTGCGGCAGGAATAACTCTTAAAAACATAGCTGTATGCAGGAAGATTTGTACTCTAAGATAATGTTCTGAAATTCCATCCTATAATTCCCTTAGGAGTCCCACACCCCACCATGTCATCCTTGGAAAGCAAGAACAATAATCTCTTTCTCATGGTTGTCTGATTTCGGAGATGCTAACTCTCTCATTAGAACCATGGCCAAAGGGAGAAAGTTCACCTCTGTAGAGAGAGGTCAGATATCTGGAGAAGACATCTCTTCCTTAATATATCCGATCTGTTGAACTTTATTTTGCTTTTCCACTTTGCTATTGTAAGTTGCCTGGCTTTTGATCCTAACAATAATAATAAAAAACAATGACGGAGCAGCTACAATGCGGGAAGCACTGATCTGAGCGCTTCATAGATATTAACCCACGTGAACCTCACAGTTACCCTTATGATGGGAGGATCCACATTTACGAGTGAAGGTGAGCCTGTAAGTGGTGGAACTGGGATGTGAGCCCAGGCAGTTTGGCACCAGTGCCCACCAACCTAGTCACTGTCATGTCTCATCTTTAATCTGATTTGAAGTGATATTCTCACTGTAACATTTATTCTAAGGAGCGAAAAGATCCACTACTCCGTGAAGCCTTGGGATCCAGTACTTTCTTTTTCTTTTCCTTTCTTTTGTTGGGGGGATCCAGTACTTTCTTTTCAATACCTGCACTTGATCAGATCCTTAGTTACCCCTCCCATGCCGCTGCTCCAGCTCCAAGAAGCAGGGATGCTATTTTGCATCTTGCATACAGACAACAGATGTTCAAACAGTCTTTGTTCATTGAGTGAATGAACTTTCCAGATCGATTGCCATTCCTTTCATTTTGTTAATAATATAGCAAAGCCTTACGAGTCATCTGCAAATGTTATTGCTTAATTGGTAGTTAATTTAGCTAAACCTCTGGGGAAGTGGGCCGTGTGGACAGCGAGGAAGTAGGAAAGGAAGCACAATATTGATTAAAACCTTTGATGTAAGTACAATCAAATACTAATATTAATCCTCATCAGCAGAAGAATCAATTTGATTTTATTTTTGCTGTCCCTAGGCACTTACATCTTCCCCACTGCAATCCTATCTCCACGTGACCATCGGCAGTTTCTATAGGCTGGTGATACTTTATAACTCAAAACAGACTTGATTTTCTAGGTTCCGTATTCCATCAGAGCAGTGAGTAAAGAGAAGGATATGCAGTAATATTCAGGTTTTACAAAAAAAAAAAGAAGGGAGGAAGACAGGTATACTTGCTCTTGTTAGCAATTGCCCTGGATCACTAAGGAAGCTCCCCAAAATTGTTTTTCGCCTCCCTATAATCTCTCCACTTCTATATCTATATCTATCTACATATGTATATATATGCTACAGTTCTGCTAACAGAAACGTGATCACATCACCCTTCCTCTATCTAAAGTCCTTTGAAGGCTCCCCAATGTCTTGGGGATGTGTGTGACTCCATATATGGCCCCAAAGTAGTTATCACAACTAGACTTCCTTTCCAGACCTGCCCCACACCCTGCTATGTCCACTCATCTCTGCTCACTCTGGCCGTACTGAACCACTGTGCGTTTTTTGTTTTTTGTTTTCCTCGTGGAACACACCACTCTCACATGTCTTTTTTTTTTTTTTTAACATCTTTATTGGAGTATAATTGCTTTACAATGGTGTGCTAAGTTTCTGCTGTATAACAAAGTGAATCAGCTATATGTATACATATATCCCCATATCCCCTCCCTCTTGCGTCTCCCTCCCACCCTCCCTATCCCACCCCTCCAGGTGGTCACAAAGCACAGAGCTGATCTCCCTGTGCTATGCGGCTGCTCCCCACTAGCCGTCTATTTCACATTTGGTAGTCTCACATGCCTTTGCATAGAGTTCTATCTCTTGAAAATGCCTTCCTGCCTGCACACGCATCCGGGATGGAAAGGTAAAGCTATTGCTCAAGGTCAGCCTTGCTCATTGCCTCCTCTGTGCTTTTCCTGCCCCTCTGACCCCATTACCACAGCAGCCTGGTAGGAGCGAAGTTTGTAACTCCTCATTCATGCCTCCTGCTTCTCTCTGCCTTTGCCAGACATGCCCACCAACCCCCAGTACTGGGCTTTCATTCACATTTCTCTCAGCATTGTGTCCACCTGTCCTGACGCCACAACTATCTTGAAGACACTCAATTCTGGTGTCACTGTCTACAGGCATTCAACATTGCTCCTCGTCTGCTAGACCTCTGAGGTCACAGGATTACAGAGAGGAGACAGTATTATTATGTCCCATTTAATAGAGCTGTGATGTTAGTGGTCCAGATAGGGTGTTACCTTGGGTACGTAGTTCCTAATTATTTAGAGTGGCTGCCATGCTTCTGGGATTTTTCAGCCATCAGGGAAGTTTGGAAGAATGCTGGTGAGATGCTACAGGCATAAGACAAAACATGGGCATCTGATGCAGGTCAGCTGTGAGAGTAGCGGGCAATACAGAAAATGCAATGGGGGTAGACTGTCCATGAAAGACAAACAGAGACAACGGAGCTGGCTGGTTCTCAGCAGTCCCAGCCCAGGTCAGTAACCACTGGCTCTGACTACTCTGTGCTGTCCTTGCTTGTCATATGTCCCCTAAAGTGAACAAAAAGGTCTCTGCCTTGTTTATTTCCACAGGTCAAGGCCACTCTCACAGAGCTATAGTTGTCAGCAGTGAGCATGTGTATCTTGGCGGTGACCACATTTTCCCAGATCCCGTGACTTTTTAAAGATTTGGGTGATAAAACTGAAGGACTTTTGGGTAGAAATCAATCTTAATGCACATCAGTTCTCAGAAGATATTTCAGATGTGCTACCCCATTCATCAAAAAAGGAAAGAGAAACCATTTTCTGATGTGAAAAAGAGAAGGGAGCTGCTTACATGTCTACGAATTAGGTCATTATTACTTACCCTGAGGCTGAAAGCTAACCAAAAGTGAAAACCATAATGGATGGCAGAGACTGCCCGTCTCCATTAGGGGTGTCAAACATGGCACCTGACAACAGCACTGGCAATAACGTGGGTCCCTAAGAGGACGACCGAATTCACTAACACACTGATGTCAGACTTGAGAGCAGCTTTCAGTTGCAGACTTTCGATCTTTGTCATCTCCAGTCCGATATAAACAAACAAGTGATCGAAGGGAGAATGGCTACATAGCACGTTGTTACACATGTAAATGACCTAACCAACTTCCTCTAAGTTGATTAAAAAACAAAACGAACATCTGTTCTTAGTATGTATTTAATTAAATACATATCTGCAGTATGTATTTAATGAAAACCAGTATGATCTTAGCAAGGCAGAAGAAAGATCATTAATACTTAGGAGTGCATATGTCAACCCAGAGACAAAACCTATAGAAACAGGGATTTTTTTCTCTGCATAGGTGTCTTTGCAGACCAAAGGTGATGCTCTGTGTTGTTCTAAGAACAGTGACTCTAGAGTGTAACCATTGCTATCAGTAATTAATGCCACACATCTATGCATTTAGGGATTATTTGTCATCTCAAAGCCCTTGCAAATTGCCTTATTTGCCCCTCTAGGACAGAAATCACTGCATCAGTTGCTGAAAAATATTCAGCTCTGTGGTAGAACATAACAGCTGTTTGATACCAAATAACAACACGACACTACGATTGAAGAGAAATGTAGTCGAATTCTGAAACCAATTAAAATTAGAGGGATAAATTAGGTAGGAGGAATGTAATTATCCAAATTGAGATCTGGGCAGGCTAACAGGACTAATAATAACCTCATCTTTTACAGAGATTTAATAAGGAAATCATTTACTTAATTTCTCCTTTAAATGTTAAGTTTTTCCCTCCGTAGAGCCTGGAGGAAGTGGCTTAAATGATTCTGCGTTTGTTTTAGCAAATGTGTACGATGGGAAATGAGGCCATGTTGCTGCTTTTTGGTTCAGTCTCATAGCCCTCAATGGGTCCATCTGGAAGACTTCTACTCTGCTCCAAGCCTGAATACAAACCACTTTTTCTTTCAAAGCTTAGGTCTAAACCCCCAACTATAGTTGGTACAATATCCATCTTCCCAAGGGGGCTCGCCAAAATAGGGTTCAGGGGAGATCAGTGAATATATTCTACTTTTTTTTACAAACTTAGGAAAAAGGGACACTGCTGTCAATAAAGATATCCTAGGTTTTTGGGACAAGCATCTAAAAAAGGGGGTTTGTGATGACCCAATATGCTATATAACACTTCTGTTTCAGACAAGTAATGGCATCTTTGAAACACAGGACTCTAGCAGGACTTAGCATTGGTGCCATCCTCTCCAGGTCTGACAGGGATTTAGCTCGCACTGTTTTCCCTAAGGGGAAACACAGGATTCCAGTTAGGATTTCCCTTTCATGTTTCGAGCCACTGGTGAATCATCTCATATAGGAAACAGAATGAATGTAATGTGAGGAAAACTATACAAAGAGCTTCTTGCACCAACCTCAGTTGGAATAAAAGTTTCCTTCTTTCAGGAAGACTCTGAACTTGCAAGGAAGTTTTAATTCTCAGATGCCATCCTTACTATTGGAAGCCAAACACCAGAACATTAGGGGCCATTTTTATCATCAGTAAAAGCAACATCGCTCTACGAAGTGTCACTTGAGAAGGAGAACCTGTCATTCTATCTGTTATAATAATAAACACAACTGCAGCCAACTGCATCCTTGCCCTTGGGGAGTTGGGGACAAAAAAAATCTATGAAAAGGGAGTAGAGATTGTGTCATTGGCAAAACTTATTTATTTATTTTTTGGTTTGGCCATACTATATGGCATGAGGGATCTTAGTTCCCCGACCTGGGATCAAACCCGGGCCCCCTGCATTGGGAGCATGGAGTCTTAACCACTGGACCGCCAGGGAAGTCCCTGATTTTATTGACTTCCAACAGACAAATTAGGTATTAGACCTTTTATGGAGTTCTAAGGTAATAACTGTATTTTCTCAAATATGGAGCCTTAGGGAGTTAGGGCCACAGACTCAAGTGGGCTACTGACCTCACTGGGGGTTCTTTACAAACATACATAGGAATAAACAAGCTATCTCAGGAATCTTTGATTCAAACCTATTTAATAACCAAAAATTATGGGCCAAGAGACATAACGTCCCATAGTTAAAGACTGAACTCTGTAAACATTCATGAATTATAGATGAATAAAATATAGAAATGTAGCATGTTGTATTTTCCACTGAATAAATTGGACTGCTTTCTTTCTTTTTTTTTTTTTAAAGAATCACTCTCTTTATTATTTTTTAAATTATTTTTAAAAATTAATTAATTAATTAATTTTTGGCTGCATTGGGTCTTCGTTGCTGCGTGCAGGCTTTCTGTAGTTGCAGCGAGCGGGGGCTACTCTTCATTGCGGTGAGCAGGCTTCTCATTGCAGTGGCTTCTCTTGTTGCAGAGCACGGGCTCTAGGTGCGCAGGCTTCAGTAGTTGTGGCACATGGGCTCAGTAGTAGTGGCGCACGGGCTTAGTTGTTCTGCGGCATGTGGGATCACACATTTGGGCTGAGCCTGCAGAGTTCCAAGCCTAGGGCTATTTTCTTCAAACTTATAAAGATGCAAAAGATGTAAGTTGTCTCTCAGGATCAAGGTCAAATGTAGAATCGCTGTATGTTCTCCAACCATGACCCATCATACGACCTCCTGATGAACATACTTTGAAGGAAAGGGTTCAGTGTATGCATGTTACAAAGGGAAAAGATGGGTGCAGAAGGACAAAGAAAGAATATTGCAGATGACAAAGGGGTCTAAAAAATGGTTTGACACAGATATAAAATTTTGAAAGTTTTGACCATTAGTAACAGTTCAAAAAAACTGGACGACAAAGAGAACCTTCTTTTAGCTGTTTGTCCACCTCTCCCTCCCCAACTCCCCAGAAGATATCCATGGAGTACATCCCAGTAGCATTACAGACAAGCCCTTGGGAGTTGTCATGGACCCACTGCACTTGGCATAATCATCATCTCGTTCGGACCGTGTTACTGTGAGCGATGCGGGGTAACTGATTTCGCAGAGCTACACTTTGTCAGCAAGAGTTATCCCAGATGGATGAGAACGTGGTCTGAACCTGGCAGATGGTGGATGTAGGATCCCACAAACCTCATTTCACCTTATTAAGCTATTCCCATTTGTAGCACATGTTCTTGGTGATAAAATTAAAAATATTAGTAGAAGAATAAACGGATCAAATTAGAGAAGTTAAAAGCTAAACTACTTAGTCTAGGCAGGCACCACCAGAGGGGCCTCCTCTGAGCACACAGAGCCTGGAGGGATCTGCTGCTGACACCCCTTTGTAAATGAGGGCACTTTTTTCTTGCATTCATAGCTTTGGGGATAATTTATTGTCAGTGTTATGTTTATTAGAAAGGCATGGAACCAGAACTTCTGGTTTCTGAGATGATAAAATAGGAAGATTCATACTACCATATAGGTACTTTTTCAGAAGTCTTTGTGGAGACTGCATTGATAGAACCTTCAAATATCTTTTAAGACGCTTTGAACAATACTCCTTAAAAATTCAGGTAAGCAAGGATTCTCCTTCAGAGATGACAAATGTCATCTCCAGCATCACCTGAATTGTGAAATGAGGGCATAAAAGGATCTGAAGTTCTTATTATTTCATCATCTCGTATATTATATATCATATCATGCCAACATTATGAACTAGAGAGGTCATTCTGTGCCCAATAAATAGAACTATTTGTAGCTTATAGAGACTTTCACATACTTGATCCCAACTGACCACTTCATTCACGTAAAAACAGTTCCAAGAATATCTAGCAAGCTCTCTGCTCAGGAATTGTCAGATTATAACTATCTGGACGCTTGCAAAGTGCAACTGGAATTCTCTATGTAAGTCACATGCACGCAGAAGCATACTTTTCAGGAGGCGGTTGACAAGCATTTGGTGACAAACTAAAGTTCTCATTCAATTACTTCAGCCACAATCAGATCTAAAATATCCCTGTTTGGCTTATGTATTCTGTGCAACAGATCGAAAACTATTTCCCTGGTATTCATTTCCAGGAGAGTTTAATAGGATATTTGGATTTTGTAAATTTTAGTAAGTTAGAGAAAATCTGATTAGATTGAAAAGGTACATAAGTCCCAACCTTATTATCTCAATAAATGCCCTGCATATTTATAAATTCTCCCGTAGCACCAGTGAGAAGCTGAAAACCATAATTACTTCAAAATTTGACATGAATCAGTTTTCTGAAACTGTCCTAAAGTCACAGGAATAGTGACGAAGTAACAAATTTGTTTTCTATTTCTGTGGAAAGTTACCAAATTTCTAGCTGTACAATTAACATCAGCCAGCTGTTTGCCTCAATAAATAGGAGCAAATGTGTTTACCTCTCTATCCTTTTAGACCTAAGATCATCTTTCATTTTGCTTTTCTGTAATTGTGATGAAAACCCAGGCATACATAAGAATTGTTAGCTGAATCTGTAATAGTTCAAACACTGATTATCCCAATGGCTCCAAACAGGTGGTCACCCCACGACAAACAAACCTGAACAAATATTTCCCTCAGTAAATATTTCCTGGTGATATAAAAGATCATGGGTCATAAATGTGGTGCTCAATGTGAGGCATGCCAGATGGAGCCTTTTAAAAGGGTGACTGTTATGATCTATTTATGGCTACAAGGAGGGAGCTTTACTTTTGGGGTATAATTTTTCCTGGGTGTTACCCGCTATACTGCGAGTTGAATAACAACTTCTTAGGGCTACATATTCATCTTTCAGTCACTGGGAACAAAAGACTCACCTTTTTTCATACACTTTAAAATTATAGGAGCTAACTTCGTTATTGATGCATCATTATAAGCATCTGTGAGAGAGCCTCTTGCTCACTTACTGTAGGAAGAGGAACAGAAATATGCTGGTTCTTTATTATGAACATGAATAATGGTTGCACAAATGTTTTTGACTCTATTTGGCATGTGTTTAGAGTCATCTTCAGGGATTCTGCACCCTCTCAATTTTTCACAGTTCGCCTTAATATGGAACACTTTAGGACATTTGCGAGGTGGAATTCTAGTTCTAGTTTTTTGGTTTGTTTGCTTTGGGAAAGGAAAATCTCTGATAGATAATGTCTAAATTCAAGGTAACAGTATTCTGTGTCTGATTTTCTGTAGTCATTGAAACAGCTGGCCATTTGTGGCAACAGAGATCATATCATGCCTTGCACTCTCCTTTAAGCAGATTAAAGTTGTTCTTAAAAGTATCTTAGTATTCCACTCACATTACACAATTTTCAATGGAAATCTCAGACTAGCGGTAGAAAACATTCAGATTATTTATCTGAGGGGTCTTTTTGTGAATTTGCTCCTCTAGTTCCAAAGTAGGTTGTTTAATTGATTGAAATGTCTAGCCTCCCCTGTAACTGTTGCTTCTTACATATCAACTCTCTTAGGTCCTACTGAATTTTTAAAGAAAGAGGGAAGGTAGACAATATGTAAAATTTACTGAGTCACTATTAGTCTACTTTGGAATGTATCCACTTGCTGTACTTTAGAAAGAAATGTGATCCATATGCTGCTTTACCTGTGTTGGTATTAAAACTCTAAATCTTACGTATCTTGCAATGATGCTGCATTACACACACACACACACACACACACACACACACACACACACACACACACCCCTTTAACATCTTCACCTATGTATTTTCAGTCTAGATCTATTTTTCAAAAAGTATCTATTAAGTTGTGGCAAGACTCTTGGTGTCGCCAACAGTGTTACCTTCGCTGACTACATTTCCCAAACCCCAAAATCAAGCAAAGATTTTTCCAGTATCACCTCTCTATCAGACCCTCAGCATCATTTAAACCAATTGGCCATTCCTTTCTTCTTGAAACACTTTCTATCAATACTTTGGCTGTTTTCTCTCCAGACACTCCCAAACAGTCTTCATGACTTTAAACAGTTTCCATGTAGGGGGTGCTTCTAAATTTGCATCTCTATCCTCAATCTTGAACTGACCTACAGATTCATATATTCAACTGCCTACTTGATAATTGCCACTTAGCTGACCAACAGACAAGTTGAACAACAGATTCCTATTTGTAAGCCTTATTATATGAAGATCTTATATATCATATTTTAGTTACCCCATCCTTAACCCTCTCACTGTTGTGGCCTCTCCCATTGCGGAGCACAGGCTCCGGACGCGCAGGCCCAGCGGCCATGGCTCACGGGCCCAGCCGCTCCGCGGCATGTGGGATCTTCCCGGACCCGGGCACGAACCCGTGTC
>NW_006780561.1:1264205-1287637 GCF_000442215.2 Lipotes vexillifer
ATGTGGGATCTTCCCGGACCCGGGCACGACCCCGTGTCCCCTGCATCGGCAGGCCGACTCTCAACCACTGCGCCACCAGGGAAGCCCTCACACCATTTTTTAACCTCAAATTTTGGAGTCATCCCATCTTTAATCCAGTAAGTGTGGTTGATTCCACACCCTTTGCCTGTAACACACCAAGCCTGACTATTTCCTCCTACCTCTTCGAGACTAGGACAAACCACCTCTCTCTTCTGAAATATTGCAATTGCCTCTTAACTGATTTCCTTTTTTTCATCTTGCTGAGTCTACCCCAATCCATTTTCCACTAAGTGATGCCACCTCCTTGCTTACAGCCATTCCGTTGGTTACTTCTCATTATATGTAAAATAAAATCTCATACCTGGCTTTCCTTTCTGCACACAAGGAACACGTGGAGAAAACTCATGTTGAAACCCCCGAGATTTTGAATCAATGGATCTGGGGTGGGCCTAGGCTTTGGGTTTTTTTTTTTTTAATGCCCCAGGATGTACAGCCAGGGTTGAAAACAGTTCCTACATGACTGGTCATCTGCTTGTTGACTGAAAAAAAGTGCACGACCTAAAAGTTGAGAGTTATGTTTTATTCGGTGGACTTTCTGAGGACTTCAAGCCCAGGAGACAGGACTGTCAGATCACTTTGAGGAAGTGCTCTGAAGAGGCGAGTGGGGAGCCAGGATATATGGAGTTTTTGCAACAAAAGACCAGGTAGTCAGAACATCAAAAGATTACTGTTAATAAAAGAAAACCAGATAACACAAGTTAAGGAATTTAGTGCTTTGCTATGTATGGGAAGATGCAAGAGTCCGGGCTCACTGAAATCATTCTTTTGATGTGCACCTCAGCTATCTGGGGCCAGTATCCTGTGTTTTCTCATCCTGAGTCTCCTCAGGGTGCACTGTCGGGGATGGCTGCAGCGGCTGACTGCTAGATGGGCTTGGCAGTGGACAGCCCGTTTGTCTCCATCCTGAGTTCCCTCAGGGCTCACTGTCCGGGCGGCTGTGATGTGATGGCTTGACGGCTGCAACATCCTTTGCTTACTGATACGGAAAGCAATATTTTATTTCTCATGCCCACCTCTATGTCCATATCTTGATGCTCTAGCTCCAGTGGCCTCCAGTGTACCAAGCCCATTCCTGCCTTGGGGACACGCTCTCTCCCCAGATTCTCATAAGACTGGCTCCTTCTTGTCATTCAGCTCTTAGCTCAATTGTCACCTCCTCAGAGAAGCTTCCCCTAATCACTAACTCACAGGTAAGCACCCACTGGTCTCTATCACACTCCCTGTTTTTCTGTCCTAGTTGTTGTTTCTAGTCTGCTTATTCCTTCATTTCTGCTCATCCCTCTAGATTGTAAGTTTGATAAAAAGCAGGAACTAACCTCAGTACTTAAAATATGATAGGCTGCCAGCAAATACTTGCTAAATGCACAAATCAATGTGGTATCAGTGTAATTACGAGAACATAGGAAAGAATATTTGAAGCTGGTACTTTCCTGGAAAATCTGGGACACTTTAGTTGCTGAGCTAAATTTTAACTGTTTAAAATTGTGTCAGCAGTGTCTGGATGGAAGCATCATTGTTTGGTGTGAGGAAGGGAGAAGGAAGATGTTCTTTTTTCTCAATGTTCCAACTGCTTAAATTTTAAGATATTTAATCAGCAAGGATCAAACACATCCTGCGACCTATAGTTTTATTGATAAGTGTTATTGATCCATCACCAGGCTATCTTCCACCACCTGGCTGATGATATACAGAAGATCAAGGCAGAACATTTAACTAAGGGTTCTTGTCTGTCCTGTAAACACATGATTTACCTCCTAGTGTATCATGGGGTCATCACATGGTGGAGCTCAGGGATTTCTAACCTTGGCTGCACATTAGAACCTTCTGGGGAATTAAAAAAGTATAAATATTCCTGGACTCTGCAAGAGGATAGTTGAAATGGAAGTTCTGACTATGGGGCTCTGGCATTTTTAAGCTTTTTTTTTTTCCTGAGGCTTCCCTCAAGTGATTCTGCTGTTAGGAAGGTTTAATAGACACTGACAGTCAACACAATTTGGCCTGGGGAGAGAGTGAAAACTTATCAAATATGCTAATACAGGTAGAACATATCTCCAACAAGAGAAATCCTTTGCCGACAGTAGGGATGTTTACTTTTTACCTTGAGACACATTGATTTTCACTTCATCACCTTACTTTACAAAGTCACAAGAGCTATTAGTGGTCATAAAAAAAAAAGTGTAGATATTTTTTTGGGGAAAAAATATTTTTAAAGTGCTGATTAAGACAGGGAAATGCGGAATGTGCAATTTATGAGAGGGACAGAGGCGTTTTGTTAGCTCAAGTTTTTGGCCGCAAGAAGGCAGCCTGGGGCAACACAGAGACCAGGCTTCAGGCAAGAGCTGAGTTTGACACTCTGCAATTTACCAGCTCTGTGACCCTGGACTAGTTACTGGGCTTTTCTTAGCCTCATTGACTTCTTTTTTTTTAATAAATTTATTAAATTTATTATTTATTTATTTATTTATGGCTGCGATTGGTCTTCTTTACTGCGCGCGGGCTTTCTCTAGTTGCGGCGAGCGGGGGCTACTCTTTGTTTTGGTGTGCAGGCTTCTCATTGGGGTGGCTTCTCTTGTTGCAGAGTATGGCCTCTAGGCACGCGGGCTTCAGTAGTTGTGGCTCGTGGGTTCTAGAACGCAGTCTCAGTAGTTTTGGCGCACGGGCTTAGTCGCTCCGCGGCGTGTGGGATCTTCCTGGACCAGGGATCGCAACCCATGTCCCCTGCTTTGGCAGGCGGATTCTTAACCACTGTGCCACCAGGGAAGTCCCAGTCTCATTGACTTTTGCTACAAAAAGGAATGATAACACTTCCTCATTGGACTATTACAGTAAACATGAGTAAACATGGGTAGTGTATATAAAGTGCTGGGCATGCCTGGTGATTTTTTCTTTCTCTTTCTTTTCTCTCTCTGAATTGCAGATATACCCATTGGTAGGACTGGGCATGGCACACAGTAAGTGCAAAAGAAGTGTTTGAAACATCTTTTGTTATCGATTGAGTTTTGCTAGGAAAAATTTCACTTTTAGCCCTAAAAGGTGTTATCTCAATATCTTACTCTAAGTCTTTCCTTGTCCTCACTTTGCAGGGGAGTGTGGATCACCCAGGTACCTCCTACACAGGTAAAGAAGCCAGGAAAATTGGAGGTGAAAGATCTGTGAATGTGTTGGTTGCTCTGAAATGATTATCAGTCAGCATTTCATGAAGAGGGGTGTCCTTTCCCACTGAGGATGGCCTTCCCATTCAGTCCATGGTCTTCCATGAAGGAGTAAGTGAAGCCTGGACCGAGGTGCTCTTTATAGCTCATCAGCATCCCACTGACAGCCAACCTGAGGATGAACATGCTATGCGAAAGTGTTCACCCCTGTTTCTTAGAACTCCAGACCTCTCCTGTCTGAAACTTAGAAAAAAGGGCCTCTAACTCTTACCAAACCAAACTTGGGCCTGCTTGCCCGTGCACAACAAAGCCAATCTACTGACGTGGGGTGGTGATGAAGGAAAGTGTAGGGTTTACTGCAGGGCGCCAAGCAAGGAGTCCAGGGCAGCTTGTGCTCAAAACACCTGAACTCCCTGATGAGTTTCAGCAAAGCATTTTTATTTATTTATTTTTATTATTATTTTTTTTGATTGAAGCATAATGGATTTACAATGTTGTATTAATTACTGCAGCAAAGCATTTTTAAAGGCAAGGTGAGGGAGGGGAGCCCCAGTATGTGTGCACAATTCTGATTGGCTGATGGTGAGGTAAGAGGGTGGTGTCACAGGGTTTAACATTATCAATCCTTAGGCTCCAGTAGGTCTGGGGGCTACCTGCTCACAGTCATCAAGTAGTTAATGTCTTCCATTTGGTGGGGGTTTCAGTATCTGTAAAACAACTCAGGAAACGTGCATCAGATACTGTTATCTAGGTACTTCAGAGAGGGACTGAAGCACAGGATATGGGGAGGGGTCTGTTCTAGGCCCCATAGGGTCCTGTTTGGTTCCATATCGAGTCTCCAGCATCTTGCCTCCTATTAACTACTCTGAACATTTCAGTCAGATTTTGGTGATCTCCCCCTCGCAATGCCCCAAACATGCAAATCTTTGGGAGGAGTCATTTGGTTACTCTCCCTTCCTCTACTTGGTCTTTGTTTATTCATGGAAACGTGCAGTAGGATGTTTTCTTTATTCTGATCATTAACATATTTGTAAGACATCTGAATTGACATTGACAGAAAAAGCATAATAAAAGCATGCTAAATTTGATACTCCTTAGGACAGATATTTTTATGAAGGCTTTTATATCAGCTGGACATACAGTAAGCATAGGAAAATCTTATATACGAATTTCAAGTGCAACCAAATTTTATTTATCACTAGCAAATGAAGCAAAAACTTGCAAAGAACGTCTACATGGAATTTTTTAAAGGCCTTTAAAGTTAAGATCCTGTTTGATCCTTAAAAGTTAGGATATTATTGGAAACATTAGATGTAACCAGGGGAACCCACCAGAGCTCCCTTGAACCGGCCTCCCCGCTGGCTACTGTCACCAAACTGTCCTTCCCCCAGTGCCCAAGTTCTTGAAAATATATTCTTTATATTTCCATTTCCTCATCTTCCATTACCCACCACCATTTTTGGCATTTGTCCTCACATTCCACTGAAGCCACTGCAGCAGTGTCACCAGTGACCTCCTAATTATCAACTTCAATGGATATTTAAGAGATCCTCCTTATGTAACCTCTGTGGCATTGACTCCTGTTACCCTCTTGAATTCTACTGGCTTCCAGAATGCTCCTCTCTCCTGGTTCTCCAGCCTTCCTGACCTCCCCAGGGTCTTCATCAACTCTGGGTTCCTCTGGGAGCTGACCTGGGTGGATTCTCCTTCCTTGAGCTGCTCCCTTGACTTGAACTGTCACCTACGGATGTGACGATAGCTTCCTAAATCCCCACTTCCAGCCCTGACATCTTCCTTAGAGCTCCAGACTCCATTTCTGTTTGTCTGCAGGTGAAATTCATTTAGTTATCCCCGCAAGCAACTCCAAGGGAGTCATCCTCAATGGAACTCCATCATTCCCCCCTGATCCCATGCCTCCTACTGTTTTCCTTCTCTTGCCTCAGAGTACAGATTTGCACCCCATTCTTTGAGCTAGGAACCTGGGAGTCAGTCTTATCACTTGACTCATTATCTGATTAATCACAAACTACTGGCAAGTCTATTTCTTAAATATATCTTTCTACATTCCAGCTCTCCCCCTGCTTCCTAAGTTTAGATCCATACCACCTCTTGCTTCGACCAGTGTAGCAGTAAACCGGTCTTCTTTTCTCTAAATGCCGCAACTCTCTGCTATACCAGCCCAGCATACATATCTTCATGAGAGTTACCTAACGAAATGGAAAGCGTATCTCATTTTGCATTACCTTCCTGCTCAAAAATCTCCAAGGTCCCTTGCTGTCTTTAGGATAGAGCATGACTTCCTAGGTCCTTGAGCATTTGTCCTCATAGTGATCTCACAAAGGGCCATTCCCTGATAAATGTCCTGCTCTCCATTCCTGAGTAAGCTGTGTTTCTTCACGTCTCGTACTCAGCCTTCCTACATTTCCTGCTTCCTCCTGCTCCTCCAACTGGACAATTTCTATTTATCCTTCAAGATTCAGCTCAGGAGTAACCTCTTCTATTCAGTATTCCCTGGCTCACAGGGATTTATATCTTCCTTTGTGCTCCCAGAGCAAAGAGGCAGCACAGACTGTGGTTATGGAAATGTCCTCTGGAATTAGACACAAGTGAGTTCTCCTGTGAGCTCTAATACTCCACAACTATGAGCCACTGGACAAGACACCTAATCTCTCTAAACCCATAAAGTGTTGACAATAACAGTACTTAACTCAATATTTTTATAAATATTAGATGAGATAATGAATATAAAACACTTGGCATGGAAACTGGAATATCATAGTAAGCACCCAATAAATGATATTTATTATTACATTTTCATGGCAGTTAATCTTACAACAAAAACTGTGTACTGTGTTTCTGGTTTATTATAATTACTTATTTACATGTCTGTCTTTTCCAAAGGTCTGTGAGCTACTTTAGGTTTATGCTCTAGGAACTATTTGCTCTGAACTCTTAGTGTTTGCACATAGAAGGTAATCGAAGAATTTTTTTTTCCCTCCAGTTTTACTGAAGTATAATTGACATAAAGCACTGTATAAGTTTAAGGTGTATAGCATAATAATTTGACTTACAGATATCATGAAATGATGACCACAATAAGTTTAGTGAACATCGATCATCTCATACTGATACAAAATTAAAGAAACAGACAATTTTTTTTTCCTTGTGATGAGAACACTTAGGATTTACTGTCTTAACTTTCATATATAACATACAGCAATGTAATTATATTTATCATGCTGTACATTATATCCCTAGTACTTACTTATAATTGGAATTTTGTAATTTTTGACTGCCTTTTTAATGAATGAATGGAAGAACAAATGAATGTAATTTTAAGAAGAACAGGTCTGTTTTTGCTGCTTGATATTTATCTTATCAAGAAATCTCAGACTAGCTATTGAGCAATGTCATTAGTCTATTAGTCTAATTAGCATCTATTAGTCTTTAATAGATCCTCTTGAAGCAAGTAGATGAGGGGCTCATTTATAATTCAATCTTATACGTGGATCTAGAGAAAAAAGAAGTTCACAACTGCAGTTTCATACAGTGGATCAGTAGATATAGGCATGGAACTAAGATGGAACTAAGATTCTCTCCTGAATCTGTATCACTATGGACTGAAACATATTCTTTCTTTGGGGGTTCATCCTACATGATGGGTCATTTCTGCATCCCAAAGCTACTTCTAAGTTCCATTCATTTTAAGTAGGGTACAAATATACCTGGTGTTATAGACTGAATTGTGTGCCCCCAAATTCATATCTTAAAAGCCCTAACACCCAGTGTGATAATATTTGGAGACAGGGTAATTAAGGTTAAATGAGGTCATAAGGCTGGGGCCCTAATCCTATATGACTGACGTCCTTATAAGAAGGGGAAGAACATAAGAGCTCTCTCTCTCTACGCACACACAGAGAAAAGGCCAGGTGAGGACACAGTCAGAAGGCACCATCTGTAAGCCGAGGAAAGAGAGGTCTCATCAGAAATCAGCCCTGCTGACACCTTGATCTTGGACTTCCAGCCTCCAGAGAACTCTGAGAAAATAAATTTCTGTTGTTTAGGTCACCCAGTCTGTGGTATTCTGTTATGGCAGCTGAGCTGACTAACACCTTGCTTACAATTTTTGCTATAATAATAAAGATGTACAAATTGATATTGTTGGTTAAGGGCTTACTGTGCTACTAGACACTAACTCTGCCAAGTCCTTAATATGCATTATCTCCCAAATCCTCTTGACAAACTTAAGAAGTGGATACTATTATTATCATCACTTTACAAATGAGGAAAGGGAAAATCAGAATAGTTAAGCAACTTGCCCAAAGACACAGACAACAAGAAGTGTCAGATCTGGAATTCAGGACATCTGTCTTCAGAGCCTATGTACTCAACCACCATGTTATCTGACATGAGCAAGAACAGTAGTAAGTGGTTAATAAAAAAAATTAGTAAGAAAAAATAACACATAATTTAAAATGCCACTTTAATGTAAAATGTACATTCATTTGCCAATATTTTACTGGGTGGGGAGGAAGACAAAGCAAGGCCCTGATCATTTCTTTGATATGGACTCTTGGAATTCTGCATTATCTTTCTTCCATAGACCATACTCTGAAATGTGACATTGACAATCTTGTTTTCGTTCTTTCAAAGTGGAGTGAAAGACCCATGCTAAGCAATTTGTGTGAAGATCTGTCTCGATTTTTATATTCCTCCTCTTCCCAATCTTTTAAAGTTGCCATATCCACACCTAATTCAAAAGTTGTTTTTTTTTTAAGCCACACACCCTTACTGAATCTCTCTAAATACTCACTTTAGTTTTCATAAAAGCAGCAACCCACCTTTTTAAAAAATAAATCTATCTATCTATCTATCTATCTATTTATTTTTGGCTGCGTTAGGTCTTTGTTGCTGCACGCGGGCTTTCTCTAGTTGTGGTGAGCGGGGGCTACTCTTCGTTGCGGTGCACGGGCTTCTCATTGTGGTGGCTTCTCTTTGTTGTGGAGCACAGGCTCTAGGCATGCAGGCAGCAGTAGTTGTGGCACTCGGGCTCAGTAGTTGTGGCGCACGGGCTCAGTAGTTGTGGCGCACGGGCTTAGTTGCTCCGCGGCATGTGGGATCTTCCTGGACCAGGGCTCAAACCCGGGTCCCCTGCATTGGCAGGCAGATTGTTAACCACTGTGCCACCAGGGAAGTCCCCAGCAACCCATTTTTATTGTACTTGTATTTTACAGATGTACATACTGTTGAATTAAGTTGCATAAGTACAATAACCTCAAATGGCATAAATAGGTTGGGAAGCAAATACAACAGACTCTTAGTAATGGAACCCAGGGTCTCAAGGGAAGAGGAGGTGAGTGGGCATCCTCTTAGCCCTGAGTTGTCAGTATGCTCTGGGACCAGTCAGTCTATGTTAGAAGAGAATGGAAGCCTTCTAACAGGTGAATTATCTGGCTAGTTATCAAGGTGGTTAACCTGCTACTTGGTTAAATCGAGTAGATGGAGAGCTTCTGCTGGAGTGATATGCATTCCCCCACCCCCCTTGGCATTTTTGAAAAATGGCACTATATTTATTTAAACTTCACATTCTAGGTTTTAATCTCAGTGTTTTCATGGAGTGACTTTCTGTTTTGGGGCCATTTTCTAACTATGATTAGAGGCAAAAATGATGAATACTTCATAAATGGAATGGGTTTGTTTATAGTTAGCAGATCATTAGTGTGGAAAGTACTAGCATGCAGCAAGAAAATACAAGCTCTAGGCAATGACCTACTATCACTTTCACTTGTGAATTTATATAAAACACTACATCCCTGAGCCCTAGGAGATGTGAAAGAAAAATGGGAAAAGAGAGGCCTGTTCTGCTTTATGAGTCTTTTTCTCAAATGATTGTTATTCTCTCCCATTTTTTTTTGTTTGTTTGTTTGTTTTTTTGCGGTACACGGGCCTCTCACTGTTGTGGCCTCTCCCGTTGCGGAGCACAGGCTCCGGACGCGCAGGCTCAGCGGCCATGGCTCACGGGACCAGCCGCTCCGCGGTATGTGTGATCTTCCCGGACCGGAGCACGAACCCGCGTCCCCTGCATCGGCAGGCGGACTCTCAACCACTGTGCCACCAGGGAAGCCCCTATTCTCTCCCACTTTTATTCCAGTTCCTTAAAGATAGTTTTTATTTTAGGATATACATAATCAGTTTAAGATACTCTGAATGAAGCAAATCTAGGCCCTCAGAAGATATCCTCAAGTTATGCTGGCCCTGAGGAAGCCCAACTGAATTGTTTGATTACATAAAACAATAGGCCCAAAGAATCCAACACAGGAAGTGTGGAGAGAGCCACACTTTGTGATAATTCACAGCTTCTGAGCTGAGCCACAGCTGAGTTTATCTAGTCGTATGGCAAAAGGAGATATGACCCATGGAAAATCCTGCAGTTCCAGAAAAATCTCATGTTGCAGCCAGTCTGGCCTTACACAGAGCTTTAGGATGGTTGTTTGAACACTGATTACACAGGCAAGGGGGAAGAGAGTATCTTCTCAAGGTACATAAGAGTAAGGTTCTGGGGAGATTCTTAAATGTGCGTATTCTTCCTGAGAGGGTCTCACTCACTGAAGAACCTTTCATAAGCAATGCATTATATCTTAGTCTTCTAAAATTGTATCTAATAATAGATTTGTCATAAAACACCTTAAGGATTACAGGGATTCATGAGCAAAATGATATTTTAAACTCTATAGTTCTAACTAAATAATTATTAGTAATGAAATGTGTAATTATTAGTAATGAAATGAATATATATGTGTGTGTGTGTGTATGTGTATATATATAAATGGTTTCCATCTGTATAACACACGATTTATTTTGATGAATGTCATGCCCTGTGTATCATCAGAGATGAGTGTATATATTTCAAACAATACAGCTATGTCAAATCAGACTATAATAGTATTTTTGTGCTTACAATAGCTGACATGAAAATCTAGTATAATTTATGATTCTATAAACAGATAAACATGAGCGTGCTAACTGTAAACTTGTGAATAAAGCCTCCTTGCTTTTTCGTTTGTTTTCAGGTTTTCTTCCCCCCTTCAGATTTAATTACGAACAACTCTATTTTTGCAGAAAACAAGTGACCTTTTTGTGTCTGCAAGCCACATTTCTATATGGAAATACTTATTCATTTAAAAATGGCATTGCCCTTTTCAATATGCTGGTTATGGGGAAAGGTCTCATTAAACATAAACCCCACGATGTTTCTCATCTGGCACTTAATGCCATGGCTGACACACAGTAGGCGCTCAATAGTTACTGAAAGAAGGAATCACATCTACACTAAGTTCCGTGAGCTGTTTAAATCATTGCCAGAGGAAAATAGGTTAAGGAGACAAAGTTACTTTACCTGAGAAGACAATATACCAGAAATTTTGGAAATGCTCCAACAAAACAAATGACTTCCTATTCATGGCAGGTATCTCTAATCACGTAAAACAGAATGTCAGAAAAATACCTGATTAAATGCTATTGTCTTCCCTTAGGGCATAAAACTTTTTTCAATTAAGGAACACGGTGAAACCCGAGCCAATTTTCTTTCTGGTTTTATCTGAATTGTTAACCGGATTAATGTTATTTTCTTCCCTGAGAATGGAGACGAAGGAGCATGGCACATTTTATTATTTCCTCAGTGCCTCTCATCACCCCCAGGACGGACTTGACAGTCCTAGGGAACAGCAAAAAATGACTAACACAAATTTAGGCAGTTCTCAATTATTCAGGAGCTCATTATCCAGCATGTGGGCTGTTTATAATTCCCTTTTTCCCTCCCTTTCTCCCACGTATTTTTGTTAGGAAGAGAAATGGAAGGAAGTTTAAACTCATATCAATATAGTTCCTCATTGGTTAGCTCCTTTGATGAAATGTTTGGAGTAATTAATTTCTACAGTAAGGTTTGGGGATTATCTGTGCATTTAAATTATCCCTAGCAATCCTCACATTATTTTGAAAATTATCACAGCAAGCCACATTCCCCTGGTGTTGAAAACAGTTTAAATCGAGTGACCTTGGATTATAGAGGGTTTTGTTTTTTTTTTAAACTCTGAAGGTCTAACTAAATAATTGTAAGGAATAAAATGTGGACTAAAATATTGATGGCTTCCATCTGTAGAACACACAATGTATTTTGACTATACAGTCAACCACAATCAGAATCTTAAGGTTCTGGTCTCCTTCAGTAAACCTGAACTGCGCATGTGCTTAGTGGCATGCTCTGGGCTGGGAAAATTAAGATGAATTAAATAGTCCCTTCCCTGTAGTAGATCCTGGTCTCCTGGAACTGCCTGGCAACGAAATCAATAATTATAAAATAACGTGCTAAGAACAATGGTAGAGACTGACAGGAGTACTTAGCACTGATTGCATAACCCAGCCTGAGGCGGTAAGGGCAGGTTTCCAAAATGGTGGGCAGCTGGACTGGTTTTAAAGGATGCTAGAACTTATGCGTAAGACTGACAACCTTCCAGGGAAAGGACAGCATATAAGCAAGGTCACGGAATCAGAAATATTATGGTATATTCATAGAAACAGGAGTTTGCTCCTACTCATAGTGTGACTGGAAGCAAGTTTTATAAAAATCTTGGACCATAACTTCTCATTTGACCAAACTGCTCTGTGCATGACTTAACAGCAGTGAACAAGAGACAGGTCCCTGCTCTTAGGAGCCTACACCTAAGGAGTGGGAGCAAAGGAGTAACTTCTGGTAGTAATCGATCCTGTAAAGAAAACAAAAAAGGTGAATGGGACAGAAAGTTAGGGGATGCAGCATGGGTGGGCATCTTTAGATAGTGGGGCAGCAAGAGACTCTTTGAGGAGGTAACATTGAACCACAAAGACCAAAGGATTTCCTTGGATAACTTTGAAAGAGACTTCCCAGCAGAGGGCTTTGAGGTAGGAATAAAGTTGACTATTCAAGGACCTGAGAGATGAGCAATTTGTCTGAAGAACAGTGAGAAGAGGAGAGAAGAGGGGTTTGGAGAGGGAGCCCAAGGTCAGTTTTGCAGGGCCCTGCAGTCTAGGGTACAGGGTTGGATTTCATAGGAAGTCACTGTAAAGAGGGGAGTGATTTATGGTCTAAAAAGGTCACAATGGTTGCTGTGTGGGGAATAAATTATGGGGGAAGGGGTGGAAAGCATTGTAGGAGGATAGAAATGATGGTGACCTGACTATTTTGTAAAGTGGGAACAAATGGATCCCCATAAAACCTTTGAGCTACTGCAGGAAAGGGTTCCGTAAGACATGATGTCGGACGTTATCAGTCAGATGTATCTATGTTGTACAGTAGATGCACACATCAGACGGTGCTGCAGAAGGTAAATGTTAAAGTTTCTTACAACTCTAATTAGCTCTGAAACCATGACCATTCTTTTTTTTTTTTTTTTTTTGGGGTACGCGGGCCTCATTAGGTGAATTTTTTTGTTGTTGTTGCGGTATGCGGGCCTCTCACTGCTGCGGCCTCTCCTGTTGCCGAGCACAGGCTCTGGACGCGCAGGCTCAGCGGCCATGGCTCACGGGCCCAGCCTCTCCGCGGCATGTGGGATCCTCCCGGACCGGGGCACGAACCTGCGTCCCCTGCATCGGCAGGCAGACTCCCAACCACCGCGCCACCAGGGAATCCCCATGACCATTCTTATGCATAGTAAAATCATTCTCTTTCTTGTGTTATGATGATAACAATTGCTTGAAGGATTCTCAAACTAAAACTTGTAGTAAGGTCAAATGTACAGCAGTAAAATAAAAAAAAAAGACCCAGAGTGAGAAAAATTTCAGTGAACAGCCAAATACTCTCCTCAAACACTCTGCCGTGGTCAGCAGAATATTTTCAATAAGAAGCTGAACTTCGACGTGAACTTCCCAGCCAGCAAGACAAATATTGAGAAAATTACTTGAGTGAAGTAGGTCTTACACGGGAGTTATCCAGAAAGAGTGGATGAGAAGAGCCACTTAGGATGGATGATTTAGAAGGATGGCCATCTCATAATAGCATGGGGTCATAGCAAAGCCCTCCTGGCTTGGGGTCTTCTCAGAGGTTTAGATAACCAAAATGAAACAACAAAGCATTCCTCGCACACTGTCTCATCTTCAATCAAATGCAAATAATTAAATGGATCGCCCTGGAATTCTTAGTAACACATGATGAGTTTACACATGGAGAGCAAGGACAATCAAAAATTTCTTGACATCTTATACCAACATACTGTTTGGAAAGGGTGGACTTTTCTAATGTGATTTAGACACGATGCTAATCACCAAGAAACTTAGTCTGATGGGGAATAAAAAGAGAATTTCTTTTTTTTTTTTTAAAATTGAAGTGTAATTAACTATGCTGTGTTAGTTTCAAGGGTACAGCAAAGTGATTCAGTTATACGTATATATATATTCTTTTTCAGATTCTTTTCCACTATAGGTTATTACAAAATATTGAGTAGAGTTCCCTGTGCTATATAGTAGGTCCTTGCTGTTTATCTGTTTTATATACAGTAGTGTGTATGTTAATCCCCAACTCCTAATTTATCCCGCCCCACCCCCTGCTATCCCCTTTGGTAACTGTAAGTTTGTTTTCTATGTCTATGTGAGTCTTATTTCTGTTTTGTAAATAAGTTCATCTATATTATTTTTTTAGATCCCACATATATGATATGATATTTGCCTTTATCTGACTTACTTCACTCAGTATGATAATCTCTAGGTCCATCCTTGTTGCTACAAATCGTATTATTTCATTCTTTTTTTATGGCTGAGTAATATTCCCTAATGTATATATGTGTGTGTGTGTGTATATGTATATTTATCTATACCTATCTATCTATCTATATATCTCACATCTTCTTTATCCATTCATCTGTCGATGGACACTTAGGTTGCTTACATGTCTTGGCTACTGTAAACAGTGTTTCTATGAACATTGGGGTGCATGTATCTTTCTGAATTAGAGTTTTCTCCGGATATATGCCCAGGAGTGGGATTGCAGGATCATACGATAGTTCTATTTTTAGTTTTTTAAGGACCACACTGTTCTCCATTGTGGCTACACGAGTTTACATTCCCACCAACAGTGAAGGAGGGTTCCTTTTTCTCCACACCCTCTCCAGCATTTATTATTTGTAGACTATTTAATGATGGCCATCTGACTGGTGTGAGGTGATACCTCACTGTAGTTTTGAATTGCAGAGAATTTCTTAATGATTTGAAATTTGAACAAATCAAACATTGAAACAGAATGAAAATCTGGTCCCAAGTTTGGGAAGCTCTTTTTTTTTAAACAGTTATTTTATTTATTTATTTTCCTTATTTTTTTTGGCTGTGTCAGGTCTTAGTTGTGGCACACGGGACTTTGTTGAGGCATGCGGGATCTTTTCGTGTTTCTCTCAAGTTGTGGTGTGCGGGTTTTCTCTCTCTAGTTGTGGCTCGTGGGCTCCAGGGTGCTTGGGCTCTGTAGCTTGCGGCATGAGGGCTCTCTCATTGAGGCGCACAAGCTCAGTAGTTGTGATGCACGGGCTTAGTTACCGTAACCATGGCATGTGGGATCTTAGGCCTCCAACCAGGGATCGAACCTGCATACCCTGCATTGGAAGGCGGATTCTTTACCACTGGACCATCAGGGAAGTCCCGTTTGGGAAGCTCTTTGGTCTTGAATGCTTTAAATCTACAGATCTCTTTCTACTTGAGAATATTAACATTTTTCAGTAGCTAAATGATGTCTGCCATCATTTTATAAAAGAAATAGAAGAGAAATAATGCAAATTGAGATGGGAAACATACATTAACCCTATAATTTAAAATGAAATGATTTCAGTATCGGGATCTTTCAGATATGTTGGCCTTTATTTGTCAAATTTACCTCTTATTTTTGATTCCCTCTGAGGATACAGATGGTCAGATGTTGCAGAATAAAGTCACAATGTTTGGGCTGACAGGGGAACACAAAATATTTGGCTCCTGGCTCTGAGTTTCAACCATTAGATTCCACTTACAGCTCTGGACACGATTAAATAACATTTCAGACAGAGGGACTCTGATTTATAGTGACACAGCAGCTTTGTCCACAGCAACTGCTCAGAATAAATGGATGGGTCCATCCTCTCTCCCAAGTATCGTGCACAGTAATTGGACGAAGGGTGCTAGATAAATCTCAATAACATTCTTAGACTAAACTCATAATCCCCAAAATTAGTGGAGGATATTGAAATACTGGGTCGCTGGGAAGCAGCAGTCCATTTTTATACAGCTCTCATATATTCAATATTGTGCTGAGCTGAGAAGGAGACTATTCGGCTTGAGTTACCCTCTATATAATTCAGTCAATGCTGTTTTACATGTACTGATCTGGCACCTTTTCTTCATTTACCTGTAATTTTATATTCTGAAATTGTCAAGCTGCTTTGAAAAAGAAGAGCTCTATAGCCAGACGGTAAGATATTCTAAGAGCTATAAAATTCATTGACGACTTTCAAATCAAATCTATGAACTGAATTCTGGAAAAGGGTAAATGAAAATTAATGGGATCAGAATTGGAGCACCATGTCAAATGTATTTTGAAACCTTCTTTTTCTTGTCCTCATTGGGGAGCTCGGGCATCAGGCAGTTTGCAGCTGGCTGGAGAGACTCCTGCCAGGAAGGAATCTGGTTTTAGTTCAGTCTGAAGTAAAGATGCCAGCTTGCCTGGCTATTCATCCTGAGAAACGGGAACATACTGTGTTGAAGCTGTCCTGTGTGTGGCTGGAATTTTATCTTTTTTTTTTTTTTTTTTGCGGGCCTCTCACTGTTGTGGCCTACTCCCGTTGCAGAGCACAGGCTCCGGATGCGCAGGCTCAGCGGCCATGGCTCACGGGCCCAGCCGCTCCGTGGCACGTGGGATCTTCCCCGACCGGGACATGAACCCGTGTCCCCTGCATCGGCAGGCAGACTCTCAACCACTGCGCCACCAGGGAAGCCCTGGAATTTTATCTTTTGTTCCTATGGTCAGCACTAGGGGGAGTTGAAAAGGGTACCTTTTCTTTTTTTTTTTCTTTTTTCCTTTATGTTTTGAAAAGACATATGGTGGTTTAGAGCAAAATTACAGCATTGTATGGTAGAGTTTATAGCATATTTAGATGTAACCTATATGACAGTTGTATCAATAGCACAAAGAATGTATGCATAAATGTAACTATACTGTTTAAAAAGAGAGAGAGAGAGAGAGATTGTGATTCAAATCCTAGAGCCACAACTTCCCAGCTTTGTGACCTCAGAAACATGATTTTACTTTTTTGAGCAACCATTTTCCTTGTCGATACAGAAGGAATAGTTATACCAACCTACAGGACTCTCAAAAACTCTAAAGCCATTGTATGTATGTGCCACATCTTCTTTATCCATTCATCTGTTGATGGGCACTTAGGTTGCTTCCATGTCCTGGCTGTTGTAAACAGAGCTGCAATGAACATTGTGGTAAGCTGCATAGCAAAGGGAGATCAGCTCAGTGTTTTGTGACCACCTAGAGGGGTGGGATAGGGAGGGTGGGAGGGAGACGCAAGAGGGAGGAGATATGGGGATACATGTATATGTAGAGCTGATTCACTTTGCTATACAGCAGAAACTAACACACCACTGTAAAGAAATTATACTCCAATAAAGACGGTAAAAATTAAAAAAACAAACAAACTCTAAACCCTAGTGATTCCAAACAGAAGACAGTAAGTGCTCAATGCATTTGAAGTCCTCTTTGAAAATGGTATCTTTCAAATAGAGACCACTGCCTTCATTTAATGGAGGACTGTGGAATACAGAAGTGATGCAAACGCATTATCCTTTGCTTTGCAGGCTGAGGATAAAGCACACCTTTCTCTTCCTGAGCCTCCTAAGCCAAAGCCTTGATCTGCTTCCACATGGAAAGCAATAAGTGAGGCTATGACAGAGCCACAAGCCAAGTGGGTGCTGGAGATTTTCCAGCAGTTTGTGTACTCGCTGACTGGGGCAGAGGAAATCACCAGGGAGCTCAGTGATCCAACTACGTATAATTGGCTGCTGGGTACTACCTGGCTCCTAATCATCACCTGTTCTGCAGGTAGCATTGGCAGCTATGTCTAAAAGGGAAGATGACAGCCAAACTCTACACTTGGCTTTCCAAGTGACCCAGTAGGAAATTAGGCTACAAAGTTGGGTTGGGATTTGAATGGCTTACTTTGTTATTTTAAACTATACTGAATCTGAATAATTTCTAGAGAAAGGAGACATGGAATCTAGCTACCACTGAATATCCCCCAAACAAAGAGATGTGCATTCTTACCCTCCTTCAAGTGTGGTGAAGTAACAGCTGAACCTAAAAGACTGGTAGGAAGCCAGGGGCCAATGGAAATTAGTTTATTTTCATAAATCTTCATTTTCCAGGGCAGTAAAAACAATAACACCTCTGTGTGAAAACTCATTCTTTGTCTCCATAATTAGAAAACTAAGCCACGTAACTGTTGGCTAGAAAGGAGACACTAATAATTATAAATATCACACAGAGACTGATGGTAGAGTTATCATATGGCTCACCCACAGGAGCTATTTACCCTCACAGACGCTATTTTAGACAATACATTTTTAGTCTAATGTTAGTTTATAAGTACAAAGCATGAAACAGTAGCACTTCTGATTTCCTGTGCTAAAGAAAAGATAGTGGGGAGGGGGAAAGGCCCACTTTATTTCAGATGTCTCAAATAACAGGATTTTTAGTGTAGAAGACTTCAAAGAAGGTCAGCATTGGAGTTTTCTTTGGAAGAAGTAACAAATTACATGCTCAATAACAAATCAATAGATATATAAATTCCAAAAACACTGTACCAGCCAACTGTTTGGAAGAGCTGTATGCATAATGTTTTTGTCTTAAAATCAAGCATAAGGTCATGTATCTCAGGATACTGAATATAGTTCCCTGTGCTATACAGCAGGACCTTGCTGTTTATCCATTCTATACGTAAGAGCTTACATACATACTAGGTCCTCTTTTTCTACTGTGACTACTGAACCTGAGTATGAAGAATAAAGCAGATATTTTAAGCATGCAAGTGTGCACGTATGCGTGTGTGTGCACACACACATACACTATTTTTAAGAGTATTTCTAATATAACCATAAGGTATATTCATTTATCACTTTTTAAAAATCTGGGATTCTAGAAATTCTTTAAAAAATGGTGGCAGGAATTAACTGGGACAATACTTTTATTTTTTGAACTAGAAACAGTGTTTATTAGAAGCAAAGTGCGTGTGGAAGAGCACTTGGGTGAACTCGGGGTGAGCTGCACACTATTAATAGGGGCGGCTTAGGTTTTGCTTATACGGGGGCAGTTTATCAGGTTGTCTCTGGCCAATCATCTTGAAGTTTCTGGGACAATACTTTTTATAAGACCAATTTTATAAACTGAGAACCAGGGGACACTAAATGTCAGTGATTTTTCTAAGAAGACACATTGAAGGCATGGGCCGCTGATTTCCCGCTCCAGGGGGGTGTCTTGGATGACTCAGCTCAATTCTCTCATAATCTTCATCATTTCCAGTTCCAAAGAGGGTCAAGAAATATTCATCCCCTGCCACACCTCCTCAATCTAAGAGTTTCATCCTCTCATTTGCCAAGTGCCACATTAAACACGTTAATAAAACGACTTAGTAGGACTTTGCAAATAGGCAAGGCTCAAATGACAACAAGTAGGATATTATTCAGCAGTCTGTTGAGCTTAATGTTTATGTAGCACTATTTAGCCCCTAGGCACTTGATTCATTGGTACCACAGCGTACTACAAACAGAGGAAGAGAGAAGATGCTACTTGACTTAACTAACAGTGATGCAGTGTAGACTTCATTAAATAAAGGAATTTATCTTCTTGGGTTTAAGATGATTCTACATTTCCTGTGAATTTTCTGGTGTCGATGACATTTAAAGCCCATACTGCATGAGATCAAATGTAACTGAGCAAGACCCTATGGGGCCTTCTTAGGGCAGACCCCTCCCCCATATCTCCTGCTTTAGCTCCTCTCTAAAGTCCCTAGAGAGATGTTAAAACCACCACCAAATGGAAGGAATTAACTACTTGATGACCATGAGCACGTAGACCCCAGACCTACTGGCACCTAAGGATTGATAATGTTAACCCCTGTTACCTCACCATCAACCAGAGAATTGTGCACCAGCTGATCACGTGCCCTGAGACCCCCTCCCTCACCTGAGCTTTAAAGATGCTTTGCTGAAACCCATCACGGAGTTTGGGTCTTTTGAGCACTAGCTGCCCTGGACTCCTTTTGCTTGTTGCCCTGCAATAAATGCTGCATTTTCCTTCACCATAACCTGGTGTCAGTGGATTGGCTTTACTGTGTGCGGGTACGCGCACCCAAGTTTGGTTCGGTAACACAAAGAATAACAAATCAGAGAGTCACAGAATGTTAAAGCTGGAAGGAACCTCAGAAGTTATTCAACCCCCTCTCACTTCCCAGCTGAAGATGTAGAGATTAGGTCCAAGGTCACCTAGTGGGGGGCTTGACAGGTAGCAGACGCCCTCCCTCCCTGATGAGCTTTCCTCTGCAGGTCTTTAACCGATTCCGTGATCTGGACCTGATTTACAGAGTTGGATTAATGCATGTTGATTTCTGAACTGTATGTCACGACTATCAGCCCAGTACGCATCCTTGGCCATGTTACATTCATCTCCCTCAGGCCCAGCCCCCAAGTCTCGTCCCACCCCACCGCAGATGTTTGTAAAGGATCCTGTTGCAGCAATCAGAGAAACACAAGATGCCATGAACTAGGAGTCCTTCACTGAAAAAGCCAAATCTGTTCACCAGTGGAGTTGATAACACCCTCCTGAGATCCCAGTGCCCACACAAACCAAACATATGTAGATAAGGACACGAGGATGAATAAAGAGCAATGTGTTTTTGAAAACATAGGAAATAATTAAATGGTTTCTAAAGAAGGGCACAGCCTGGGATTTTGTAGTGTAAAATGAGGCTACCTGGCTGTTTTCACCTGTAGGTCATTTTTTAAAAGCTCATTCATACAGCCACTTACTTTCTGTCCTCCCAACCGAACCCCCGCCGCCCCAGATTTATTAATAAAAGGCTGGGGGGAGGGAGGGAGGGAGGCAAAATGGTTTCCTGCTTTTGCTTCAAGGCTGAGGGGCATTGCCGTTGGATTGTTTACCGTGAGTCACGCTGTAAAGTCACTCATCTGGCTTTTTCAAATATCTATTTACTTAAAGGGAGAATAAAAAATACGCGTTTAAAATACACGCACACGTCTCGTGATTGAAGCGAGAGCAACGTTTCCTGTCAGGTCAAACGGTTCCTGTTCTTAAGGAATCCCTCAAGCCTTCTCATGATGGGAAGTTCTAACAGAGGTCAAAAATTGGCAGCCTGGGGCCACAATCTGGCCACAGATGGTTTTGTTCTGTATGTACTTTTTTTTTTTAATTTTTAAATTTTATTTATTTTTTTATACAGCAGGTTCTTATTAGTCATCCATTTTATACACATCGGTGTATACATGTCAGTCCCAATCGCCCAATTCATCACACCACCACCACTTCCCCCGCCCTTTCCCCCCTCGATGTCCATACGTTTGTTCTCTACATCTGTGTCTCAATTTCTGCCCTGCAAGCCGGTTCATCTGTACCATTTTTCTAGGTTCCACATACATGCCTTAATATATTTGTTTTTCTCTTTCTGACTTACTTCACTCTGTATGACAGTCTCTAGGTCCATCCACATCTCAACAGATGACCCAATTTCATTCCTTTTAGCCAGGTCATGGAGGCACAGTACTTTTAAACATTGGAATTTGAGTGTTTTTTGACATTGCCTACATTCTCCCTCTCTTTGGGGTCCACCACCACCCCCAGATGTTGGCTGGGGCCAGTCCCTGGAGGACTGAGTTTTCAGACACTGTTCCAGGGAGGAAAGGGAGGCTGTGAAAGGCCGGGACCAGGCAGGGGAGGGCTGACTGTCTTCCCTGTCCCCTCTTTGCCCCAGGGGGACAGAAGGCAAGGAACACAGGTGAAGAGCCCCTCTGCCCCAGGGAACTTGTAGTCTTGAGCTCAGGGCAGGAAGTGAGGTGTGATCCCTACGCTGGTAACAGCATTAGGGATGAGCTGGCATCTCTGGTGTCTTGATGCCTCTCCCACATGGAGAGCTCAGCTGCTTAAATGCTTCCGCTTGGCCAGTTGTTAATGGGCTACTCCCCTTTCTCTTTCCAAGGCAAACTGGGTTTGGGCTGCTCTCCGCCTCTAGAGCCCAGCAGAGAGGGGAGGGGATTCCCTGAGTCACAGTCATGAAGAATTTCAACAGGTCTTTATATAGGAGGCACTGGAGTGAATTAACAGTAGACATTGTTATTAATATCTCACTTTATTATATTTATAGTTTGCTTTTGCCCTCACTGCCAAGTATAACTCAGATTTTTCATTGAGATATAACTGACATATAACATGTTAATTTCAGGTGTACAATATAATGATTCTATATTTGTATATATTGTGAATTGATCGCCATAATAAGTCTAGTTAACATCTGTCAACATACAGAGTTACAATATATTTTTTTCCTGTGATGAGAACTTTTAAGATTTACTCACTTAGCAAGTCTCAAACATGCCATACAGTATTACTAGCTTTAGTCATGATGCTATATACATTAATGATTATTTTATATACATAATTATAATGACAGAAGATGAGAAAAAAGAGTGAAAAAAAAGAGTGAAAAGTAAGACTGCAGAAATAGTTCATATACACCTCTTTCAGATCATATACAAGAAAAATGGACAGAATAGTATAATCATGATGAGTGCAGACTTTGTAGTCAGACTGCCTGGGCTAAAATGCTGACTTCACAACCCACTGCACCTGTGACTGACCTTAGGCCAGTTACTTTTCATGCCTCGGTTTCCTTACCTATAAAATGGGGAAAATAACAGCAATAATCTCATAGGGTTATAAAGGATTTCATGAGAAATGCTGTAAAAGCCCTTTGTACAGTAGCATATAAAAAGCCCTTGGTAATTTTTAAATTATTGTTATTATCACTAATATTTAGTATAAAACAACCTGACTTGCATAATACTCCTTTTAAGAATTTCAGAAGCTTTATAATCTACCACTTTAGATTCCTGAATCTCTCACTGATTATTATATCTCATATCAGCAATAGCTCAAACCTTGGTATGAATGAGTGATTTGGTTTATACTTTCAATAAATGCTAGCATAAAAATATATTTTAGCATATAGTTTCATAGTTTTAAAGTTCTTATAAAGGTCTTAGGTACAAAATTAATTGTAAAAATGCACAAACTCCAGAAAAACAAATGAGAAAACTGACCAGCTCAAAATACTTGATAAGTTGAAAGATTTTTACCTAACATCCCAGAAAATACCCTAGTAATAAGATTTAATATTGCCAAGAATGGCCTGGGCAGGTTTAGGCCTTTCTTCCCAATTTCCATCAGTACTCTGAAAGCCATGTGACATCAAAAAAAAAAATCTAAGTAACATACACCCCTTCCATGGAGAAATTCTGGAGCCACCCTAAAGTAATATATGCTAATAAAATGAGTGAATAATCAAATGGTAAAATTTGGATCATGTTCTCCTCAGGAGGAACAAATAGCCTCAACAGGGTTTTCTCTGGAATTTCATGAAGATCTCTGACAACCTATTAATTACAGTTGATTAGATTATACTTTCTTCCACCCTAACAAAAACTCAGCCTATTTTCACCACATAGGTGAGCAAAGCAGTTGGCAGGCCTGGGCAATAGGGAAGAGGACATTTAGCAATGGCTGGACGTATTTTTGATTGTCATGACTGGACGTTAATGACTAGAGGCCAGGGATGTTGCTATACATCCTACAATGCACAGCACAACTCCTGCAACAAAGGATAACCTGGTCCAAAAGATCAATAGTGCCAAAGCTGAGAAACCCTGACTAACTCTTACCTACAGGTGCAACCTGCCCTAGATTTGGGCTAATGCTGGTCTGGTCAGGGTCCTCTAGCCAGTACCTTAGTGGCTCAAAGCATCAGCCTTGCAACTTAGTGTGCTCAGTCATTGAACCCCAGTGCCTGGCTCTTGCCTCCTCTTCTTAGCCCATGTCCTTGAGTTCCTCCTCTGATTTCCTGACTGATGCTCTGCCTGGTTCAG
>NW_006780561.1:1287647-1295857 GCF_000442215.2 Lipotes vexillifer
CAGCAGGAACTGTGGTCTTAGCTTTTGTCCAAGCCCTTCAAGGACTGAAGCCCTGATCCTGCACTCTGTTCCTCTGGGCTGGGACTCTGTGGCCTGCCATGGGATCTTCCTGATGCCAACTACTTATCTGCTTCATTTTCTGCTTCTAGGCCTTCCTGAAGTCTGTAATGATTGGATACACATGCTTACCTCTCAGATATCAGGGCTTAGGCTTTCTCTTTATAATATTCTATCAAATGGTCTGTTCTGCCTGGTTCCTGGAACACCTTGACTTTTGACCATGGCTAGACTGCCCTCAAACCAAATCTTCCAACCATACTCTGCTTGCACTTGCCCTAAACCTAACCCCTAGGTCTTCCTGGTCTCTGTCCCTGCTCTGTCCCTGCCTGTCCTGTCCTAGCACACACTCACTGACACCTGGCTATCAGAGAACTTAAAATTCCCCATCTCACACTCATACTTCAATAATACAAAAACATTAGGCTGCCCTCCCCATAATTCATATTTATCAGGTATTCGTTTACACCTAGAGAATCCAGGGAAAAAATCGGCTCCTTTAAAAATCAACTCATTTAATAAAATACAATTTTGAATGCTGATGTGGTGAAAAGCAGGACTCTATTCCTCAACGACAGCAACAACAACAACAAAAAATAGAGAGAGGAAATCGCTTTATCTGCAGGCAGGTAAATTAAATATTTAAGAACACGCCACAGCAAAACTGGATGTTTTTCAAATGAGCAGTTCTGTGAAAAGAGGCTTAGGTAACCACTGATGTTAACTGTTGGCAAGGTTAATTACATATCCTCTTCCCCCTTTTTATCATCATAACTTTTTGGTAATGCATCCTTTCCTTAATTATACAGCTTCTGTCCATTTTCCGTGTAGTAACTGCAGCCTCAGATGACTTTTCTGGAGAAACCACTGTCTTCAGCTAAAGCTAGTTCTGGTTACATCTCTCAGCCAATGGCTGGGAGCCTTTTTCTTCAACAAGACACAAATCATCATAAACAAATGTAGCTGAGTTCTTATCACAATGGAATGTTTTAAAAATATCATTTGGGCGGATTTAAAAACAGTACAATTTCCTCAGAAGTTAATGCATGTTGTTTAAAGAAAATGTGCATCGTTGTGTGGTTTGACCAAGGACTCAGTTCATAAGCTTTTATGCACGCTGAATACACATGATCATTTTCGGTGGACAGCATCTTTATTGATTTCTGAAGTGAAACAAGAAATCTCTCTGGCCCTTGTAATAATAACAGAGATCATTTATTGAGCACTTAATTTGCGTTGGCTAGAAAAGCCTTTTAGACAGACTATCCCATGTCATCCCCACAATGGCTTTATGAGGTAGGTGCTACTCTTACCCCAATTTTACAGATGAAAGGGCTAAATTCAAGAAGTAACTTGCCCAAGATTACATAGCTGGTACGTGACAGACACAGGGTTTAAATTTAGTCGAACGACTCTGTTCCAATACTCAACTGCTCTGCTACCTTCCTTCCCACTAACTTTGAAGATTTTATTTATTTCTCACGGTGTTTAGGAACATTTTCTTGCTCTGCTTAACAAATAACATCACTTAGATTTCCTTCCTTGCAGATCAGGCTGCACATTATAGATTGTTCCTTTAAGACACCTTTTCTGTTAAAACATACAAACACAAACTCACACAGCCTATGTCTTAATAACAGGAATCATTAAATACCATGAAGGTCTTTGAAGACATATATGGCTTATGGGGTAGTGATTTATAGGTAGGTGTCTGTGTCCTAACTCCATTAGTGTAAGAAAAATATTTTTTCCTGTTTTCTGAGTTATCCCAGGACTGCTGATGAAGGGATATTTTTGAGTTGTAGCCATAAGATTAAGCTGTAGGGTTTCTGGAGCCATGATGCTCCTACAGCTTCAAGGGCTATTCCTAATTTTTTTTTTTTTTTTTTTTGCGGTACGCGGGCCTCTCACTGTTGTGGCCTCTCCCGTTGCAGAGCACAGGCTCCGGACGTGCAGGCTCAGCGGCCATGGCTCCGCGGCATGTGGGATCTTCCCAGACCGGGGCACGAACCCGTGTCCCCTGCATCGGCAGGCGGACTCTCAACCACTGCACCATCAGGGAAGCCCCAAGGGCTATTCCTTTTATCCTAAGGGTAACTAATAAGGGGACTGGCCTCCAAGTTGATGACAGTTGGTTGGCCTCTGATGAGATATGGTTAATATATGGAGAGGTTATTATTTTATCATACTTAAGTTTTCATTTTCATTGGGGCCAGTGCTCTAGTATAAAGAAGGGAGCTTGAGCTGTGATCGGAACCCCCCAGTGGAAAATCTCCTATTTAGAGACAGTGTAAGCATCTGAGACATGGTTTGGAGAGAATGAAAGGTCTGTGATTCTCAGCCAGTGATGCCACACCTGGGACCGCCTCTTGCCAAAGCCAGGTTCCCAAAGGAGACTCGGGAAACTCCCAGGATTTCACGAAACCACCTCTGCTTAAGGCCCTTCAGCAGCTCCCTCTTGTCCACAGAACGGGGCCCAAACTCCACAAGAGGGTATGCAGAGCTCTTCACAATTTGACTGCCTTTCCATCTCATCTCCAACTACTGTCCACCCTCTACACACATTTCAAGCACACAGTCTAGTGGTATTCCAACTGAACATCGTTTCCCTCCACTCTACATTTCTTTACCTTCTTTCAGAAGTGCCCTTCCTAACTTCAAGGCTGAGCTCAAACTTCATGCCAGGCAGAGTTAAGCAACTGGGTTACTATATTTCCATTTTGCCTTGTACATATCTCTATCAGAGGGTTGGTTAACCATATGGTTGTAGTTGTTTGCTTACCTGTCTGTCTTCTCAGGTGCATAGAGACATTGGATAGAAATTATGGTCAGCACAACATACAAATGGAAAGCAGATAATTCCATCTGAAGGCTTCACAAGTTCAGGTACTTTTTCCTGCAATTATCACCCAATGGGACCAAACTGTTAATGAACCATGCTGGGTAAGAGTCCCTCCTGATGGCAGAAGCTGGGCTGCCTGTCAGGGACAATAACCAGGGAAGGGTTGAGACCTCATTTCCCACAGTGTAAACAACGTTTGCTGATGACTAGACACACACTCCCCCTCAGTTATACAGAGTTATGCTGAGTCTCTTCCTGCTTTATAGATTCTTGGGATATTCCCTAATTGGGAGCCATTAGGTTTATAAACTTAAAAATGCCAGTTGAGGGGCTTCCCTGGTGGCCCAGTGGTTGAGAGTCCGCCTGCCGATGCAGGGGACGCGGGTTCGTGCCCCGGTCCGGGAAGATCCCACATGCCGCAGAGCGGCTGGGCCCGTGAGCCGTGGCCGCTGAGCCTGCGCGTCCGGAGCCTGTGCTCCGCAACGGGAGAGGCCACAACAGTGAGAGGCCCGCGTACCGCAAAAAAAAAAAAAAAAATGCCAGTTGAATTGTGCTTAAAGGGTAAATGTCTTCCCCTTTAGGGTATTTGCCACAGTTAGTTCAGACTCTGTGCTGGGGGGTTACCCTGTCATTCCTCGTTGGGGAATATATTCTAGTGTATCTTAGAGATAGATTTCTCCAGAATAGATACCAATTCTGTTCTACTCTTCTGTCCAGCAGGAAAGCATCAAAAACAAACTAGGTAGTTAGCGCTCATTTTCTCCTTGATAAATTTCAAAACATACTTTCCTAATATGTGCTACATAAACAGCAAACAGGAATTCAGTAGGATTATTCTGTGATTACTACTGCATATTTTCTCAACTAAGAGGAAACAAAGGCAAATGGAATTTAAGACTATATACAATGGCCCAAACCGGTGGCCTTTCCCTCAACCTAGAGGTGTGCTGCCTGCACTGTCAACAGCCAAACAGACAATTTGGGGCTCAGGACAGAATCTCTACTGAGAAGTGGAGGTAAAGTGGACATGACCGCCTCTTTCCAACTGCTGTCCTTCCTGCAGGCCACACTGCTTTGTTGAAATAGATCTCTCCTGATGCTGGTATCAGCTGTCAGCAGTGGCGATATTAGAATATGATTTCCTTCTTTTGCAACAGCATTTTATTCTAAAATCGATGCCACAACTTTCATAACTAATGGATTTTGTTGGTATGCATTCATCTGCTGCAGAGAAAAATCATTGCTTAAATCAGCTTGCTCCAAATAGGATTGACTAAAGCAAGCAAGATGGTGTTCTTGTCAAAGCCACCTCATACTCTACATGACATACTGTATTCTAGTATGTCAGCTGACAGCTGAAGGCTAGAGTTTTGATTAATCCATTTTCCTCTCATTATAAACAGAATCTCTCTTCCCTGAAGGTTCCAGCGATCACTCTAGCAACTGTTGGACCTTGACAGAACAATGCTTATCCTTTGGTGGCCACTGTATGTACAAGAGAGAAAGAGCTGGGTTTGTTTTCCAAATCTCCTTGGGCATTGTTGAAAGAAGCTCATTTGTGAATGCACGTGTTTCAACAAACTCAAGGCAGTATTTCATTTTTTTTCTTTCATGGAAATAGACAGTGAGGGAGAGGAAGCAGGTGTGCAGTTCATCCAAAGCATGACAGACACCTGCTGGGGAATCATTTCACAGTCCTCCAGCGAGGCAGCGCCCAACACAGGGCCTGCAGGACTGGGTGCAGGCGAGAGATCGGGGGTGGGCTGCAGGGGTCAGAAATGTAGATTGATCCCATGTCTTAGGGTCCCCAGGCTGAGCTGTCAAGGTCACTTGGAAACTTGTTCTCTAGGCTGCTATTGTGGAGAGTTCATGACTATTTTTGAGACGCTAAGGTTTTGTAATGGTTGAAAGCATCCCAAGTTACCCAGTGGCCAGTTTGATATTGTCACCAAATACAGTTAGAAAGAAGGGAAGCGGGGTGGGTGATGGTGCCCATTAAGAACTGGCTTCATGTTGTGCAACACAATGACTAGAGTTACCAATACTGTATTGTATATTTGCAAGTTGCTAAGAGAATAGTTCTTACAGGTTCTCAGTACAAGAAAAAACTTTAACAAGGTATGGCGATGATGTGGACTAGTCTTATTGTGGTAATCGCTTCACTATACAGACATATATCAAATCATTATGTTGTACAACTTAAGCTTATACAATGCTAGATGTCAGTGATATTTCAGTAAAACTGGAAAACAACTCCATTCTTGTTTATGAAAAAAACTGGCTTCAGGGGCTTCCCTGGTGGCACAGTGGTTGGGAGTCCGCCTGCCGATGCAGGGGACGCGGGTTCGTGCCCCGGTCCGGGAAGATCCCAAGTGCCGCGGTGCGGCTGGGCCCGTGAGCCATGGCCGCTGGGCCTGCGCGTCCGGAGCCTGTGCTCCGCAATGGGAGAGGCCGCAACAGTGAGAGGCCTGCGTACCGCAAAAAAAAAAAAAAAAGACTGGCTTCAGCGCAACATGATGAGTTCTACATTTGTTTCCCAAACCTGATGAAGATATGTAATGGAATTAATGGTCTGACAGTGGAAAGAATCTGGGGAACCACTGATCTCCCCAAGTCCAGGACTCAGGTGCCATCTTGACGTGGACTCTAGCTGAGGCCAACACTGCACAGCTCAAAGTAAAGCATTGCCAACAACAGGTGAATCTGGGAAGTAAAATATGAGACTGTATCCCATAGAAACTGTTTACCTGAGGCCTGTGAGCTCTATATGTGCTGTACACTGTGAGTCATGGACATGATTTATCCTAATATCAGAGTTTTCAAACTTTAGCATGCAGCAGAATCAGATGGAAAGCTTGGTAAAACACAGGTTGCTGGGCTTCTGATTTCTAATCGTGAGTTTCTGATTCAGTACGTCTGGGATGGGTCCTGAGTTCCCAGGTGATGTTATTGCAGTGACCAAATTTGAGATCCACATCCTGAGACCTTGGGCAAGGGAATGCTTTACTTGCTCTATCTGAAAAGTGGGGATTTCACTACAGGTCTACGTCATCTAAGTTGTTTGAATGTTTCCTCATGAAAGGTAAAGAGAGAAATATTTATTCAGAAACTCTTGTGTGCTAGATGCTTTCATACCTCATTTAATGCTCACAACAGCCTGACAGATAGGCATCGTTGTCCCCACTTCTTAGTTAGGAGGATGGAGGCAGACAGGGGTCAGTTCATTTGCTTAAGTCCTTGAAGTTCTTAAGTGCTCAGGCTGAGACTCAACCTTGGTTGGTCTGGCTCCAAACCTGCAGACCTTCCATGGCATCCAGACCTCTCCTTACACCAGATTGCTTTTATCTTTGTAAAGGGGATCTTATAAAGCCCCAAGAGAAGAAAAAAAGCAAGCCTAGGTCAAGGTATGCATCTGAATCGACCGCGTGGACCATCAATTCATTTGTCTCAGGCAGAGGCTGTCCAAACTGCTGACACGCCACCCCGGCCATGCTGGATTTCTTTGTTTCTGCCTGCCACGTTGGGAACCTTATCTGAATTCTGATGGCTTTGCCCCAGACCTTGACTCTGAGCTGGTCTCATTCAGGTATCCCTCCAGTCAGCACCCCTGGCCTTTGAACAACCAGCTTATCCTGAAAAGGCTCCTGGTGAATCCTCTCTGAATATCATTGCCTGATGAGCTACCTGCCTGTGATGATGCCACTTAGAACTGGGGCAAAGCCCCATCTCACTCTCCCTAACTTGACCTCTTCCAAAGACAGGGACGACGATTTGCTCACTCTTAATAAACAACGTGGATCCCAGCTTTCCAGATCAGCCATGTTGTAGTTTGGTTAATTAATTCCATACAACTTCAGAAATATATGCTCTGTTCAAAGCCCTGAACACTGTGGTTGCCTAATTTTAGGGAGCTGTGGTAGGAGAAAGAAGGCAGCAGAATTGGATCATAGAACCAAATTTAAATTCTCATGACCATCTATTAATATTTATTGAGTGTCTGCAGGAGGCATGCTCCTTTGCAGGATTCTTCCCAGATTATCCGGGTGTTTTTTTTTCCCATAAATTCTCACTAATATATTGTACATCTTGATTTCCAATAAAAATACAGGAAGGTGGCATTCTTTATTCCTCAGGGTGAGTTTCATTTCCATATTTTATAATGCAATATAATGTCACAGAATAGAATAAATGAGCCAAGAATGAAAATTTTTCTATTAAAACTAAAAAGATTCATATCCTTTCCTCTATCCTGCCATCTCTTTTGAAAACAAGAGGGAAAGCAACCTTCTCTTGTGCTCCCACTCTATCCCCCTCCTGGCCCCAACATAATACTTTCCTTATTTTGGACTAAGTTCATTAAACAAATGGGCAAGAGCCCTAAAAGTTCTTCCTGGATGATATTGCCATGGTTTTATCCTCGTTTTCCAGCTGCCCTTTAATGATCTGGCAGAGCTAGGGCCTGTAATAAGATACTCCAGATAAACAGCGCTTGGCATATTTTAAATAAATGTCAACCCAGGTTAGTTTGTGAAGTTCTGCTTTTTTCTCCATTAATGTTCTCCCATGGGGAACACCCAAGGGAAATAACCAATGTTCTTCCTTCCAAAAATATGGAACTGTGGGCCCTGAGTTTTCAATGACTGCCAACTCAATCACTATTTAATCACTGCAAAAGTACCTCTGGAACTGCAGCTGCTTCTCTGTCTACCTGATAACCTACAACCATGAGAAAAGAGAGTAAAACATCCTCCTTTTGAGAGAAAGGTGGAAACTGAGAGGTTTGTGTAGTGAATACAGAACAAGATGATCTTCCTGAGTGGAAAGAACCAGGAGATTTTACTCTTAGAAAGTAGAAAAGTGCCATCTAAAACCAGGCTTGGGTTAATTTTCATAATTATGAGTCATTCATCAGCCCTATGATTATATAGCTGTATTTAATCTCTGTTTAGAAACACTGTTTTTGCACTTAGTTGGCTCATTCTTTACCCAGCCTCCTCGACTGCCTGGGCCCTGGACTCCTGCCACACCTGCCCAGCACAACTGACCTCACAATGCTGTTTGTTTGCTACCACACCTGGGCTGTCAAGCACAAATGCAGGCAATGACTCAACCGCAAGGGCTGACGCTGCTACAAATGTCTAGTCTCTGATGTCAACTGGACCACTCTTTTATTCCTCCTTCATCAGCTTCCTTTTCTTTTCTCCTTTGTGGACATTCCAAAACTTTACTGTTTTCTTCCAGCCTCCTGCTTCCTTTTTCCCAACAGACACCGTGAGTCCTGCTTTGTTCGGAGCAGAGACACAGAGCGGTT
>NW_006780561.1:1295875-1337956 GCF_000442215.2 Lipotes vexillifer
CGGTTCTGCTGCGGCCGTCTCCCAGCTTTATGACTGACCCAGGTGATGGCTAAGAAAGCTTCAGCTCCCAGGACTCTCCTTGCTGTGTCTTTGATTCCTCCCTCCATACCACGCACATCCCACGGGGCACCTGACCTTGGCTTGGTATAGTGAACTCAGCCCCACTCGTACCCTTTGAACTTGAAGACCACGCTCGACTTCCTTGACTTTGAAACTCAGAACCTCTTGGGGTGCAGCTCACACTCACTGCTTGGTTCCTTCTGTCCCCGGCAGTCTCATTTTTCCTCTGCTGTCAGTGTCCCAACATCAGCCCCAGCCCCCATTGCACCAACCCTGGCCTCCTACAAGGAAAAGGTCAAATGAAAATGGTTTTATTCCCTACCCTTCCTTAGAGAAATCTTGTTTCTCTAGGCTCACAAAAATAAATAAATAAATAAAAATAATAATAAAATAAAATAAAAAACAAACGTGTCCCTCTGGCTCAAAGCTCTACCATCTTCAGGTACCATTCCCTCTCTCCTGGTCAGGATCCTTGACGTATTTATTATGCACCTCTTTCTTGGAGTTTCAATCTCTTCCTTGGTACTAATTCCTTCCCCGTAGCTTATAAGCATGCACGCGCGCGCACACACACACACACACACACACACACACACACTCACACACACACGGTTCCTTCCCTGAATTCTGCATTCTCCTCTGGCCACCACTGAGTATTTCTCCCCATTCACAGCCAATTTTTCAGAAAAGTCATCTATGCTTGTGTCTCTGTTTCCTTACTTCCTTCTTCAACCTCAGGGCAGTCAGTTTCCCCATCCTCACCCCCGCCGCTCTGCTAAAATGGTCTAAGTCACCCTTGACCTCCATATTGCCAAATTCAATAAACACGAGACTGGATCTGGCATCATCATCTGACCTGTGCATTAGTTCTCTTCCTGGAAGTGTCTGCTCCTTTGTCTTTCATGACACTCTCCAGGCTCTCCTTCTACCCTTGCAATCCCTTGGTCTGCTTTGCTGGCCCCTTTTCTTCTGCCCTACCTGTGCTCTCCCCACTCCACCTGCTCTCTCAAGACAATCTCGTTGACCCCCAAGGCTTTCAGCATCATTCTATGCCAATGATTCCCAAATGCTATCTCTGGCTCACCTCTCTCCTGAGCATCTGACACTGCCACCTGGATAGCTCCAGAAGCACAGGACATTCAACACATCCAAAACCAAAACCAGTTTTTTCCTCCTCCTGCCTTCCTTATACTGATTTAATAGAACTTGGGCCTTATCTAGGCTTCTTCCTCTTTTAACTCCCTATCAATTTCCCCAAGCTCTGTTGATTTCCCCTTTCATGACTGCTTGAGGCTAACTCACCTCTCCATCCTGAACGCTCGGATCCTCTCTTACCTGATCTACTGCAGTAACTCTCTAACTTAGCTTACTGGAAGGGTCAGACGTCATAGCTAGGTAAGTAACTTAGTTCCTGTACTCTGCTTCCCATTAAATCAGTGGGTTTTAACTTTGGCCAAACACTGGAATCAAACATTTCAAATCAAAGGAAACTCTGAAAAATACTGATGCTGGGATCTCATCTCCAACAAATTCTGTTGTAATTTGTTTGGGGAAAGCCTAGGTATTAAAATTTTTAAAAACTCCCCAGGTGATTCCAATATGCAGCCAAGGTTGAGAGCCATGGCTGTCGACCACTGTCCACGTGACTGTCCTTGTATCAGCTCTGTGATATAAACCCCCAGCTTATATGCAGGTGGGATACTGGTGTTAAGATATCACACACGGTAACACTCAGGGTGGAGGATAACTGGGAATGGGGTAGAGGGTTCCAGAAAGCGGGAAGGCAGCAATGGCAGGAAGTGAGGGGGAGCCACTGACCTTGGCAACTCGCTGGCCTGTGCAGTGTCATAGGACACTTGCTTCCTAGAAGGCTGCTGCTGTCTGCTTTTCAGGTGCTCAGGCCATGGCCCTGACTACACAGCCCAGGGAACGCCTCCAGCCCACAATGGGACGAGCCTTTTCCTAGCACAGAAGCTTTATATTGCCCACTTCTGGGCTGAGTCCACTGTGAGAAGATCCAGAATTTTCTGGCAGTCTGAACTTCTGGACAGGTTTCCTCAGCTGGCCTCTGGGATGGAGATGCTGCCCTTTCCATACTCCTCCCCGACTCTCATGCTGCAGACGTGCAGATATGGTGGTAAGTAAAAAGCTGGGCTTGGTGGATGAACAGTTTTCCTTTTCACTGAGCTCTCAAGGATGGAACCTTTCTCTTGGCTCAAGAAAGCCAGAACATTTGCTTTATAAAACAAGCAGCCATCTCTTACTTGTAAGTACAAAATGACAACGAAGACCTCTAACGCATATAACCACGTGTTTTAGGTTGAACTGTGCCCCCTAAAAAAGAACTTGTTGAAGTCCTAACACCCACCGCCTTAGAATGTTCCCTTATTTGGAAATAGGGTCTGTAAGGGGGTCACCGCGTTGAAATGAGGTCATTAAGGTGGGTTATAATCCAATGTAACTGGTGTCCTTATAAAAAGAGGAAATCTGGACACAGAGTCAGACCCACAAAGGGGGAAAATGCTGGGAAGACACACAGGGAGGCCATTGGAGGACGGAGGATTGCAGTGATGCCGCTATAGGCCAAGGAATGCCAAAGATTGCTGGCAAACCATCAGAAGCCAGAAGAGGCAAGGAAGGATTCTTCTACGGCTTTCAAAGGGAGCATGGCCCTGTTGACACCTTGATTTTGGCCTATTAGCTACCAAAACTGTGAAAAAATAAATTTCTGTTGTTTCGGGTCACAGAGTTTACGGTACTTTGTTTCGGCTGCCCTAGGAAACTAATACAGCAGGTAATATTCTCCATCATCAGAGGTGTAGGCTCTCTGAGATGCATTCCAGCCCAGGAAAGCTTCTGGAGCTGGATGTATTGTTTGGTGATCTGAACCTCTCCTGACCCCATTCCTCCCCTGGCTGTTCTCTGCAGACATGAGTTCCCTTCTGACCCCACCTGTGGTCTCCTCTGCACTGTTTTTGGCAGAAGTCTATGGAGAGCAGGTCCAAAGGTTTTACTCCTCTCCCTGCAGATAAGGTTACTGCTTTATAAATGATTCTTGCTACCATTTAATGCCTAGCAAAGATGTACTAGGTCTCGCATATATCATCACCTTTAGTTGTCACACGAACTCTATGCCACAGGTAGTATTTTCTCCACTTTAGGATCCAGAAGCTGAGGTTCAGAAGCATTAACTTTGCCAAGGTAGACAGCTACTAAGGGGCAGGCCTTGGAGTCTAGCCCAAGCCAACCTGGCCTCTGAGAACCTGCCAGCCTCACCGTGGGCGTGGTGACTTCTTTGGGCTCTCGATGGCACAGACCTTGCCTCAGAAATTAGCAGCAGTGACTCTGCGGGCATCTCCCTGCTAACTAATCAGTGACTACAGCCTTTCAAACACAGGCTTTCTGCTCAAGCTGGGGCCTTCCTGCAGCTGTTCTACTTGATGAATGAGCCATGATCCCTCTCTGGGTTATAAAGGACTTAACAGAGGGTTTAATCATTGACCCAACCAAACTTTCTTAACTGTAGTTATGATGGTAGGCTCGAGGGACCCAAGCTCTCTCAAGTCTACCTCTTTTTAAATTGACTATGTTTATTTACTGTTGAGTTTTAAGAACTTTCTATATATTCTGAATACAAGTCCTTTGCCAGGTTTGATGATTTGCAAATATTTTCTCCCAGGACAAAGTCTCCTGTCCTCCATGGGCTTATAATCTCATAGGAGGAGACAGAAATGCCACCCCGACACCAGCTCTGTTCCTAGCACTGGGGCTGGGGACCCTGACCTGGCCAACCTGGGGCTACCATTCCTATTTTTACTTCATTGAGACCCTGTGATCATTATGCCTCCGAAGGTATAATGACAAAAATTCCCAAGAGATAACCACAGTTTACTGAGAAAAATCCCCAAATAGACATTTTATTTATTTATTTATTATACAAAATAGAAAACCAAAATAGACATTTTTTTTTTTTTTTTTCAAAAAATTCAAAAAATATGGATAAGCTTGTTTCACCTTACACTGTAAAGCCATTTTCCCAGGAAACAGTGGCAATGGTCCCCTGTCCATCCTCCCTTTATTTATTTTGCATAATACCTGTACTTGAGTCCACAGGCAGTCACACACCAACGTTTCCACACCAACGTTGAACTGAGGTAAGTATTACATACACCCATATGCAAGTGAGGTTGCATTCAAAATGCAGTGCAAACACCCCTGAAAAGCAGCAGGGAGTCTTTTTCATAGAAGCTCAATGGATATAAAGCTTTCAAAAAGTATTAAAATGCCTGGATCAAACTTCCTTGAGAAATAAATTGCTATTTCTTTAGAGACTCTGATTTATTAGCTGAATAAAGACCTTGTGAAAACCACGCTAGCATAAAGTTACACACTTTTTAGCTTGAATTTGAATGCTGAGAAATTTCGTTTAGGGATTTCACTGACCACAAAAGGAACACTCCGCCATGATGTAATTGAAAGCCATAGAGTGGTCTCAGCCTCTTCTGAAAGGACAATGTCCTTGCATCAGGACCACAAAAAAACCTTTGCCTTTTGCTCCTTCTGTAATGGAGGCTCAGGCTTTCCTGCTTTCAGATGCGCCATTCTCTATAATAGCCTGTTCTTTCATAGCAATGGGCCGGTTCTCTAGAGTGTCTCTCTTTTTGTTTTAAATTCAGAACTGGAAAATGAGGTTTGTTTTGTGGACAGTTTGATGAGTTTTCACACGTGTATGCAGTCGACCATCTGTATCCTCGAGTTCTGCCTCTGCGGATTCAACCAGCTGTGGGTTGAAAATATTTGGGGGAAAAAAAAATTCCAGAAAGTTCCAAAAAGAGAAACTTAAATTTGCTTCACGCTGGCAATGATCTACATAGCATTTACATTGTATTTACAAATATTTACATAGCATTTACATTGTATTACATTGCATTTACATTGTATTACATGGAATTGTAAGTAATCTAGAGATGATTTAAAATATGCAGGAGGGTGTGTATAGGTTATATGCAAATACTACACAATTTTATGTAAGGGACTTGAGAATCTGAAGGTTTTGGTGTCTGAGGGGGGTCCTAGAACCAATCCCCCAGAGATGCTGAGGCACGACTATATTCATGTAACTACCACCACAATCAGGATACAGAACAGCTCCATTACCCCCAGTACTATCACTTCGTAGTCACACCATCCCCTAAACCCCTAGCACCAGGCAAAACTGATCTGATCTCCATCACTATAGTTTTGTCTTTTATTGAATGTCATATATAAATAGAATCATACAGCAGCGTAACTTCCAACTTGTTTTTCAGACTGGCTGCACCATTTTGCATTTTGCATTTCCACCAGCAGTGTCTAAGAGTTCTAGTTGCTCTGCCTCTTCGTCAGCACTTGGTATTGTCAGGATTGTTTATTTCAGCCATTCCAGTAGGTATCCAGTAGTATTTAATTGTGGTTTTAATGTGTATTTTCCCTAAAAAACAAAGGTGTTAGGCAACTTTTCATGTGCTTATTTGCCATTCCTATGCCCTCTTTGGTGAAGTGTGTACTCAATTTTTTTTGTCTTTTAATGTACTTAAAAAAATAAACTTTATTTTTTAGGACAGTTTAGATTAACAGAAAAATTATGGTGATAGTAGAGTTCCCATACACCGTAACTCAATTTCCCCTTATTATTAACATCTTCTATTGGTGTGGGACATTTGCTACAATAAATGAAACAATGTTGATATATTACTATGAACTAACGTCCATAGTTTATTAGATTTCCTGAGGTTTAACCTAATGTTGTTTTTCTGTTCCAGGATCCCATCAGGATACCACATTACATTTAGTCATCATATCTCCTTAGGCTCCTCTTGGCTGTGACAGTTAATCAGACTTTCCTTGCTTTTGATGACCTTGATAGTTTTGAGGAGTGCTGGTCAGGCATTTTGGAGAACATCCCTCAGTTGGAGAGTGTTGAATGTTTTTCTTATAATTAGACTGCGGTTATGGTTTTGTGGTAGGAAGGGCACAGAGGAAAAATGCCATTCTCGACAACATCATATCAAGGGTACCTATTAGCGACATGACTTATCGCTGTTGACACTGACCTAGATCACCTGGCTGAGGTAGTGTTTGTCATATTTCTCTGCTGTACAATTACTCCTTTTCCCCCTTTCTATACAGCAGGCTTTAGGAGGAAGTCACTGTGTGCAGCCGATACCTGGGTAGTGGGCTTGAAATTCTTTACAAGATTTTTTTCTTTTTTTTGGCCACGGTGCACAGCATGTGGGATCTTAGGTCCCGAACCAGGGATTGAACTCGTGCCTCCTGCATTGGAAGCACTGAGTCTTAACCACTGGACCTCCAGGAAAGTCCCTTTACAAGATTTTTAACCCTTTAGTTTCTTCATTTATAACATGGTAAGGAAATGTTTGTATCTATGCATAGGAGTGTTAGACGGATTAAATGAGATAACGTATATTACAGAGTGCTTAGCACAGGGTGGTTCATTTCGTCCACAGGAAAAGAGCTATATGACTGGGGTGAGCTTGGCTCCCAGGGGAACTGGGTGGTGGGTTCATGGGTATTTAACTTATTATTATGTTTTTTTTAATGTACATATATGTTACCTTTTTGTATGTGCCAAGTATACATGTTAGAAAAATCTTCTAAAGCTATATCATGGTTTTTAGGTCTATAATGTTAGTTCCCTTGTCTGGATAGTTCTAGGAAATAAAATATAGGTTGCATTCTAAGTATTTATAGTTAAAAACAGTTGTGGAAAAAAAAACAAAAACAAAAAACAGTTGTGGGCTCATTTCCTGGGATGGGTGGAATGATACTACATATAGAGAATCCATTAAAATACAGTGATCATTTCTTACTATAAAACACACATATTCCCCAGCTAAAAAATCATTTTTTTCCACAAAATTCCAGAGAAAAATCACAGGTCAGGCTGGACTCTATGAATGGATCTGGAAACGGTCCTGAGTGATTGTAGGTTCAGGAGTACTATGTACAGTATACGCAACAGAATAAACCATTATCATAAAGCTTCGTGTTTCTAAAATAAACCAAAGTAAGTCTGATACACTATAAATTTGGTAGGTTTGGAAAAAATATTTATTTGATTCTTTGTTTACTTAATTTATTTCAGCATATTCACTCTCCCCCAAGACCTGTTCCCTCAAAGGTCTGTAGTTCTTTGAAATAAAAAAAATAGCTTGAAATTCACCATGGCATAATGAAATATTATAACCCTAAACAATAACAGTCAGCTTCTCTAGTGGATGTGGTGTGCAATCGTCCAGCACAGGGAAAGATTGTAAGCATCTGTTGAAGCTTCTCTGAAAGAATAAGGTTGAGGTACTTAAAATCATCTTAGTGGTCACACTTACTTCAGTATCTTTCTTTTTATTTATTTATTCATTTCATTTATTTATTTTTGGCTGCGTTGGGTCTTCGTTGCTGCGCACAGGCTTTCTCTAGTTGTGGTGAGTGGGGGCTACTCTTCGTTGCGGTGCACGGGCGTCTAATTGCAGTGGCTTCTCTTGTTGCAGAGCAACGGCTCGGTGCGTGGGCTTCAGTAGTTGTGGCACTCGGGCTCAGTAGTTGTGGCGCACAGGCTTAGTGGCTCCGTGGCATGTGGAATCTTCCCGGACCAGGGCTCTAACCCGTGTCCCCGGCATTGGCAGGCGGATTCCACTGCACCACCAGGGAAGTCCCCAGTATCTTTCTTAATTAAAAAAAAAACCCACCACTTAACATTTTATAAATTGATGAGACTTAAATGAATGAGGAAATAAACATCCAGGATGTTAAAAAAAATTATGACCACACAAATTCAATTCATTTTAAATTGAGACAATCTGTGTGGACTTCTAGTCAGTACTGTTTATTTGTTCTCATATTCTTTTTTACTCCTTCGTTGCCTTTTTTTGATCTTATTGTCTGTGGGTGCCACCCTCTTCTCTACTTTTCATTGTAATTTCACACTTGACGGAAGAACAGGGGAGCTGAACAAAGCTGCTGATATGTAAATAACAGTTTTGAAGATGGAAGTACCAAATTGTTCCTAAACAGAAGAAAAATTGCAGTTGCTTTAGTTGAATGTCTCAATATAAAATTTCAATTGCTTTCTAAAATAAAAAGTATATCATCTAGGTTTGTGCTTTGTACTGAGTATGAGAATATTCTAGTAGGCTGACAATCATCCTGATCATTCTTTTGCTTTTAGAAATAATCTTTGTATTCTTCTAAAAATAAGTATAGATTTAAAAAAAATTATTATTTATTTGGCTGAGTTGGATCTTAGTTGCGGCACATGGGATCTTCGTTGCAGCGTGCAGGATCTTTTGTTGTGGCGTGCAGGCTTCTCTCTAATTGTGGCATGTGGGCTTAGTTGCTCTGGGGCATGTGGGATCTTAGTTCTCCGACCAGGGATGGAACCCGTGTCCCCTGCATTGGAAGGCAGATTCTTAATCACTGGACCACCAGGGAAGTCCCTGATTTTTTTTTTATTGTGGTTCTGAAGTCTTTGGATCTGCAAATTCAAAGGACTTATAAATCAGAACCTAAGTAATCTTTATCCAGGAAATAAATTAGCTTCTTTGGCAAAACAGGAAGGCAGATATGTTAATAATCAAGTACTGTCCTTTAGAGAATCAATCCATTTACACTGTAGAATTTAAGGTGACTAATTCCATTTCTTTGGTCAGTAGTATTGGTTGCCACTGTCTGTAATGGGACACTGAGTGTAGTCAAAAGGTCCCTGATAGAATTCTGCTATTCAAAGTGTAGTTCAAGGGAGAGTTAATACTGGCAAACCCTGTGAGCTGGTTAGAAATGCAGTCTCAGGCCCCTCCCTGACCTACTGAATCAGAATCTGTATTTTAACAAGATTCCCCAGGTGATCAGGTTGCCAGATTTAGCAAATAAAAAGACAGGATGCCAGGTAAACTAGAATTTCAGCTAAACAATGATTTTTTTTTTAGGACAAGTATGTCTCAAATATAATATGCGTCATACTTAACTGATATAAAAATTATTTATTGTTTATCTGAAATTAAAATTAACTTGGTATTCTGTATTTTATCTGGTAACTCAACAGGTGATTTGTATAAACATTAAAGCTCGAGAAATAGGATAAGATCTGTTTTGTCCCCCTAAAGATATTTAAATATTTGGGTTAACTCTAGGACTTTATATAATTATTAATACATGAGTTATATCAAAGCTAAATGAAAGAATTTTAAAAATAATCTTGATGCTAAAGGACCTATGACTAAGAGACCCCTTCCTAACCCCATGTAATAAACCACATTTTCTACTTTCTGTATTTGATGTGTTGACATTAGGGCCCTGCTGACCCTGGAAGAGTGCCCCTGCCAGTATTAGCTCATTCTCAGAGATAGCAAACAAGTCCCCTAGGAGTGCACCTTTCATATGCAAACTACCCAATCCAGAGCGCACACCCTATCCACCTCCAGTACCCAGATTTACACTCTGGGCCACTATTCTGCTCTAATCCCCTCTGGGCCATATGCCCAACTACTAACCCAACTACTAACCCCAAACCCAAGTGCCTGCTGAAAATATTCAAACTATCCATCTAAGCCTGCTTACCCTGCCTCATCCAGTCCTTCCAGTGGAAATAACAATAAAGACACTTGCCTATTATTTCCTCCACTCCCTCTGCCTCCTGACTGACACTGGTGCTTCCCCAGGTGGCCCTGAACGGTATGCTGTGCCTCCTGTTTCTTGGGGTCTGTAAGTATAAAAAACTTTTTCCTTCATGACAATTATTTTCATGTCTGTGTGCCTTACCATACCTGATTTAAACAAATTCCAGGTACCCTTTTAAAACACCCCACTAACCCCTTAAGATGATATCACATTTCCCCTGGAATTGCGATCAAATAAACCTTTACTTGGAATGGCCTAGAATGATAGGGAGGGGCATTAAACTGAGGCTTCAAGATAATAAAATTTAGCTAGAAGAAAAATCAGTTTTTTGGATGGTTAGTCTACACAGTGCTTGGAAACCTTCAGGTGATTCAATTTTGTGACTTTCCATCTAGAAGTCAGCTGTCATGTGGCCGTAATATTCCATGGAGTTCTTCAGGTCAAAGTAGGCCTAGCAACCAGAGAAAGATATACTGCAGCTCTTTCACAGAGTGGTGTCATCGTTCAGAGGCTACATCTCACAGCTGTCCCACATGTTGGGAAATGGGGGAGGCAGAGTTTCTGTGCACTGCTCAAGGTCATCTGGAACACTGATACATAAGGGCACACATCTCCTAACCCATTATGCAATAAGACATGAAATTCTTTACATCATCTTCCCACTGAGTCACCCAGTTTTTGTTGTCATTTGTTGTTTTTTGGTGCTTTTTGCTAGTACACAAAAAAAATTTGAAAAGTCAACATCAGGCTCTGATTCTAAATGTTAAGGACACTGAGGTTCTATTTACGACCGCTTTCAACTGGACAAAAGGATGAGCTAGGGTTGCCTTTCTCTCAGTGTTTTCCATGATATTTTTGTCATCTGCACAATGTAACATTTGCCAGGCATAGGCAAATATCCAACTTGCACTCAGTAAAGGACAGAATAGAATCATGACCCTCGTCAGCTAGGAAAAGGAAGCGCACAGAAACACTACTTGGAAAAAAAGAGTGTGAGGCCTAGAGGTGGGCAACATGAATCTATAATACCTTTAAAATGATGCTTTTCCATGGCTAAAAAATTCAAGCAATGAGTACTGTGTCTTCCTTACTCAAGCAGCTGGACTGAATTGTCCTGAGGACTGTTACACAGAATGGGTGATTAATTACAAGTCTGATTTGAGGGGTTCCACTGTGTAAGAAAAAATTTGAGTGGACTTTGTCCCTGGTTCTTGGGAGGGAGCTTCTAGACCCCGAGAATTTCCAGTGTGATAGGAGTGTCGTTGTTGTTTTTCATCATGGGCCCCTCAGACCATACTTAAGAGTTTATGCCAATGAGGTGACTCAGGATGGGTCATACCAGAAAGACTGACCATGTCCTTAGAGGGTTGAAGCTTTGAGCCACGTGATATCAGATCTAACCCTGGAGAGGATTGGGAGGCTGGAAATTGAGTGCAAACTCCCAGCCAATAATTCGATCAGTCATACCTACTTAATGAAACTCCAATAAAAACTCTGAACACTGAAGCTTGGGTGAGCTTCCCTGGTTGGCAATTCTCTACATATTGTCACACATCAATATGCTAATTGGGTAACTCATCCCTGAGGATAACAGAAGTTTCGTGGTTGGAATCTTGCCAGACTTTGCCCTATGTGTCTCTCCTAATTTGTATTCTTTTGCTATAATAAAACTATAATCATAAGCACAGTGCTTCCAGTGAATTCTGTGAGTCTTTTTGGTGAATTATCAAATCTGAAGGGGTAGTGGGAAAGCCTGAATTTGTAGCCAGTTGATCAGAAGTGAGGGTGGCCCTGGGGATCCCCATACTTGTGGCTGGTGTCTGAATTATCTAGGAAACAGATGCCCTCAAATATTCATATTCATCCTCTCTCTCATTCCCTCCCTTCTAATGAACACTATACATATATTTAGGATAGAAACTCCTCATTATACATTTATTTTTATTAATGCAGCTTTCATGCGTGCTCACTTCACTCCAATTTTGCCAAGGATTCACTTAGTTTTTTTTTCTAGGTGGGTGGGTAGTTGGCACCAGATCTTTCTGGATGGGGGAGGGAAGGGATCCCAGTATGCCTATTTAATTCAGAAGGGGAGAGATAAGCTCTGGTAGCAAAGTGTTGCCTTCTTCCTTTTTTTTTTTTTGCAGTACGTGGGCCTCTCACTGTTGTGGCCTCTCCCGTTGCGGAGCACAGGCTCTGGACGCGCAGGCTTAGCGGCCATGGCTCACAGGCCCAGCCGCTCCGCGGCATGTGGGATCTTCCCGGACCGGGGCACGAACCCGTGTCCCCTGCGTCGGCAGGCGGACTCTCAACCACTGCGCCACCAGGGAAGCCTGGTGTTGCCTTCTTTTCACCTGTGTTCCAAGTCTCCTCAGACTGTCAAACAGGACCAAGCAGCTGGGTGATGCTGGTAGGATCTGCAGCAGTGCAGGGACAAGCTAGTAGGTAGGATCAAGTGAATCAGCCTACAAGACTACTGCAAACAGAATAAAACTCAACCAACTCTCATGGCCAAAGGGAACTTAGGATCTGGCTTACCTCTAGGACTCCCTGTCACTGTGCATTAGGCTCCAGCCACATTGTCCCCCTTCTTTCCCCTCAACCACTCTGAGTCTGTTCTTGCTTCAGGTCCCTGGCAATTGTTTTCTCTCTGGAATGCTCTTTCCTCGTGACTCATAAGGTGGCTCCTTCACAGCGGGTCCATTTCAGCTCCAATGTCACTTCCTCCCAGAGGTATCCCTGGCCATACTTGATAAAGCTCACACGTAAGCATGAAATGATAGGGACTTTGCCTATCTCGTTCACACCAAATCCCTGGCTCACAGAATAGTAGGTAGTGGCTATCAGTGAATTGAGGGCTCAATGAAGAGCATTCACCAGGTGCTCTCACTGTGGGACGTGGGGTGAGACCTATAGGAGATGTCCAAGATTCATTTCCTCTCTTAAGGGACTGTGGAAACTGAGTCACATGTACATGTGAAATAGAGAGCTCCAGCCATTTCTGGGGCTGCTCATGCTCTCCAAGAGTTGTTCAAGGTTGTGCCCTTGGTCTTCTTGTCTGTCTTCCTGCCTCATGGATGTAGCCTTGCCCAAGCTTCAAACAGTACCCCTATGCAGCTGACTCCTAAACTGCCCCTGACAATCTTAGCAAAATATGATAGGCCTTTTCTTTTTCCTTCCTCCCTCTCTACCTCCCTCCCTCTCTCTCTCTCTTCCTTTTATTTAAAAAAAATGAACATTGTCTCCCAGAAAGCATAAATTAGAGGCCAAAAAAAAAAAGAATATAAAAACTGATAAGGAGGGCTTCCCTGGTGGCGCAGTGGTTGAGAGTCCGCCTGCCGATGCAGGGGACACGGGTTCGTGCCCCGGTCCGGGAAGATCCCACATGCCGCGGAGCAGCTGGGCCCGTGAGCCATGGCCGCTGAGCCTGCGCGTCCGGAGCCTGTGCTCCGCGACGGGAGAGGCCACAACGGTGAGAGGCCCACGTACCACAAAAAAAAAACACAAAAAACAAAAAACAAAAAACAACAACTGATAAGGAAATCGAAAAAAAAATGTATGGGAAAATAAGATTCAGGGCTTCAAAATTTACTAATCTTATACCAGGAAATACAGGCCATATTAACTTATGGAAAAAGATTTATGGTGCGGTTATTTTCCTATATTATTCTTAGGGCACAGCTTTATCAAGATTTAATGGAAGTGATGGATATGTTTTAAAGTATAGTTGTATTTGTTCAGGGAATTTGATAGTATGTATACAAAATATCATAGCTGCGCTGTAGTGTTAAAGGCAGAATAAATACCAATGGTTAGTTGCCTGCCTCAGAAGAAAAAAATAGACAAAGCAAAGAACTTAAAATGAATTAAAATTTATCCAACTTAGGAGCGGCACAGCAGAGAACCTGACGAGACGCTCGCGGACGCTGACAAGGCTCGGACCCCAGGCTCCGGGCCCAGCGCTGTCGCCTGTGCCCACAGGTACACCTGTAGCTCTGCATCTGCACACAGCAGACCTCTGTCACTGGCCTCCACTGCCGCGCACAAGCCCGCGACTAGCCGGTCAGCCCAAGGAGTGCACACCACAGCCAAGGCCTCTCAGCCGCTCCTGGGCCTGCTCCAGTCTGTCCTCCCTGTTACTTCACAAACTGGAGCCTGGACATGGAGCTTCAGGAGTGACTGAGGAAAGAGGCAGCCCATTCCGAATTGTACTTCCAAATGGCTGCTATCTATTCATGATCCATTGGAAAACTGCCTTTTCCATCACCGGGTTTATACAGTGAGAGCAGAGCTTGAGGAAATGAAAGGCAGCTGGTGCTTTGGTCAAGCCTCAGGAACTCTGTCTACAAATTACAAGGGAGAGGAACTCCACCTTTGCTGAGACTCCGAGTGGATGAAAGGCTCTTGCTGCTCCAGCCAGGAGTCAGGACTCTGCCTCTGAGGTGGGAGAGCCAACTTCAGAACACTCGTCAAGAAGAGACCTCCCAGCCCCACATAATATCAAACGGCGAAAATCTCCCAGAGATCTCCATCTCAACACCAGCACCCAGCTTCGCTCAACGACCAGCAAGCTACAGTGCTGGACAACCTATGCCAACCATATAGCAAAACAGGAACACAACCCCACCCACTAGCAGAGAGGCCACCTAAAATCATAATAAGTCCACAGACACCCCAAAACACACCACCAGACGTGGACCTGCCCACTAGAGAGACAAGATCTAGCCTCATACACCACAACACAGCCACTAGTCCCCTCCACCAGGAAGCCTACACAACGCACTGAACCAACCTTAGCCACTGGAGACAGACATCAAAAACAACGGGAGCTACGAACTTGCAGCCTGCAAAAAGGTGAACCCAATCACAGTAAGATAAGCAAAATGAGAAGACAGAAAAACACACAGCAGATGAAGGAGCAGGATAAAAACCCACCAGACCTAACAAATGAAGAGGAAATAGGCAGTCTACCTGAAAAAGAGTTCAGAATAATGATAGTAAAGATGATCCAAAATCTTGGAAATAGAATGGACAAAATGCAAGAAGCAGTTAACAAGGACCTAGAAGAAATAAAGATGAAACAGACAATGATGAACAACACAATAAATGAAATGAAAAATACTCTAGATGGGATCAATAGCAGAATAAATGAGGCAGAAGAACGGATAAGTGACCTGGAAGATAAAATAGTGGAAATAACTACTGCAGAGCAGAATAAAGAAAAAAGAATGAAAAGAACTGAGGACAGTCTCAGAGACCTCTGGGACAACATTAAACGCACCAACATTCGAATTATAGGGGTTCCAGAAGAAGAAGAGAAAAAGAAAGGGACTGAGAAAATATTTGAAGAGATTATAGTTGAAAACTTCCCTAATATGGGAAAGGAAATCGTTAATCAAGTCCAGGAAGCACAGAGAGTCCCATACAGGATAAATTCAAGGAGAAATACGCCAAGACACATATTAATCAAACTGTCAAAAACTAAATACAAAGAAAGCATATTAAAAGCAGCAAGGGAAAAACAACAAATAACACACAAGGGAATCCCCATAAGGTTAACAGCTGATCTCTCAGCAGAAACTCTACAAGCCAGAAGGGAGTGGCAGGACATACTGAAAGTGATGAAGGAGAAAAACCTGCAACCAAGATTACTCTACCCAGCAAGGATCTCATTCAGATTTGATGGAGAAATTAAAACCTTTACAAAATTTATCCAACTTAGAATCAAATAAAAATGCCATAGGCCCAGTGCCAAGGAATATTCTTGGATTGGAATTTGTTCAACACCCTAAATTTAACCAGCTGCAATTCCTTTCTAAGTGGCATCCAATACAACTTTTTGAAATAGAGGGTGTGCTTTTAAAGGGAAATTGGTATGGAAAATGAAACAAAACCTCCCTGGAATATTTATTCCTTAAGATAAACAGATGTAGTTGTTTTTTTTTTTTTTCATTATGTTCAACATATATTACAGAAGATACAGGTCGTAGTTAGGAATGACATAAAAAGAGCGGTCATGTGTTTTCATCCTGGACCATAACTGCCTAGAATACTGCCACACATTTATAACTTGTGTTGTGGACAGGGACCTTTAGTGTCATCTGGCTGCTCCTTGCTGGGAGGGGGAATCAGCCAGCCAGAGAGGCAAAAGGCCAGCTTACTTTTGCCCCTGGTTCTGGAATGTCCTAGGGTAGGGTGGGAAGTGTCATCCATGGTAAGTAAAAATTCCCGGGCTGCACCAACCATGGGTACAAAGTCTTAATTTATTCCTTACGGTGTTAGGAACACTAAGCAAAGATAATCTCTAACCTAGCCAAACTATTTTTCAAGTGTGAGAGCAAAACACATTTTCAGAAAGAGACTGCGAGAATGATTATTACAGACCTGTACTTGAAAGAATTACTAAAGAATGTACATCAAGAAAAGGAAACCTGAACACAGAAGGAAGGAATGGGATTCAAGGATCAATAGTGACAAACTGCTATGTATAAAATAAATAAGCAACAAGGATACATTGTACAGCACAGAGAAATATGGCCATCATTTTGGAATAACTTAAAGTGGAATAAATCTACAAAAATATTGAATCACTATGTTGTACACTTGAAACTAATATAATATTGTAAATCAATTATACTTTAATAAAAAAAAGGATCAATCGTGAACAAGTATTTTTTTAAACTGTGGCAAAATCTAAAGAAGTCTTAACTGAAGCCATAGTCACAATGCAAGGTAAAAACAGGGTAGCAAAAACATGCACAATTTTAAATATAAGCACAGACAACAGCGTCACTGATTCTGTCCATGGAGTTAAGAAAGAGGTGACTTTTGAATTGAGAATCAAAGGATGAGCAGGGATTTAGCAGGCAACAAGAGGAAGAAGGAAATTTTAAAAAGTAAAGCTCCCAAGTATGACAGCACGTGGCATTGTTCTAGGAATGGCAGAGTAGCTCACAAACCAGGTGTTTGCTGGAAAATGGCAGAATAAAGGCTGGAAAGGCAAGCGTGAAATCTGGTCTCCTTCCTCTCAAACCAATGTCATCAGAGTCAGCTTGTGCAAAACGCCAGGTTACAACCAGAACTCTTAGGGAGATATAGAAAACATATGAAGCTGAAACATAGTGTTAGAAATAATAACACCAAATTTCATTACTTGGGAGGTTTATTGCCAAAATTATTTTAAATAGTCATTTTATTTTTTTTCAAAAAAAGATCTCTGCTCTTTTTCTTTCCTCTAGATCTCATGGGAGTTTATTATCCCTAAGACTCTACTTGAGAGGAAGGAAAGTTCTCATTTATTGAGGTGATTTTTCCATTTTCATAATCAAAATGAAACTGTGAGTATTTCAGCTCACAGTTAGAAAATGGACCTGAAAACTGACCATGTCTTGAGAAGAGAAAAATACATCGATTCAAACCAGTAAGAGATCTAAGACATCAATTAAAATATCTAGAATAGGGGCTTCCCTGGTGGCGCAGTGGTTGAGAGTCCGCCTGCCGATGCAGGGGATACGGGTTCGTGCCCCGGTCTGGGAGGATCCCGCGTGCCGCGGAGCGGCTGGGGCCGTGAGCCGTGGCTGCTGGGCCTGCGCGTCCGGAGCCTGTGCTCCGCGGCGGGAGAGGTCAAAAAAAAAAAAAAAAAAAAAAATATCTAGAATAAAGTTATAATATGCAGGATGCAATAGCCCATTGAACAATTTAGAAGTCGTTTTCCTCTCGCGGCAAATGCTACCTGTCGAGATTCAAAAACATCTAGTCACATAAATTCCAAAACACTTTACTTAGTTGGAAGAACCGATGAATATAAGTTCTGAGAATTAAGTTAGGTATTTAGGATTTAAAGATAGTCTGGATAGGACTTATCTAAATCCTAAAGATAGGGCTTCCCTGCTGGCGCAGTGGTTGAGAGTCCGCCTGCCGATGCAGGGGACACGGGTTCGCGCACCGGTCCGTGGGCCCGTGAGCCGTGGCCGCTGAGCCTGCGCATCCGGAGCCTGTGCTCCGCAATGGGAGAGGCCGCAACAGTGAGAGGCCCGCGTATCGCAAAAAAAAAAAAAAAAAAAAAAAAAAAAATCCTAAAGATAGGATTTCAAGATAGTCTGAGGGATTTTCTTTAGCTGTAATTTTTACTGAAGCACTCAAAGGAGAATGCATGGCTGGCCAAGTATATTGTGAGAAAGGTCAAGTTTGTGGTTCTCCGTCCGAGCGTTGTTCTGCTCTATCCTTTCCTTTTGGCAGCCATTGGTTTGTGGTCCTCTCATATCTCCCTGCCCCGGCCGCGAGAACTTGCTCTTTGAGAGAATTTTTATGAACGTTATTTATATTAGGTCTGAATGATTACTAAGGCTTAATCAGGTGTCCTTCCCTGCCATATTTACTTTGTATTAGGGGACAGTGCTCTAAATTTCTTATTGAAGAATTTCAGGCATTAGCTAGTGGGTTGGGAGGTGGATCTTGATCTAGGGCATTCCAAGAGCCTTAGTATTCAATACTTAAGTCCCTGCTTATAGCTCCAAACCTTAAATCTGGTTCTGAACCTGTTTCAGAAAATGATACCCTATAAGCTCTTCTGGGTCAGTGTCAATAAAAATAGTACCTGTTTGGCATGACACAATTTCAAATGTCATACAAATATGTTGCCTTCAACTTGATCTAAATTAAATCATCATTTGAATATTATCCAACCTCAAAGAGTATCAATATCAAACAAATGACGAGAGAAGATGAAAAACACGAGTTCACCGGGAAAGTTGTTTTTTTTTTTGCTTGTTTGTTTGTTTTTTAAACAGGCGGAGTATAAAACCCTCAAAAGATGAGTACTTACAAAAGGATACTCATGAAGTCACTAAGCTGGGCCCAAAGTATAGCTGTCTAGAAGCAGCGTACTGCTCCAATCGATCAATCAATCAATCAGTATTTTCTTGTTGAATGTCTGTTTTGTGTATAGTATTATACATGGCACAGTTTGATACGGTTTCTCTCTCTTGTTTATCTGGAGAGATAAAATTCTCATGAAACAACTGGAGAGAAAATTAAGGGGTGAACTATGTGGTACTGATAGAACTGATGATTGATTATTCTTTCTATTTTTTCCAAGGCTCCCTTTTATCCACAGGACAAAATCCAAATCCCATACCAGTTTTAGGGAACCCGTTTTATTTGGTCCCTGATTATTTTTCCAGCCTCATCTTCTGGCACTTTATTCCCTGAACCCAAAGCCCCAGCCCTACCAAATCATATGCAATTTTCCAGATTTATCATCTTTCTTTTTGCACCTCCAGGCCACTTCCTCTGCATGAAATGCATTCCCACTCTCTTTTGCTTAATTCCTACTCATCCATTTAAAAGTTTCCTCTTGGGGGAACTCTTCTCTCACCCTAAAAAGTTTTGTGCTCCTCATTTGTTTCCAAGTATCTCTGTCTTTAACCATATGATAGCAATTTCACACTGTACTGAAATCTCTTATATATTTGTTTAATTCCCTTATTATCCTAGTTTTTAAAGTGAGGATGTGGATCTGAACCTTATTAACATTTGTGTCTCTAGTGCCTAATGTGAAACCTAGGCATACAACAGGTGCTTAATAAATATCTGTTGAATGAATTCCATTGTGAGGGTGGTGGCAGATGGCAGGTAGATCTTCAGGAGAGCTGAAAGATGTGACTACAAGAAAAAAATTATAGAGCCCAGTAGGGTGGAGTAATTATGGGCTGATGTCTATGAAACCATTCGGGAGACAGGTGAGATAAACTTATCTACTAAATATCCCAATATGTCCTAAAGCCAGAACCTATCACTTCATATTTGAAAGGCAAATTTAAAGAAAACAGAAAAATGGATTTTTGAACCTTAATAAGTGGTATAGTTGGAATATGTAAATATTTTTAAACTATTAAATCTAGAGATGATTATCCATAAAGAATACTTTAAAGTTATATCCTTTCTAAATGTGATATCAGGGTGAAAAGCACGTCCTATGCCATCATGTTCTTAGATGTCCCTATTGAAGAAACACTCTTTGTCCGGTTACAACACTGATGTAATTTAATATGATAAAACTATTTTTAGCTTAATTCTTGGTTCAGTGTGTTGTTCTTTTGCCAGGGAGTCTCAGACTTGACTCTGTTTGCCCTGTTACTGAGTTGCAAAATGATGCCAAAGCAACCAATTAATCTGTATCACCATATGCTGGCTGTGTACAATCACAGCAGGACAGCTAGGGGTGAGCTGGGAGTGGTCTGCGTTTCTCCCAGAGATTGGCGGAGGGCAGGCAGGGCTTCTTGTGAGACCTCACCATAATGCATCCCTGTTTCCAACGGCCAGGGGCTGGCTCTGAAATGGAGAAGTAAACCCTGGGGAGAGCTGAGAAAGGAGGAAACAGACTTGGGGCTGGCAGGTGCTATATTAGAAGACAACTTAGACAACTGCTCTTTAAGCATCAGGAAACAATCTTCCAAGCCACTTCTGGTTGAATGAACAATCAAGTGAGGATGTGGTAATCAACTCCCAGAAGGACTCCCTGCCCAGAGTCAGAGCTCAGGGCGAGTTGCACGGGCCGGTACACACTTTTAATAAAAAACAGTAAGATATACGTTTGGAGTTTAGAATCTGTAGGTAGTTATTTCCTCTAAAATGAGGGCTCTTAACCATTTTTTGAGGGGTCATAAAGCTTCTGGGAAGTTGATGGACATCATGGACTGTATTCTGGGGAAAATGCATGATTCCTCACATACACAACACTGGATACCCTGTTGCCCCTCCTCAGAGAGCCCCTCAAGTTGAGAACTCTTTAAAGAAATCTATGAAGATTGTATTTGTTTAAGGTTTGTCAATTTGAGTAAAGGGAAATATTTTTGGCATAAATAGTCTGAAAATTCTTGATTCTAAATCCGTGGTGCATGTCTGCAGTGAGTAGAGGGCAGCCATTTTGAAAAACAGGAAAACCCCTCACCTCACTCATTTTTTAGTGGCACCCAATAGAGGTGCTTCTAAATTGCAGTAAAAATGTCATCAAAAATAAGGAATCTGAAAAACAAATGCTATGAGTTAATAGCTATGTAAGAATCAAGTACTAAGATCTGTATATTCTTCTGAGGAGAGAGAATCCAGACTATTGTCTGTTCTTGAACCTACAGCAGGACAGTTCTCCACAAATGTCATTCCAAACCCACTTCCATTTCTATGTGCAACTGCTAGTTAGTACTAATTAATTTAGTAATCTTCCCATCCTATTGCAGAGGGCCTGATTTACGACTCATAACTAAGGTCACTGTACCTTCCATGCTGTCAGGAAGGTGGTAATTATAATAGTTGAAACTAAACATTGAATCTGGCTATCTACTAGAAAACATCACAGAAAGGATCTACATTCTCTTTCAATATGCTATTGAGAATATTTGTTTTCAACTAATTTGCATTAATGAACACCGGCTAAGTAGGCATGCTTACAAGCTGTGAAGGTGTAACCTTGACTCACAGTAACTCTGAATTGAAGCCAAGATTTTAAGCAGAATAGGCAATTGATTTTGCCCATAAGGAGCATTCATTACTTAACATAGCTGGCAAAATCCATATATTATCAATCACAACTAATAGTCTTTATTTGGAATGCAAGCACATTGTTGTTTATTTAGCTCAGAAATTACTTGCAAACTCAACTATAACCCAAACTTATGTTAGGAATCAGCTGCAAGTATCATTAGATTCTTGCATAAAAAGTCTGTGATGCTTGGGCTTCCCTGGTGGCGCAGTGGTTGAGAGTCCGCCCGCGGATGCAGGGGACACGGGTTTGTGCCCCGGTCCGGGAAGATCCCACATACCGCGGAGTGGCTGGGCCCGTGAGCCATGGCCGCTGAACCTGTGTGTCCGGACCCTGTGCTCCACAACTGGAGAGGCCACGACAGTGAGAGGCCCGCGTACCGAAAAAAAGAAAAAAGTCTATGATGCTTAAATATCCCAAGAAAAATACTTTTTACTGATTATAAAGTATATTTTAAATAACTTTGGTTTTTTGTATGTCTAGTCACACAAACACAAACAACCACAGTAGAAAAGCAAAAGAACAATAACGACTGCATTTCAAATATTGCACAATTGTGAAACTGGCTTACTATGTAAATTATACAAATGTAAGTATAAGTATATATGAATATTTTATAAAATGTACATATGCAGTTGAGGTCTACTGCAGCAGAGTTCTCCCAAAGAAATCTCTGACATTAATCAGAAATAACTAACCATTTGGAACTTCCCTGGTGGCGCAGTGGTTAAGAATCCACCTGCCAGTGCAGGGGACACGGGCTCAAGCCCTGGTCTGGGAAGATCCCACATATTGTGGAGCCACTAAGCCTGGGTGCCACAACTACTGAGCCTGCGCTCTAGAGCCCGTGAGCCACAACTACTGAAGCCCATGTGCCACAACTACTGAAGCCCCCAAGCCCTAGAGCCCATGCTCCCCAACAAGTGAAGCCACCACAATGAGAAGCCTGCACACCTCAACAAAGAGCAGCCCCTGCTCGTCGCAACTAGAGAAAGCCTGCGCGCAGCAACGAAGACTGAATGCAGCCAAAAAAAAAAAAAGAAAGAAAAGAAAGAAATAACCATGTATAGTATGTTAATTTCGCTCATTTGTGTGTTTTATTTTTAATCTTTCTTCTTTTTTAATTGAGATATGATTGACGTACATCACTGTATAAGTTTAAGGTGTACTGCATAATGGTTTGACTAAAATAGATTGTGAAATGATTACCACAATAAGTTTTGTTAACATCCATCACCTCAAGAAAATACAATAAAAAGAAAAGGAAAAAAATTTTTTTCTCCTTGTGATGAGAACTCTTAGGATCTATTCTCTTAACGACTTTCCTATATATCATACAGCAGTGTTAACTACAGTCATCATGTTGTACATTACATCCCTAGTACTTTTTATCTTATAACTGTAAGTCTGTACCTTTTGACCATCTTCCTCCAATTCTGCCTCCCCTCACCATCACCTCTGGTAAATACAAATCTTATCTCTTTTCCTCTGAGTTTTGTTTTTTTGTTTGTTTGTTTTTTCAGATTCCACATATAAGTGAGACCAAACAGTATTTGTCTTTCTGTGTCTGACTTATTTTATTTAGCATAATGCCTTCAAAGTCCATCCATGTTGTCACAAATGGCAGGATGTTCTCCTCGTTTTTATGGCTCAAATATATATCTTTATCTATGTATCTCACACCTTCTTTATCCATTCATCTGTTGATGGACATTTAGGATGTTTCCATGTCTTGGCTACTGTAAATGGTGCTGCATTAAACATGGGAGGGCAGATATCTTTTCAAGTTAGTGTTTTTGTTTCCTTTGGATATATTCCCCGAATTGGAATTGCTGGATCATATGGTAGTTCTACTTTTAATTTTTTGAAACTCCTCCACAGTTTTCCATAGTGGCCGTACCAATTTATAATCCCACCAACAGTGCACATGGGCTCCCTACACTCCACAGCCACATCAGCATTTACTATCTCTTGTCTTCTTGCTGATGGCTTGAAGTTATATCTCACTGTGGTTCTGATTTGCATTTTCCTAATGACTAGTACGTGTTGGCCACACATATGTCTTCTTTGGAAAAATGTCTACTTGGGTCCTTTGCCCATTTCTTATTTGGATTATTTGGTTTTCTGCTATTGAGTTGTATGTGTTCTTTACATCTTTTTAGTATTAAAGCCTTATCAGATATATGGTTCAGAAATATTTTTTTCCCATTCTGTAGGTTGTCTTTTCACTTTGTTGATTGTTTCTTTTGTTGTGTAGAAGCTTTCTAGTTTGAGGTAGTTTCACTTGTTTATTTTTTATTTTCTAATTTGTGCTTTAGGTGTTATAGCCAAAAAATCATTGCCAAGACACATGTGAAAGAGCCTTTTTCCTATGTTTTCTTTCAGGAGTTTCATGGTTTCAGGTCTTACGTCTTTAATCCATTTCAAGTTAATTTTTGTGAATGATGAAAGACAGGGGTCCAGTTTCCTTCTTTTACATGTGAATATCTAATTTTCCCAGCACCATTTATTGAAGAGACTGCCTTTTCTCCACTAAGTATTATATTGGCTCACTTGTCAAATACTGGTTGACCATATATGCTTGGGTTTATTTCTGGGATCTTGATTCTGTTCCATTGGTCTGTTTTCTGTTTTTATAATTTGGCTCATTTTTGACCACCATATTTACCTCCATCTCAAACTTCAGCCGTAAACTCTAATTTAGAATGTATTTCCCCATAGTTTGTCGGTTAGACACTGAAGAAGAGGGGATCAAAAGAGTGGGCTGGAAGGTGAAGGATGGTAGGAAAAGCATCTAAAAACCAAACTCCTTTTTGTTTTTTCCAAGTAGGGGATTTTGTCAGAAAAAATGTAAGGAGATCCATGATTCAGTAGAGAATGAGCATTAACGTTTGTCATGATTCCTTGATAAAAAGAATTAGTCACTTTAAGTTTCAATATGATGATTTTTATCTTGTTGAATTTTATCAATAACAACTCTTGGGACTGAGCCAAGGTAGCAGAAAAATCCTCACTCTCCATCACTAATATTGAATAATATAATACTGGTCCATAAGCTCAGATCTGAACATTTTGAGGCCAGATGTATTTCAGGATTCAGAAATTTTTTTCTTAAAAATGGAAAGGTAGGGCTTCCCTGGTGGCGCAGTGGTTGAGAGTCTGCCTGCCGATGCAGGGGACACGGGTTCGTGCCCTGGTCCGGGAAGATCCCACATGCCGCGGAGCGGCTAGGCCCGTGAGCCATGGCCGCTGAGCCTGCGCGTCCAGAGCCTGTGCTCTGCAACGGGAGAGGCCACAACAGTGAGAGGCCCGCATACCGAAAAAAAAAAGGAAAGGTAAAAGTGTGTATATCCTGAATACTGCATAACATTGCCAGGAGGGAATCCAAATCAGTAGTATTTCTGCAGAGAAACGTTTCAATATTCACACTAAATTGTGTAATTATACAGTAAGGAAAGGCTATCAATTCAGGCCAAATTTTATTGTCAAGGGAGTTTATGTGCAAACCTTGGGAAATGTTTCAGTCTTTAGTGTTTTTGAGATTTTGGAATTGCAGATTAAGGACTGTGGTCCTGTGTGGACATTTGGAAATTATTTCTCTAGCATCTGTATTCTTAAAGTAGGAGCAATGATCAAACAACTTGTCTATAAACTTGCAGTCTGATTTACTGGGAAGCTGTCATTTCTGTGAAATTTGAACTTTAGTTAGTCCTGTCCAGTTTCTGTAATCTATTTTAATGGCATCCATTAAGAACAATCTCGTTGGCATCTGGGCAAACAAGGAGATTAAGGAATTGGCAATCTGGTTTATTAAATGACTAGTATTTACACCATGCATATTCTATGCATATTCCTGGGAAAACAGTGAGATGACTGCTCCCAGAAGACAGTCCAGGGCTGTTCTTTTCCTTAATAAACTAAAGAAATGAAATGGATTAGTCTAGCGTTCATCAGCCCCTGGGGGGACCATAAAGAATGCAAAGGCAAGCCTCACTGAAGGAGAAATGGGCCTCAGTCTCTGAGTTTTTACCAAGTACCCTGGATGACTCTGATACACAGTAAGGTTTGAGAATCACTGATGTCAACAATACCCTGTTAAGTCATAGCTTCATCATTTTAGTGTTGGATACCTTTACCCGGGCTGAGAATCAAGGCTGATGTGTAGATTCTTGAGGGAAATGAGAAATTATTACCATTTTTTGTAAGATACACAATGACTTTCATGAGTAAAATAATAAGTTTTGCTGGGAAATGATGTCATTCCAATGGCTTGTAATCAAAGTACTTGTGAGAGCCCCAATACTTATCTATAGCAAAGCATGAGAAATAATCAAAAAGTCACTTCCTGGTGACCAATTCTTACTTGTAAAAATTCAAAATATTGTATTAAAAAAATGGAACTGCACTCTTGGATGCTACTTAAAATTGTGAAGACTGTAGATTGGGGAGTATGCGATTTAAATAGATGGGGCGGTAGAAGGTGACTATAATTTTTTTTTTTTTTTTTTTTTTTGGGGGTACGCGGGCCTCTCACTGTTGTGGCCTCTCCCGTTGCGGAGCACAGGCTCCGGACGCGCAGGCTCAGCGGCTGTGGCTCACGGCCCCAGCCTCTCTGCGACATGTGGGATCTTCCCGGACCGGGGCACGAACCCATGTCCCCTGCATCGGCAGGCGGACTCTCAACCACTGCGCCACCTGGGAAGCCCGGTGACTATAATTTGACTGTGAATCATGGTGGTATTCACAGGAAGATTGTGACAAAAAGACAATGGAGCCCTGCTGTCCATTATAAACCACTGAATTGACTTCAGATAAATGCATTTTGTCTTTTGAGTGGAAGCCACCTATCAAATTTCCCCCGTAGCCTGCTTTGTTCATAGTAATGAAAATGCACTTTGTACAGTACAAGCTGCCTAATTCATTAGCACAAGCCTGCGTGGACCACCTGCCTGGCTCTAGGCGGGGAGAATAAGGGAGAAAAAAAGTCCATATTTTTCTAAGATGGCTGACTTTTATCTGAAACTACTGAAAGTCTTTCCTTGTTACTGTGAGATGCCGCGTGCACCACTCAGCCACGTAACCCCCTTAGAGCACACCCCAGCACAGTGGCACTGATTTCCTCTTCAAAGAGGTCATCAGCTCAATCTGGATGCTTGGTACTGAAAACTCAGAGGCAATGGCAATGAGTCGCATTCAGCTTTCTTCTTCCAGGGACATGCGGATATACGCATTGGCATCGCGCTATGGATTCTGTGGTTCAAGTGTTGAAATGGTCATGGTCACATCCAGGCTCCTAAAAATAACTTTTCAGTATAGAAAACAGGTAGGAAATGTTCAGACAATTCTTTAAAAAAATATTTTCAAAGCACCAAATGACACAGACGTCCTACTTTTGCATCAGACAGTTTGTAACTTCATATAAATGCTCTTTGGAAGCAGGGACTCTAGTTGAACCAGTCTGATAACAATGGGAAAATGTTTTGAAATGGTTGAAATCAAGGTTTCATCACAAGAACAAAGAGGATAGGCCAAGGTGGTGTGAGCTTGTATTTTCACCAAAGCTGCCCCATACAGATTGAGCCTTTGCTGCCAATCTAAAGCACTTTTGAAATGGTAATGCTGTGTTTGCAGTCTTGATGGATGAAATACCCTTATGGCTGAATCTCTGCTAGGGTTGATAATGAGACTGCTTTTACATCTTAAAGGAGTAGGTAATTCCTAATCTAAATGTTGTCTATTCCAGATTGCAGATGATAAATACTCCATAAGCAATCTTCCAAATCAGTTCAGCAGCCTGGGGAAGGATGGAGGAAGAGTCGCCTTTAAGCAAAACCAGAGACTATAAAAAGAGCTGTATCAAAAAGCAGACTCCCGATTGCACACCCACTGTGGCTGGGCTGACAAAAACAGCCACTTGCACAGATTTAGTTCTCTTCAATGTCAGGCTTCCCCCTCCAACCACCCTTGCTCCCTCCCTCCTCCAGCTCCTTAAATGATTTCTATTGTGCGTTCAGTGCTCCTAGCAGGCGCCTTAGAGTCATCAACACCAAACGCAGGGCTACATCGGAAGCTGCAGCTGAGAAGCTGCTGGCTCAGAATACTCCTCCCCCTCCTCTCCCTTCCCCCCCTTTTCCTCCCCCTCCCCCTCCCCTCCCCCTCCTGTGGCATCAGCCTTGTGTCAGGCTGAGGGAGGATTTCTGGGGATGGCTCACCTGGTGTCGTTTCTGCAGCAGCTGGCAAACAAGAACCAAAGCAACCTCAGCACAGGGAGGGAGGCTCAAGCTGGCACATGAGACCGTTTAGCTACTCAGTGATCCCTTGCACTTTCCCTTAGTGTTAACGTTTAGAACACGTGTACAAGGTGCCAGGCACTGTACCAAATGCTTTAATACACGGCTTCTTGAGTCCTTCCACAGCCCTATGAGGAAATGATGGCTCAGATAAATAACTAGTTCAAGGGCACACACTTAATTAGTGGTAGAGCAGATTCTGATATTGGAACCCTGCTTTCAGCCATTATTCTGTGCTACCTGTTTGGTCAAGAATGGAAAACTCATGACATATTCAGGTTAGTGCCCTCTTAGGGGGGGTTGCCAACTAGCCCTACATTCCTTCCACACATCTCAAACCAAAATCAGCGTTCCTGAGTCTAGCTGATTTGTATTTTAAAAAAAGATAATATAGGTGAAAAGTAAAAAAATAAAGGGATGCAGTTTTGCTAAAACTTGGAATATACCCTGAGGATACATGGCTTAAAGGTGATGAATGGAGTTTTAGTTCTTCATATAACATCTGTCCACGCTAAATAACCATAACCTTAGCATTTGCAGAGCCTCCCTTCTTTCTTGCCTTCCTTTTCCCATCTTTTTCTCTCTATTTCTCCCCGCAGCCAATCTCCCTCTTACAGATTCATTTATTTATTCGTGCATTTATCCGTTCTATTATCTCTTCAGTGCTTTCGACACACCAGGCACAGTGCTGGCGGCTGAAGATACAAAGATAAAATGACTGCCCTCAAAGTGCTTACTTTTTAGCTGGGGAGACAGAGAAGTCACAGTAATAGTGCAGGCCGATACCTCTTATGGCAGCACATCACACTGAGGACCATCCTAGCTCCTAGGATGGATAGTCAGTCCAGCCTTAGGCAGGTACAAAACGCTCCTGCATGTCTTATTTTTAACAGCATGCCTATGTTTAATATTAATCTCAAGCACGGTTGAGAAAACAGTTAAAAGAAGGAAGTCAGTCTTCTGCGACCTATTCCTTCCCCCAAGTCCACAGAATCACCACCAGCAGCTTCAACATCACACTCACTGTAAACACGGGCCTGGTGAGAGGTTCTAAGTACTTTGTTAGCCAATCAGTCCCTGTGGTCAAAAATCTTTTGGGAAAAAAAAAATCTATCTCTCTAGTAGGCCTCTCAGTTCTATTAGTCACAATTTCTTTAATGTCTAAACATCCAAAGGGTAGAGAGTGACCACCACAATGTTGCCAAGTGTTTCCCGGAAGCCTGTGGCTGCCTCCCAGCAGGGGAGTCAGGTCAGAGTAAAGACTGGCTCTACGACCACAGGTTGGGACACAAAGCAAGCTCTGCCTCACCTTCCCTTGGGAAGTCTGGAGTCTGAGCTGATAGACGGAGAAACTGCAGTGTTCTTACAGGGTTCTAGCTAAGAAGCAGCACCTGCCAACTAAAGACCTGACACTTGACACACAGTAAACTGCCCCAGAAGAGACAACTGTGAGATCATGTAAAGAAGCAACTCCCAACAGAATGAAAGAAAACACCTTCCATGGGAAGTGAACAAAACACCCTATACCACACAGAACCAATTTCGCGAGCGTGGCTGCGGTGGTGACTTCCAACCAACGTATCCTCTTGGCATCTGGAGGGGAAGAGGAATCAGCAGGGAACTTAAATCCAACTGTGTGAAAACGTCTTCCACGTTGCCTGAGAGACAACAGAGGCTGAGGAAGGTTAAACGACATGTTCACACCCAAACTGAGCACTGCCCTGCACTGCCTCACAATATCCATCCTTGAGCAAGTGGCCTTGCTCAAATCAGCTCCTAAACTGGTACCTTTTATAGAAAGTGTCTCTCTTCTTGTTTGTGAAATATTTCTACAAACATAGTGACACTTGGTCAATGGGCAAACTTTATGTGAAATATTTTTACAAACATAATAACACTTGGTTAATGGCAGATCCTTCCATGTTTAACATATAATGATGACTGATGTTCAAAATGAGGATTGTTAAGATTCTGAAATGTCTTTTGAATCATTAAAAAGAAAACTAAATCCTGACCAATATGGATTTTTGTCTGCAGTGCATTTCATTGTTTGCTACTCTTAAGTGAACAATTCATCAATGAGATTTTATGTATATATATATATACACACACACGCACATATACACATAATGACTTTTTTTTTTGCAAGGGAAACATCTCATTCTCTGAAAATGTAGGGCAATACATATATAATGCAAGATGCTTTCCTCTGACTTTCTCTTTCTTTCCCTCTTATCCACCCTTCCATCCAATCTATTCTTACAGACCTAGTTTTTATAGTGTGGGCTTCTCACCATTGTACCAGAATCACCAAAAAATCCACATCTCACATCGGGCAGCTGCTTTCCAGTAGTAATTAGAATGGCACAGGACAGAAGGGGTCGGGGGTGGGGGGGGGAGGTGGGGTAGGTTTCCTGATCAGGGAATGTGGCTGAGGAAATTTGGCTTCCTGGCCAGGAAAGTTACATCTGGCACCATTTTTTGTAAAAGAGAATGAAATGATATTTTGGTATGAAATTTCCAAATCATTTATAGTCCAAAGCCATTTGTTTTGGTGAGAGTTATCTGAATAATTTCTTGATAATAAGCTTTTAAGAAATTGACTAGGTTGGCTGGTCTTTAGAAGTTCAACCCTGAGCTTGGTTATACCTTTGAATTCTGATGTTTTTTTTAAAAAAGATACGCTACATTTTTTTCTCTCTACACATATTGTCTTTTACATAGATGATTAACTCTGCCATTTTATCTTTGGAGATTCAGTGTTGAAAGTAAAAATATCAGATATAAAGCTCATTGCTTTTTTCCTTCAAGTTCATTGGAAGGGAAAACTGAAAAAGTGGCATTGATTGTGAAGAAACCAGGACAAATGAGTTAGTTCGTGAGTTATTGCCTTATTATACGCTCAGTAAGACTTTGCCGGATTAAAAAAAGGCCAACTACAAGAGGTAAAATTTAATCAGTCATTAAGATAAACATTATACATTCTGTTCTTTCTTAATATGATTTTAGTGTTCAATTGACATTTCCCTTGAAATTAATACAAATTAATCTAAATTTCATCAAAGGCTATTTTAGACCTCCAATTTAAAGTGTACTGAAATAAGTTTGGAATGGTAGCGACTGCTTAAAAATAAGGACAGTCAGAAGGAGAAATGTGTCAAAAGCAAATACATGAGTGTACTTCGGGGTGTAGCCAGCCCTAATAAAGCTCAACTCCTCCCCCACCGTCTAGGCGAATCTGAAAATTTTGCTACTAATGTATAGCACGGGGTCTTGGGCTGGAGTAGACAGAACTGGGGGCCTCTCTTATGTGGGATGATGTCTAATGGCATCGAAAAGGAACTCTAGATTAAACAACGTCAGTAACAACAACAGCAGCTTCAGAACTAGCAAAAATATTTCTCTCTCCTTGGTTACCAAAGACTGAAATGACCACATTAAAAGTTTATTCTTGAAGCCTCATGAAAATCCAAATATTCTTAGGAGTCACTGAACATTATCAGCTATTTTTGTAGGTCATGAACATGTTTCTTTCTGAGAAACTTTCTGAAAAGGGAGGAGGTGTTCGAGAATATCCCGGTATCAAGTAAAACTTCATAGGACTGCAATTCACTGCAAATGCATCTTTCTCAGTGGAAAGAAACACCCAGAGTACCCATGGCTGGGCAGGAAAAGGCCTCCTTGTTAGTTTTCATTTGAGTCAGTTTGTTAACCTTCAGGTTCCTCTATGTCTAGCATCCTGGAGCTGACACCCCAAGTAACATTTGCAAATTGAAAACAGAAAATGGACCAATGGAATGGTATTCACCTAAAATTCTTTTGAAGAATAACATCAAGTGTAAATAGACAGTTTGCTCTTCTTTCCGCAATGCTGCCCTCTTTGTCTGGCAAACTCCTCACCATACTTCCAGGCGCTGCTTTATGTTATTTTTTTTCTATAACTTCTCTTGTAATATTTCCCCTCCCCTTTACCTCACAGCAAAGAAATAAAAAAAGATTAATTAATGTGTTAACTAAGGTATAATTTTCCCATAGCGCTCTTTTACGCCTCCAGGTCAGCATGCAACACATTATATATTATATCATAGATATTCGTCTACCTCTGCGGTTCCCACCAGACTATGGAGACCTCAGGGGCTGTTGCCCGCTTTGTATTCTAGAGAACAGTGCTTGAAATGCAACACATGTAGGTGTTCATTGAGGGTTTGTTCAAGCAAGTGTTTGTCTTTCTCTATACTAATCCTGAATGACTGTTCATTCATCCAGCTCTTAAAACACAGCACATTATTAGTATTGCAGGGAATTAGACAAAGGAAACAGGACCAGAAAATATAGGAGTACTAACAGGAACAGGGGCAGTGCCACTTATGACATTTCTCGATCAGCTTCTCTGTCAGGAACAACTGAGTATCACACTACCAGGCTAAATGAAAACATTCTAAATCATATAGATTTTTGACCCAAATATTTAGTCAACAATACATGGAATTAATGTTTACTTCCTCCCTCCAAATATAAAAAGTGAGCAAAGATATCAGGAGAACAAAATCAGACTGAGAACAGGGTACAGCAAAGACACTTCCAGAAGCTCTGGAATTGGACGAGAAGAGCTAACCTCCATTCTTTTGCACTGTTTCTCAGCTACAACGTGGTTCAGGTAAAGGGACATTTACAACTGTCCCAAGAAAGAGACTCTTCTGTTTTCTGCAGTTTTGAACTGGTTTTCATGCTTCCCAAATTAGTTTAGTTTCCCTTGCATTTTGGGGTAAATAATCGTGGTATTTAAATAAAGTCTAGAAATGGAAAGAAGGTATTGCTAAGATTATTATTTATACGCACTCCATAAGACTATGTTTTAAAATAACTACATAAGGAATCATATTGATTTCCTTTTTATATAATAGTCCTAACCCCTCTTCAAAGTTCTGTTGTATGTTTTTCAGTAATGGTTTATGATCTCTTGCCTATTCTTCCTTGTGACTTAGTCTGTTATGGATTTGTGTGCCACCAGTCTTTTCACACATTTTCTTTGTAATTCAGGCACTTCTCCAGGCTTATGGTAACTCCACATAGCTTGTTACAATGTAAGAGGGCAATGATAACTGTCCCATGGAAGGTTTCAACCTTGCTAACAAGGTATGACTTTGCCAATATTTCCAATAAGATGTCAGGATATAAGGGTCTCATCCATGCTAAGGGCTGGAGGTTACCCAACAAATGAAGAGACTGGAAGCTTTTGAATGTAAGCTATAAAAATACTTCCATTTTATGAGAGCAGCACAGTTATACAGATATACTATTATAATGAGCTATATGACAAAAAGAAGACACAGAAGAGAAGCAAAAGTCTTGGTTAATGAGCTGACTGTACAGCCAAAGGAAGATAAGGCACATATGTCTGTTTCTGAGTTTGCAGTGTAATTGCTAAAATATTTGATAGCAAGACAAATTTTCAAATTGTGCACAGATTAAGGAAATGGGTGAGTGCACTAGGGACTTAAAATCAGTCTAAAGGGAGGTGTAGGGTAGCCAAGTCATACCACTGAAACAACTCATTTTCTGTTTGAAACATTTCTCTTCATTTTGTTTCATTTTTTAAAGGTCTCTTTAGCTCATTAAGACATCTTTCTGTTTCTACTTGTTAAAGATTTCCTGGTTCTTTTTAGCTTACTAGTTTTTTCATCCAATGAGCAGAAATAGCAGAAAAGTTGGCAAGTGAAAGAGTGATGAGATAAAAAGTATAGAGGGAGGTAACTGAGAGCATTTCATTTAGGTGGGGTTCATGTTGGCTACTAGAGCTTTGAACTCTGTCTCTTGGTACAGCAAGAGGCTGCTGGCCATAGCTGGGGACTCTCAGCCATCATGGGGAAAGACTCCCAGGTCTGAGAAACTACCTCCTGGACTGCCTCTTCATTTTCAATGTCACTCCTCAGGGTGGATGTCAGTTCATAAACAAACAAACAAAAAAAACCAACCAGGGCTTCCCCGGTGGCGCAGTGGTTGAGAGTCCGCCTGCCGATGCAGGGGACATGGGTTCGTGCCCCGGTCCGGGAAGATCCCACATGCCGCGGAGCCTGTGCTCCGCAACGGGAGAGGCCACAACGGTGAGAGGCCCGCGTACTGCAAAAAAAAACAAAAAAAACCAAAAAAACAAAAAAACCAACCAACCTCAAAAACAAACAGAAACTCTAAATTGAGCTTTCTAATTACTAAAGTAAAATATATTCAAAACCCAGGACTTGTAAAATATGGTAAAGCACAAAGAAAAACGAAAGAAAAGTACCCTATAATTCAATCATTCGGAGACAATTATTTATTCACATTTTGGTGCCTGACTTGTATTTTTCAAAAAATCTGTACATATTGTGTAATGTGTGTAAGTGTATTGGTTTAAAAAATATAGTACTATACTTAATACTGTTTTTTAGCCTGATTTTTTACTTAAATACAATGAAAATTTTCTCATACAGGTCTTTCAAAGAATGACTATGATGACACAATAATTGATATATGGATTTTGCATCTTTTATTTAACCAATATCCTACTCTTGGATATTGTTTTAGTCTGAGGGGGCTGCCATAACAAAACACAGTCTAGAGTGTGTGGCCTCAGCAACAGAAATTTACTTTCTCACAGTTCTGGGGGTTGGAAGTTTGAGATCAGGGTGCCAGTATGGTAGACTTCTGGTGAGGACTCTCTTTCTGGCTTGTTGACAGGCACCTTCTCATTGCATCCTCGTGGCAGGGAGGGACAGGTAGAAAGCAAGTTCTCTGGTGTCTCTTCTTAAAAGGTCACTAATCCTATCAGGAGGGCCCCACTCTCTTGACCTCATCTAAATCTAATTACCTCCCAAAGGCCCCACCTCCAAATACCATCATATTTGGAGTTAGGGCTTCAACATATAAATTGGGGGAGGCACAATTCAGTCCACAGCCAATATTTAAGTTGTCTTCAGTTTGTTCTACTATAATAATGTTGTGGTAAACATCCTTGGACATATATCTCTGTAAATATAAAAATCTCTTTCTTTGGCATAAATTCATAGAATTGTTGGATGAAAAGATATGTGCTTTTAGAGGTTTTTTTCTTAGCTTAATTTAGGATAACCAAATTATATCCTCAGTTCATTCAAATTTAGATCAGCTTACAAATAATTACTAAGTGCAAGTTACTGTAAGTACAAAAAAAATTAGATAATTCTTGCTCCCAAGGAGTTGACAGTCTGGACCAAAGGATGAGGGATGGAGATGGGTCAAGTGAACTAACAAGGAGAGTTGAAGCATCCTTATTTTCCCTCTCCCCTCTGCAGAGTCAGTTCATCTCAGCAGAACGCATAGCTTTATAATTTGTTACACATATTGTCAGTCTGCCTCCTAGAAAGCTTACAATGTCCTACTGGCAGAAAAGAGAGCCCACTTTCCAACGGGTCCATTCAGCTTTGAAAATTTACTGGACTGAATTTAACTTTCAACTGCTCCCATCACTGTTCTTCTCTAAAATTGTTAGTAATCAGTTTGCTGGCTCAGTGCCTAGAACTATTCCAAATGACAATAGACATATCCTTCGTTAGACAGAGAAAGATGATAAAATACATGCATTCACCACAAATACCCTGTTCAGAGGTACAATGCTGAAGTAAAAATTTTAAATATTTAATATTTCTTGCCTACAGTTTAATTCTGGAATAATATCGTGGGCGGGAAACCACTGATGCAACAAAAGTTTAACTTTCCTATCTAAAGTATGGCTTGCTTTAATGGAGAAGGGGAAGGATTGATTTTCTAGAGATGTTAAGTGAAACTAAATCTTAAACAACTTTTTGGAAGTGATTTTGACATCTCCAGTGTTAAGAAAAAAAAGTAACATTTCTGTGGTGCTAAAGCTCTCAAATCTAAACCATTTCTCTGAATAATAAAGATTTTTCTTTTTTCAGAACGATAGCCTGTGACTTCTTAATAAAGGGAAGAGAAAGTAACATACTTACTGCGTGTTGGGTATTATGCTAGATTCTTTCATTTATTTTATCTCAGGAGATGGCTTTTCTTTCTTACAACTGCCTTATACATTAGGGTTATCAAATTTAGCCAAAAAAAAAAAAAAAGGAAGCCCAGTTAATCTGAATTTCAGACACTCAGCAAATAACATTTTTAGTATAAGTATGTCTCATGCAATATTTGGGACAACCTTATGCTAAAAGTCATTATTCACCTGAAATTCAAATTTAATTTGGCATCCTCTATTTTATTTGGCAATCGTAGGTTGTTATGTGATTCACATTTTACTTTCCATACCATGGAAAGTACATCATAGGTGATTCACATTTTACTTTCCATACCATGGAAATGAAATGGCAGGGAAAGAAGTCAAATAAAGTTGCCACTGTTTGTCTTAAAAGATCTGGACTCTCACAAATTAAGGCATTAGTTTTCCTCCAACCTTCATTTTCAAAATCTTAGGGCATATTTGGCTTGCTTTCTTTATCTTCACTTTGATTTAAGCTTTTGCAAAATGATACATTCACTGTTTTCCATTTCTAAGCCAAGGCACACATTAAATGGAGAGATAGCTATACAACTGGCGTTGAAATATTAATTCGTTTAAAGATTGATTTTCCTGGCCACAACCACTCACTCATATTTAATTTACGGAACTGCGGGTACACAATAAAAATACATAAAGGACAGTGATACACAACATCCTCAAGTAAGATTATGAAATACGGCCATTACACTATGATAAGAAGGCAGAGCAAATAAAAGGGCAGGAGGCTAACTCTAACTCTTAAGGGAAAGGTACTTAGAACCTGAATAAAGGAAAGAAGAAAGAAGTATTATTTCCCAGGCGCAAGATGTAAAAATCACGATCAGGTAGAGGGTGAGGATTTACTTTTAATCTGCCCAAGTGAACGGATCCAGGGAGCGATCCGTGGGATAATACCTGCACATGGGGGACCGTCTGACAAGTCACAGGCAAGCCTTTTAGCCTCTTTACATAATTGCCAGGGAGAGAAAGCTGGTTCAGAATGTTCCATGACCAAACGTCCTAGGGTGGGCTTGGGAAACCCTACCATTCCTTGGTTCTCCTCAAGAGCTCTTGTTCAGCTGATTCTGGATTGGAAAACGTGACCATGGCCCTGAGCCTTTTGCATTTTGGGTCCCTGGATTGTGAGACCGGGGAAACAATCCCATCTGGTATCTGAGGTTCAGTGTGTGCCAGGGGCCTAACCGTTAGGCTGAGGGGGGCCTGACACCTGAAAGCAGAGTCGGCTGCCAAAGGGAAGGCAGAGCCCATGGGTTTTCCAGGAGCTGGATTTCAGGGTGTCGTGGAGGCCATGCTGTTGACAACTGCTTCCTGATGATCTGAGCATGACACCAATTTAACAGGAGACAGATGTCAATTCAATGACCCCCACAAGCTGCAACTCTGACAAGTACTCCAGGGGAGGGACTCACTGAAAAATGAGTAGGTGTTGGCCAAGCAAAAGGGGTAGGAAGAGAATTCCGAGCAGAACGCAGAGCCGTGGCAAAAGGCCCAGGCTAGGAGGGCCTTGCACGTTCTAGGGGTGGAAGGGAGGCCCCGGGGCTGGTGCAGAGAGCACAGCAGGAGAGGGAGACAGACAGCAGGTCCTTCAGGCCGCACGGGGATTTGCCTTAACTGCGCGAAGCTGTCCAAGAAGGGGGCTGGCAGCATCAGATTGACAGGTTGGAAGCTCACTCGGCCTGCATGGTGGAGAGCAGAGCGGAACTGGGGCCCCACGGATGCACCAGGCAGGGCTGCTGGGGCGGCAGGCTGTGGGACTAGCTAGAACAGGTGACGGTGATGGGGAAGGGGTCAGAGCTGGGGAGCGGTGAGGGGGCAAATCGACAGATTTGGTGATAGTTTCCACAGATTCAGTAAGGGGCGCTTCGAGGGACCTGGGCTTTCCTGCTTGCTCCGCTGTGAGGACCAGGATGTCGATCACTAAGATAGCAAACTCTGGAAATAGAGCAGGCATGGGGATGAGAGTGCATTGGTCTTGGAAAGGCTGCGCTTGGGCAATCCGGAAGGATCTATCCAGGGGCTTGTATATATGGGTTTGGAGCTAAGAAGGACCATAGACGCCATTGGCTAAAGCGTCTATTGCCCGAGGTGTGTCAGAGAGCAAGGTGCCTGTTTGCTGTATGGGACGGGAGCCAGCAGCGCAGAAGGCTTCAAGCCAGAGCACCGGTTCAGGCTCGGCTCTACCTCGTGCAGGCTCTGTGTCTTCATCTGTTAAATAAGAATGATGATGCTTATCATTCGTCATCTGACGAATGGGGGAATCTGAGTTCCATGGCTTCATGTATATGAAGGCACACAGTAAACTGTAGAGTCCCGCACCAACGCTGAATGGCTTTTGCTGACCATCGCACCAGCGTTGCCCTCCCATTCCTTCCACCTCTGACATTTTCCCTATCTTTCCCTCACCTTCTTTTAGATAGCAGGGGCATAACAATATTGAAGGCCTATTAATTGCCAATCTCATGCTAGATAGTGGGAATATGGCTGGAAGAAAAGATGCTTACCCTCCTGACACTTCCATTTTCAAGGAGAAGAAACCATATCAAACTCATTCTCACATTATAACTCATCAGAGGAGTGCACCAGCAAAGACAGCAACCTCCAGATGATGTGGCGTAGCCTAGGCTTGAGAGAGACCTATGAAGAAATGCTAAAATAAAGATCACAAAAATAGAAGCATGCACACCAGGAATGGCTAAAAAATGTAAATCTGGAAGATGACTGTCCTCCTCATTTAGTTATTTCAGTGTATCTCTAACGTAGGCAAAGCCTCACTTGGAGATAATGACACAGTCCACATTTGGGGTCCTTTGTTTATTTGAGACTGAATGGAACTTCACCTCTCTCTTTTCCTTCTGCAAAAGGTCCCACTCAACTAGCTGTACTCTAGATAGTACAAAACAAGATGTCAAGAATTAACAGAAACAGAAGAAAAATTCTTTAGCAAATTTATAATATAAATATCAGTACTTGAAAAGTTATGAGGCATTTATAATACAAAGTATGTAGATTAGCTGATGATGTATTTATAGTGTCTAGGGCAGACCATACACTATTGAGATTAAGTACCTCGGCACTGAGGAGATGCTTTTGTCGAATGTCTCAATCCAACCTTGGTTCATGCACTCATTCAACTAACTTTTATCAAGCAAATGCTCGTCATTGGGCCGGGCCCTGGGGATGCCAAGATGAATGGCCCCATGACTGAGCATGGGAGAGAGATAGTGCAAATAAGTAAGTACAATACAGTGTGATGAAGGCTTCAAGAGAGGGAAGGATAGAAGGTGATGAGAACACAGCAGGGAAAACCATGAAATATGATCAGGAGAGGCTCTGTGGAGGTGGGAAAAGTTTTGCAAGATGAGCTTGGCCATGACGCATTTCTGGAAGGAAAATTTCAAGATGTGTTTAAAGAAGTTGGGAAAGACTTCTGTGGGGATGTTCTGATGTAAATTAAGAGAAGCAACTGTCAGGTGAAGAATTATAGCAAAATAGCAAGAGCTGACGTCCAGAAAAGTTTTCTCCACAACCGATGAGAGAAAAGAATGTATAACTGTCATCCATCCATGACAACTATCTCCTGATCTCTGACCCCTCCCAGCTCAGTCTCAGTAAACTTGGCAGCAAAGGTGTCTCCTTCCCAGCACCAAGATATTGGTGTACCTTCAAAGAGCAGGACTTACTTGTGTCTGGAGATTCAGGAACTGAAAGATCATCTCAGAAGAACAAGGTAGCATAAAATATACTTAGAACATGTGCTTTAGGGTCCAGTTTCTCAAGGTCAGACTGTGAAACACACAAGAAGATGAAATGGATGAGCCCAGCCTTGATCACTCATTAGTTTGGACTCCATTTTTCTTTAATTCCATTCTTTAATAAATTCGTTTTATTTATTTATTTATTTATTTGGCTGCGTTGGGTCTTCGTTTCTGTGCGAGGGCTTTCTCTGGTTGCGGCGAGCAGGGGCCACTCTTCATCGTGGTGCGCGGGCCTCTCACTGTCGCGGCCTCCCCTGTTGCGGAGCACAGGCTCCAGATGCGCAGGCTCAGTAGTTGTGGCTCACGGGCCCAGTTGCTCCGCGGCATCTGGGATCGTCCCAGACCAGGGCTCGAACCCGTGTCCCCTGCATTAGCAGGCAGATTCTCAACCACTGCGCCACCCGGGAAGCCCCCCAGTCTTCATTTTGTATGCTTCAGAGCCTCTGAATGTTGTCTTCAGAATATAGAAGACTGGCCATCTTTTCCGCTATGTCCTTTAACCATTTTTTCCTGTTACATTTTCTAACAAATTCAATTTTCCTAGGGTTTTCCTTTTGTCTTTTTGGCTCACTGTTTTTCAGCTAGAATTGATTTTTTTCCCCTTCTTTGCCTCTCTCGCTTTCGCTCTCTTTTCCTTCTTTCCTTCCTTCCATTCCAACTTCTTCCCTCCCTCCCTTCCTTCCTTCCTCACTAAAATACTACAATTGCCAGCTGCCACCACCTACCCATGACTTCTCCCCGGTATAATACAACTGAGCAGGGGCAAAGGAGGGGAGTGTTTAACGCTCAGGCCCCAAAGCTTCTTTCTACATTTCAACTACAATGAAATCTGTGGGAGGACATTTATAATGACTCAGGCAGACAGAAAATTAAGGGGTAATACAGATATTTTCCAAAGAAAATATATTTTGATAGGAAAATCCCAGGCACTCTATAAACCAAACCTGTGTTTAATTGCTAAATAAATGTACTTAGTCATAAAATACAACAGCATATTTTCAACAGAAGAGATCTGAGATGAGAGGAATGTCATTATCCTCTGTGTTTTAAAAGATGAATAAATTGGATGGTTTTATGACTGATGTCACCAAGATAATTTCATTGTAGGGAATAGGAGAGCAAGGGCCATGCCCTCCTAGTGTTTCCACTGTTCCCACAAGAGTGTCAGGGATTACTGGGGGGTGGGTTCTTCTTTATGGATATGGGTGACACGATAGGTCTGCGGCAGGTATAATCAAAAGGAGTCCAAAACGGTGATTAGGGAGAATATTCCATCCCTTTCTTAATAACAGACATTATCATAGGTAAAAGATATGTCAGCCAAGAAACTGGACACCAATGGCTATCATACATTTTGGGTCTCATATTATTATTATTGCCATAACCCTTCTCCTAACATTTGAGGTTTTCAAATCTACTGAAAGGCAAAAAAAAAAAAAAAAAAAAAAAAAAAAAAACCCCACTTAAAAAAGACCTTGCCAATTTACTCCCATCTCTGAACTTCTCTTTTTTTATTTGTAAAAACGGAAAAAAAAAAAAAAACCCACCACAATAATAATACTCACCTTATAGATTTGTTGTCATAATGAATAATTTCCTGAGTGGTTATTAAACTTTCAAGTGTTAAAGCACAGTAAACCCTAAATGCGTGTAAAGCTTTGACCACCATCTGTGGCATGTGAGAAGCATTCAATGAGAGACAGCTATTGTTACGTTACTGTTACAGAAGAAAAGCATATTATCCAACTTAATGTCAGCGCGGGTCACAGGACCCATCCATGGAGGTGTTTGGCCTTGTGAGTTAAGCCACCATGATGATCATTTTCAAAACGAAACGATATTGCGTATTGCAGGATGAAAAGAAGGACAGAAACCTGCCGCTGCGTCGGCAGGACTCGGTGAGCAGTAAAACACTACCACTACCTGTTCCACCAGCAAGACCGTGAGTGGGCATCGCAGTTGACGTGGCACTTGGCACGTCTTTAAGAAGAACTGCTCTTCTTTTCTCCTCCTTTCTCCCCTTCCCCGCCTTCCCCCCTCCTTCTAGATTGAACTTGCTTACATGAGTCTACAGAATGAACACATATGGTGAATTATTTACTTTTCCTTTCATGGAGAGCAGCCATCATGAAAGCAAATTAAAGGCGCAGTTGAGCACACATTTAGAATAATATTAAGTAACACATAAATAACCTATTAGGATAAAAGTCAAGTTAATTACATGAGCCCCTCAAGCACCCAGTGTTTGGCCTTTGCATAATATGCTGTTCTCTCCTCAGGACCACAGCAGGCCATCCTTCTCTCCCTGGCTAGTGCCAACTTGCCCTTCAGGTTACATCTTAGATACGATCTCCTCTAAAAGGCCTCCTGTGATTCTTTATGAATAACTGAGGCTTCCCCTCATATATGCTCCTGTGCGCTCTTTACCAGAGACCTCATGAAACGTTCCTGAATTTGCTGGTTTCCGTAGAGGACTCTTCAGTGTGAAGGTACAGACCTTCACGCTGTACCACGGCAAGGGGAGGCCGTGAGCCTGGACCTCGCTGAGAGCCTGGCACACATAGGCAGAGCCGTTCGCAAATATTCCTGGCTCTCTGCCTCCCGGGCTCATGGTAGCATGGCCCACTTGCAGTTATGCTGGGCTGTGCAACGTGCTCTGGCCAGTTAGTTGTGAATGGAAGTGACAGGGATCACTTCCGGGCCAGAGCAGTCAACAGCCAG
>NW_006780561.1:1337968-1338824 GCF_000442215.2 Lipotes vexillifer
TCCCTATAGCTCAAAATACACAGAGCCTGCACAATACTAAGGGCACATTCCCAATGTCCGTTCATGATTGGCTCTCATTATTTGTGTCTTTAGATAAGTCATTTATCATTTCCAAGTACTGCCTTCTTATTTGGGAGTTACGCAACCTGAAAGAAATAAATAGAAGAAACAAAGTGGAAGTGCCGAGTATTAGCCACATCCTGGGGCACGTGATTGGAAGGAAGCCGGAAGCCAGAAGGCATAACTGCTCCCAAACTGCCAACACGCCTACGTGCTGGTGTGTCTGAGAGGCCTTTATGAAATTTAAGTAAGTTATTTGGGGATGAATTAAAATTAATTAATTATTGCCCTAAAATATCTGCCAGCTAATGTGGTCCAGAGAACACTGAGACACAGGATAAAAATGTCTGGAGGGTATATGGAGGTGCTTTGACAGATTCCCTGGCCAGGTAAGGGCAGACTGAAGGCCACGAACACTTAGGTGGGTTACTGACAGGCAAGGCATGGCAAAGTCAAAAGCTCCATTTCATGGCTTCATCCAGGGTCAGTGTAGTTGTTTCCCATTGTGGAGCAACCGCTGGACTGTAAGAGGCACCTCTGAGACCATTCTGGGTAAAAAGTAACTTATTGAGCAGCTCTATTGTCATCAAACAGAGCCATACTTGACAAGACAGCTCAGAGACTGAAAGAATCGAATTCTTTATTTAAGAAGGTTAACCGGGCTTCCCTGGTGGCGCAGTGGTTGAGAGTCCGCCTGCCGATGCGGTGGACACGGGTTCGTGCCCCGGTCCAGGAAGATCCCACATGCCGCGGAGCGGCTGGGCCCGTGAGCCATGGCCGCTGAGCCTGCGCATCC
>NW_006780561.1:1338872-1359101 GCF_000442215.2 Lipotes vexillifer
AAAAAAAAAAAAAAAAAAAAAAAAAAAAAAAAAAAAAAAAAAAAAAAAGAAGGTTAACCAAATTGCAAACAATTAAAAAAAAATAGTTTGGGGGATCTTTTTTGACCTTATTTCATGCCGATAAAAATTAAAAACTTTTTTTGTTTTACAGTTCAAGTGATAGAGACAGACTAGGGAGATTTTTCTTCTTTTCTTTTTTTTTTTTTGCTTTCAGTAGGAGAAAAATAGTATTCACATTTCTGCTCTTGTAGACACCTTTAACCAGAGAGGTTAAACTCAAACCAGTGGCTGCTTGATGAGAATATGTAATGAAGCAGTAAATAAAGTCAGTACTTGGAGAGGGCAGCATTACCAAAAGGTAAATAAAGCGTCACTTTTTTCAGCACCTGCCATTTTCTATTAGCTGTTCCATAACAACCTGGCAGGGTATATATATCCAAGTTACACGTCAGGCTACTGATGTCCACAAGGTAGAAAGGCGATCCTGGGAGAGAGTTTGAGTTCTAAAATCTCTTATGTCACCAAGCCTGCCAATAAAAATAGGATAGGGATAAGAATAACCACATGCCAGATTCTCATCCTTTAAACTATGTCAGACTTTCGGAAACACTTTGCTTCCATTTTTATGAAACATAGAGGCAGAAAGACATTATTGTGAAGTCCAGAGGTTGGAACCAGAAAGACCCTATGAGCCTACATCACTGATGTAAAACAAGTCTGCATTTGCTTCCCCAGAGTGCAGGGAGAAAAGGACAGAGTCAGGAATATGCTGAAATCAAAGCCTGAGAAGTAATCACTCTTTCCACTCTTAAAGGGTAAAATGTCTGAATAATTAACACTGGTAGAAAAAAGCTTGCAGGGAGATTTGAGGCTTGTTCCAGCCCTTTATAAGAGACGCATTAACTCTAAGATAATGCACCAGGAGATGGCATTCCCCGAAATCAATGGCAACTTCCAGTTGGTACTCGACTATTGATTCTTTATTGCACCAGAATAAGTCATTCTGGATGACCTCGGCAAATCAGAACAAGTTATTTTGGATGACCTCGCTTACTCTCCATCTTTCCCCCTGCTGTTCTGGGCCCTGGAGGGCTGACTGAAATGGATCACAGCAACAGGCTCCCAAGCCGTCCTGATTCCTTTGGGGACTGGCCACCTTATGGGATGGCGCACAGTGGCAGAAGAATGGCTGCAGTGGGCCATGGAGTCACAGTGGTCTGGCTGCATCCCTCACCCAGGGAGCCAGTTCCCATCAGGGGCTCTCTCTACCGTCCTCTCTGTGTCTGGGTTCTGGTTTTCTCAACACTTCAGGCCTTGGAGTGAGAAGAGAGCCCCATTATTCTCACTTTCGGGGGCTCCCCTCACGCTGTTCCACCTAAGAGTCCCTCTGTTACTTTCTCCTCCAATCACCCTAACTAGAGTGTGCTGTGTGGTCTGTTTCTTGCTGGCTGACACCCTGACTGATAGTTTATTTGAAAGCGAGAAAGTGTATTTTCCAGGTCACATCTTGACGATTTGGAAAATGGGAGAAAATTAACCCTGAACAGGAAAAACATTAAATCTTATTCACGTCCTATCTTTCTTAGTTAGAAGATGTTCTTGAGCTCTGGATAACCTCTCTATGAGGCGTGGAATGTAGGTGGGACCTTTGTGTGTGTGACGACTAATGTACTCGTGCAGCTGTGCTCGCAGGCGTGGCGTCAGGTTTTCTGAAACTCCCTAGCTCCTATCACCGACCCACCACGCCTCCTCATTCTGTGAAACGGAGCTAAAAAACAAAAACCAAGCAACCAAGCCAAACAAAAAAGCGATGCTTGGAGATCAATGACCAGGTAGTTAAAGAGAAGAGACATATAGGGACAATTAGGAGGCTCGTTCAGAATATAAAGGGCATCCACCAACCATCCTTCATCTCTCCTGGGCTTCCAAGAAGAGTTTAAATTGCAGCACGAGGAACCCGAATTAGAGATTTTAAAAAAGAGTCACTTTCTGTCTGTAAAGGTTATTATCTTTTAAAATATGGGAGTCGGATAGTAAAGAAAGCTGTGAAATTACTTTCTCTGAATGTCTTTGAGAATTAGGTTCTTACCTCTCTGGGATGGTTCTGTTCTGATGCTCTTGGAAGGCAAGGTTTGAGATTAAATGACCTCTCAAGGTCCTTTCTTAGTCCATAAAGTACTAATCAGAAAGCACCAACATTTCCAACGTGATGGCAGAAACGGGTGCCAAGTTGGTATTAAACAAAGAAGCCCTAGAGCTGATCATGGGAAGCAGGCGGCACCAGCGGGAGTGTGACTCAACAGATAACCAGATGAACAATGAATAGCACACACCCTAAACACACACAGATTCATGAACAGAGACTGGAGCTGTGGGCAACGCAATGGCAAAGCAGGACCACTTCTTGAAAAATTTGGAGAATTATATGATTATGAAGCAACGAGACCCAACTGTTATTTTAACAAACTTGGGGCAACTTTGTTCCCCTTCAAAGGGGGCTTTATATGATGCAAAAACTATAACCCTAGTTTTCATTATGCATGAGACAATGAAAAGCCAGGTCATGTTTATTTTTTTAACTCATGGAGTGTTTATCACAGCATGCTGTACAGATGCAAACAACATGATCCAGGGGATAGTAAAAAAGCAAAAACAGAAACAAAAACAAAAACACAACTATGAATCCCTGTGCCTACTTGCATGAGGAGAAACCTGGCACCATGACACTAACTGATAATTGACCTCTCTAAGGAATTAAGTAGTAATCCCGATGCCTGAGGACTTCACAGTCACCTTAAAGGAAAGGCATTATAGTCAATTTGGGTATCTTGTGGACTATACTTATTTTTTTCTTTTAAGAAAAATTGTGGTTGGTGGTTTGAAACCAACACAATGAGTCAAAACCCTTGATGCACTTCCATCTACAGATCCATAACAAAGTATCAATATTGAGCTAGCAGATCAGTGCTACATATTATTTTTAATTGTGGAAACAGGACTTCAGCTGGTAAGAGGAGGGAAGGATCAGAGTCTTTAGAAGGTGCTTAGGCTCATTCTGACCAGACACACACTCACTGCTCAGCTCGGGCTGGATGCCTATGAAAGGTCTCATTAATTCTCTTTTGGATCCTCTAGAAACATAGACACCACTGTGTGACCTATTCTCTAAACAGAAGTTCTCAGACTGACCCTTCTCTTTCCATTTCCAGGAGGCTCAGCATCTAGCTGCCAGTCCCAAACCTCTCATTCCCCTGCCCCGCAACCAGCCCAGTTTTCCCTCAGCTTCCTTTAGGTGAATCTGACTGTCTACCTTTCAGTTTTGCCCCGGCGGTGGAAGGTCCTCCTCTGGGAGTCTCTATCTAATATCCCTCCCTCCCTAGCCACACCTGTTTTTAGCTCTTCCCAACTGGGGACCGGAGCTCTAGGGATGGACTTTCTGCCCCAGTTGTCTAGCCAAATCCCCAAAGTATATCCCAGTCAGGAACTGGATCCCTGTCTTGTCCCTTTGAGTCTGCATCTGCCTGGGTAACCTCAGGTCTTTAAAGACTGAGCCTCTTTGAACTCCCACTTCTCCAACTGAGGCACCCTGGCTGCCATTATCTGCTGTCAGCAGACCTGGTAGCAAACATCTCATTCCCATGCTCCTTCATACACCAGAAAAAAACAACTCTAATGCCTCTTAAGATCCCTCCTCTACATCTGTCTAGACCTTACATTGTGTACTGACACCCATGGGTGCTCTGGCCTGCTTGGCTTGATTACTTTCCTCCACCCTCAAACAAACTCAGTTTTAGGGGGTTCTCAGTGTCTACTGAGCTACCTACCATCACACCCACTGTTACAGCAGATCAGAGACCCCCATCCATCATGTCCATCTTTACAGAAACTAGAATGACTTACCAGAAAGATTCATTTCTTTACAGATATGGTGTCTCCAAGGTTCTTAGTCTTTTCTTCCTTGCTGTCCACTAGTAAGACCTAACTTAAATTCCTTCTAACACTGTATTTTATTCTGTTTTTAGATTCTATCAGAAAAACTGGATTGGACCCCATGTGGGAATTCCTTAATGGGATTGGTCAATGGGGGATGGGTACTACCTATAAAATCTAGTGAGGAAAATCAGGTGGGTCTTAGACAATCTTCTATGGTTGTGTGCAACAGAAAAGGCCATCTTAAAAAAAACAGGTTCCAGGGATAATAAGTCTACAGCTGAACCACTTTACTGGCAAACAGCTTGATCTTCAGTCTCACAGATGATTAGGTAAAGGACAGATTGAGGAATTGAAAAAGTATGTCGAAGGGATTCACTGGTGTAGAAAGAAAGAGTCCTGAGCTAACTAAGATTTAAATCACACTTGGACATGTTACCTCTCACACCTTCAGATCCGGGGTCACTGCTAGATTCCTCATCTTTAGGGAGATCACTTGAAAGAGTAACCCTTGATTTATCTTGAAGCCTACTCCATATTTTTGAGAGCCAGGTCAAAGAATCCTTCTGAAGGCTGAGGTCATCCTATCTATACTCCAAGTCCACAATTGCTTAGCTGTTTTACACACACACACACACACACACACACACACACACACACAACACACACACACCAGCTTTCTCTGATACTCCCTCTCTGAGAGAGAGCTGTAATCGCTGTACCATTTCACTAACTCCTTTCGGACTGCAGACTCCTAGCAAATGTTTGGGGTAATAATAGCACTTAATATCGGTTGCTTGAAATTGGGCAATTTACTTGTTTTCTTTTTTTTTTTTTTGAAAAATTTATTTATTGAGCACTTTCAAGGCAGTCTAAACACAATATCTCAGCCTCACTGTAACACTGCATAGTATTGGACTGAACCACATGAAATTGTTGTCTCTGTAGACTGAACACCTGCAATTGCAAATGAATCAACCCATAAGTAATATTAGCATAACCCTTATGTTACAGAAAAGAACACTGAGAACAAAGAAGTGGAATGTAGCCATTTACTTCTTTTCTGAACTTCACCTTCCTCGTCTATAAAATGGGGACACTAACACAGCTCATTAAGTGAGATAATATTATGCTAAAATATTCTACAGACAATGAAGAATGAGCCAAATGTTAGTAATCATTATTTGCATTCCACTTTGGTGGTGCCCTACAACCTTTGTATAAAAGGTTATTTGCTCAATAAATGTCATTGACTAAATGACTGATAAAGTAATTTGGACCTGAACTCTCTCAATTAACTCTAGTAGCAGAGGTCTGTTTTTCACGGTCATTGACATTACCCAAGGATAGATTTTTTGAGCTGGATGGTTTACATGTGGGATGCTTATCCTCTGGCAGCTGTACACTGAGAATTCAAATGCAGACATCAGTCTGTGGCCTCATTCTGGAAACTTAGCTTCTACATTAAAAATCTGAAGCATAAACTCCAAGGCAATCTACTTCTAAGAGTGACTTTAATAGGATGATGTTTGGAAGCATCATCTACTCTCCATGAATAACAAACTGTTCCATCAGTTCTTCCTCCCCGAGTACACTGGCAATATCATGCCTCTTGTCCAAGATCTACCCACATAAACCATTTAACTACCTATTACAGTCAGATTTTATTTTATTTCTTTTGGCTATTCTTTGTAGTGAATGCTGGAGCATGGCCCAGCTTTCCCCCTACCCTGACCTCAGGACTGAAGTCCTCAACCTCTAAGAGACTGGAAGTATTGGTAGCCAGTAGCTCTTCGCTGAGACCTTTTCTAGGGATTGTCCAAGCTGGAAGAGAGTCATTTTGCCCAAGGTCATGTCTTTTCCTCAGGGACAGCCTAGACCCAAGGAGGGATCACACTAGAGATATAAAAGGCCGGTCCTCTCATCCCAACTGTTGACAACCATCAGAGTGAGCTGTGGGATCAGCTGAGGTCGTGGTGGTAACATCACAGTTCTTCTTTCTCTGCCCAGTCCTGTTCTCCCTGTTCCCCTACAGGTCACTTCCTAATAAGTTAGTGCTTGCAAGTATCCATCTCGGAGGATGCTTCCCAGGAGCTGGACCTTCATGCCCTCATCTCCTTACAGGAGGGAGTGCTTCTAGCATTTCTGCACAAGATGATGGCCAAGCTCTCTCCTTCCAACGGCGCTGTACTGAGCTTAGAACTGTGCATAAAATGTGTAGCTAGGACAAGAAAAGGCCTTTAATTTCCATGTGCTTCTCTCACTGGCCTTATGATATTTACATAAGAGCACTCAATTACTGCCCCAGCAAGATGAGAAGCAAACCTAAAAGCTTCCTTGGTAGAACCGGGCCAGGGAAGTGGTGCCTTAATGCTCCCCACTGGCTCAGAGATGAGGCCAGGTGACTGGGAGGAAGGACGGCCCAAACGCAGGGCAGCGTGGCTCCGAGGAATGGATCACTGGAAACCTAGAGACCCACAGGACCCCTCACGCCACCCGCTAAACCTGGTGACCCAAGCCCCTCCCAGCCACTTCCTAAACCTCTTCCAAGGTGTAACGCCAGCTCTGCCTCACCCAGGGCTGGGTCCGCCAGGCTGCAGGGACTCCCATAGCAGAGCACAACACTGAACAGTTCAGCTCACTATTTCTCGAGCAGATTCTTGGCAGAAGCTGGCTTTTAAATTAAACGAATGGCACATCATAGTTCAACTTCCTCACATCATTTCTTTCCCTCCAGGGCTGGTAGCCTGAGACAGTGAGGGCCCGACAAGGTCAGCCCCCCCTCCTCTCTGATGTTCAGGGAGTCTGAGGTTTCTGAACAGCCATCAGCAAAGTGATTGATGGCCTTCCCTATTTTCCAGGCTCTGGGGGAGAAAACACAAAATGAAAATGAAACCAGACTTCTCCCTGAGACAAATCTGCAACCAGGGCACATATGGACCGCGTTCCTAATTTTAGGACACTGACTCTAGGAACAGGTAGGGATAGACTCTGTACTGCTGGCATCATTTGTTTGGTGTTATTTGAGGACGCGCATTTCTGTCTGTGTTCAGAAACTCCTATCTGTCTTGGTCCCAATGGGGAGTTCCCTGGAAGATGACAAGCTGAAGGGTGGGGAAGAAATCGAGTTAGTTGGAAAATGACAGCAGCCCTGAGTAAGTTCCTCTGCCCTCAAACAGGTATGTTCATGAAATGTGAATCCAGGGAAGTCAACTGATGTTTTGGTTATGTGTACCCATGGATGAGATCATGTTTTGATACAGTGCCGGGGTACTGTGATACAATGCCAGGGTGGGCTTTTGACCTCATCACCAATACAAAGGTCACAATGAAAGTTTGCCTAATGCTTTGCATTTTGCTAGGTATTTTGTACTCAAGTTAGGATAATTGTAGGAAAAGTAGGAGGAAGATTCAAAAAACCTACATAAAGGGACAGGTGTAATGTAAAATATCACAGCTCACAAATACATCTATACAGTATTAACGTGCTGTTGGATGCAGGGCAGTGAGGATGCTGGAGGGTGACGTTACTAATACATAACTTGGTCACTAAATGACTTCCATTGCTATGAGATATGCTTGCTTTTATGCACCTGGTTAATCTCTTAAATAACGAATATAAGGAAAATGGTTATAATAACATTTTTAATGTGCAACTAACAGTGCCTATTCCACAATGAAGTTTAGGTGTTTTTTTTTAACTTTTAAAAAATATTTATTTATTTTTGGCTGCGTTAGGTCTTAGTTGTGGCACACGGGCTCTCTGGTTGTGGCAAGTGGGCTTAGTTGCCCCATGGTGTGTGGGATCTTAGTTCCCCGGCCAGGGATCGAACCCGCATCCCGTGCATTGGAAGGCAGATTCTTAGCCACTGGACCACCAGGGAAGTCCAAAGCTTAGTTTTAATTTGAAATGTGTTAGAGCAGTGGTTCTCAGACTTTAACATGCATCAGAATCACCTGGGGAGCTTGTAAAAAAAAAAAAAAAAATTGCTGAGCTCTAACTCCAGAGTTTCAGATACAGTAGTTCGGGTCTGGGCCTGAGCATTTGCAACTGTAACAATTGCCAAGTGATGCTGATGCTGCTGGTGCAAGGATCACACTTTGAAAACTACAGTTTTAGAGGAGCTTATTTAAAGAACCTGCAGGGACTTCCCTGGTGGCTCAGTGGTTAAGAATCCGCCTGCCCATGCAGGGGACATGGGTTCTAATCCCTGGTCCAGGAAGATCCCACATGCCACGGAGCAACTAAGCCCATGTGCCACAACTATTGAGCCTGTGCTCTAGAGCCCGCGAGCCACAACTACTGAGCCCAAGTGCCACAGCTACTGAAGCCCGCGCTCCTAGAGCCCGTGCGCCACAACGAGAAGCCACCGCAATGAGAAAACCTGCGCACTACGAGGAGCAGCCTCTGCTCTCTGCAACTTGAGAAAGCCCACGTGCAGCAACGAAGACCCAATGCAGCCAAAAATAAAAATAAATTAATTAGGACTTCCCTGGTGGTGCAGTGCTTGAGAGTCCGCCTGCCGATGCAGGAGACGCGGGTTCGTGCCCCGTTTCGGGAAGATCCCACATGCCGCGGAGCGGCTGGGCCCGTGAGCCATGGCCACTGAGCCTGCGCGTCCGGAGCCTGTGCTCCGCAAATGGGAGAGGCCACAACAGTGAGAGGCCCGCATAACGCAAGGAAAAAAAAAAAAAAAAAAAAAAAAAAAAAAATTAATTAATTAATTAATAATAATTAAAAAAATAAAGAACCTGTAGTTACATACTTCTTTTTTAACAGCTTTATTGGAGTATAAGTGCTTCACAATGGTGTGTTAGTTTCTGCTTTATAACAAAGTGAATCAGCTATACATATACATATATCCCCATTCCTCCGCCCTCTTGCCATACTTTTTTTTTTCGAATGTTACTTCATGTTAAAAAATCACTTTTTATGTTTCTATAGACTGAATGTTTGAGTGCCCGCCAAATTCATATATTGAAACCTGATCCCCAAAGTGATGCTATTTGGAGATGGGGCCTTTGGGAGGTGATTAAGTCATGAGGGTGACGTCCTCATGAATGGGATAAGTGCCCTTATAATAGAAAATTCTGAGAGCTCCTTCATCCCTCCTGCCATGTGGGGACACAGTGAGAAGATGGGTATCTATGAACCAGACACCAACCAGACACCACCAGACACCGACTCTTGATCTTGGATTTCCCAGCCTCCAGAGTTGCGAGAAATAAATTTCTGTTGTTTACAAACTACTGACTCTATGATATCCTGTTATAGCAACCCAATGGACAAAGAGATATGTCACTAACTGCTCCCCAAATTATCTGTTTTGAGAGTTGAGTTTGAATTTTCTGACACTGGATTGACTTTAAGAGTGCCCTATTTCTAGGGGGTGATGGCCTCCTGGGTAAAATTTTTGCTGAATAGTATGTGGAAGGTATTTAGCTGGAGAATCAGGTACTGAGAAGACAGAAACTATCTAAGATAAAAGTAAAAATAAATGATGATGATAGCTGACACGTGCTGAGCACTTACTATGATCTCAGCCTTTCACAAGCCCTGTACAAGTATTATCTCACTTAATCTGCTCTGCAGTTGTAGGAGGTGTGTTTATCCCATTTTTTTCTAAAAAGCAGAGACATATTTCACATACTATGGAAAGTGAATTGGTTGGTTAGTTATCTGCTGTACCAGTCTATTTTGAATACACGCCTTGAAACACCCCCAATAATGCCAAAGGAGAGCATAATAAACTTTAACAGTAAGGCAGCAATGATGTTTACATTGATTAAATAATGATTTGCTCAGATCAAGACTTTTTAGTCTTTCATGTGAATGACTGGAATTATTTAAAGTGACAAAGTTTCTTGGGAAGATAACCCCATTTTAGACGTACACAGGAAAAGATGAAAAAAAACACAAAGCCACTATTTTTACTTGCTTTTCTCAGAGGGCCTAATATATAGGAAAAAAACAAGCCCTTCTCAGTAGTAAAAAAAAGATACTTGATGAAAAGAAAGGACTTTATCAAAATAAGACACTTTTAACATGTCTGTGGCTCATGAAGGTCCCTAAAGTTTAGCGGGATTGATTCAAACAGAAAGCTGCTTCTCAAACAAGAAAGCAGAATCCAAGACCAGAATGCGTTGTTTCCTCAGTGGCTGTGCTTTCTCAGTTCCCAGTTTCCTCCTGTTGCTCTCTCCGTCCAAGGCTCCTTCTGATACATCCTTCCCATCCAAGTCCTACCCCTGCTTGAAGGCTCAAGTCAAATATTCATTCTCTAAGTCAAGGAGTCTCATCCTACATCCTAGCACTCCCTGCCTCCACCACACCGCCCCACATACATATACACGTACTACACAATACACACACATCACACGTACACATATACCACACACACACATACTACACACACACACCACACATATACATATACCACACACATACGTACATCACACACACACACCCCCCCACACCACATACACACATACTATACACATACACACATCACACACACACGTACCACATACATACACACACCACAACATACATCACATACACACCACACACACCTCACATACACACACCACACACATATACACATACTACACACACACACACCACACAAACACACACCACATACATACGCAGTACTACACACATATACACACCACACGTACACATATACCACATATACACACCACACGTACACATATACCACACATACACACACCACATACATATACACATACCACACACACCACACATACATCACATACATATATACACATATCACACACCACACACATACACATATATCACATACACCACACCACACATCACACATACACACACATACCTCCAGTGGTTCCAGAAACTCTTTGAAATTATATGCTTAATGGGAAGCTTACTTTTCTTGAGAAAGGTCTAAAACTTTTCTCAGGCTCCAAGAGATTCATGTTTTCTTTAACTCTCAAAACTGAAATCATGTCTCCCCTGTGAATTATCCTATCACTTTAGACAACTCTCAGGTCACCTAGCATATGGGTTCAGGTGATTCCTGCTTTCTTTCTCCACTAGATTATAAACCCCTTCAGGACAGGATCCATGTCTGATTCGCCCCTGGGTTCTTGCCAAAGCACAGAGAAAGCCCTTAATAAATATTTACTGAAGGATGGGAAGAATAAAGGAAGGAAAGCAGGGAGGGAAACATCAAACACCATCAGATTTATTCCCAGTCCCCTGACAAGGTTACACCACACCACCTCCCACAGATGACTCTGCAAGTGGCAGCTACTAAATCACTTTAGAAAAATCACTTTCTCGGTGTGGTTCACTGGCTACAGCCTAGGACCGCGATTCAGCCAATCTATACTCTATCTTTGTCACTAATTTGATGTGTCACCTTGTACAGCTAATACTTAATTTGCAAGAGGTCTTGGAAAATACAAAACAGACAGAAAGTATTAAGCAATTAGGACAAAGAAATTTGTTGGAATGATTTGGCTGTCTGTGTTACACAATGACCGAAGCTCTGGCAGGGATTCATTCAGGGGTTATGGACATACTGGTGCGTCAAAAATCAGTTCTAGGAAATGCATCAGATGAGTTGAATTACTCAAGAATAGAAAAATTATACCAGAAAAGAAAAGAGTATTTGGTAACGCTCTTGTTTAATTTGTTGATGGCTTTGCCTCTGTTGCTTAGAGGAACATTTTCCTCTGAACATAAGATCTTTGCATGGATGAATTAAAGGCAACATCCAATACTGATTAAGACGGCTCTTATTTTTTAAAATGCTCATTGGTTTGATGACTTGATTAACTTTTAAAACCTGTCATCTTTGGAAACACTATAGCCTCATAATCATGTGCAGATGGGAAAATTCATCACTCTCTAAGGAAATACCATACTTACCTGAATAGCTGGTTCCTCTTTTTTTTTTTTTTTTTTTTTTTTGAAGCCCCGAAAACGCTTTATTTTTTAATGTCTATGTAGAAGTCTAGAACATTTTGATCTAATTTTTCCATACACATTAAAAAATATTATTTAAAAACTGCTGTTACATGACGGATTTATTTTTGGTCTTTAGAATGATTGCTTAAGGCAGCTTTCTCTTTAAAACGCAGGAATACATAAATGGAACAAATCCACACAATATATAAATTCTCATATTTCTGAATACTGCAGAGGGCTTATGGTAGGAGGGACAAAAGGAAACACACATCTTTATGAGCGAACAGAAGTGAATATGTCACGTATGCAAACTCGCTGATTTGACTCTAAAAGCCAGTCTTCTTTCCGGCCACCTTAGGCAAAGCAAAGGGCTTTGCATGCCCGCAAGAGGATATTTTAAGAAATGACCTTTGCAGAACAAACAAAAATTAAATTAGGCCTCAAGGGCTTCCATAGCCTTTAATAGTTCATAATTTAGTTATGCTACAATTATACCTCTTCCTCTCCTAAGGACGAGAGATGACACAAAAACGCACACATTTAATACTACATTTCTATTTTCTTTCCCAATGTATCTACTATTTCATCCTCGGGATAAACATTTGATATTATGTTTGGAATAATGGTGAATTTGAATGCAAGTTTTCCTGCTGTTCAACAAAAGGAAAAACAATATTGAACTGTAAACCCAGGAGCATGTCTGGGGGAAATCCAGATTTCTAGGTGAGCAGAGTTGATGTTTCCTGTATGCAGGGGTGACACAGACCAGGGACATACTTGCTCTCTCCCTCTCCTGGTCCTCTGTTTCTCTCTGTTTCTCCTTTCTCTCCTCTCTGGGGATATCCAGTCCAAACTGAAACTCTGTGACTACTGGCAGAAGCAGGCTTCCTCCGAGATAAGGTTAGACGGGCTAAATTTTCAGTCATTCCGAGAATATTTCTGGAATGTTATGAAATGTGTATATATTTCTGAGCCTGGGCCCAATCCGAGGCAGGATGAGTGACATTTTTGTACAGGGAGTTGTGGCTTTTTTTAGAACGTAGAGCTTGCCCTCTCTCTGGCCTGTGGGGTGCACATGCAAGTTGACAGACAGTAGGATTCGTGCTCCTTGTGTGACACGGTCTCTCAACAAGTCCCAGAGAACGTTGTCCAAGGGCACGGGAAGGACAAGGCTTGGCATAAGCAGGTGTGCTCTGAGACACAGCAATAGGTGTTAGAGCAGTGCTTCTGGGAAAGGACATCCAGGCACAAGGAGTGGTTTTCACTTTGTGCAGAGAACAGATACCTATCCGGGTAAGAAAAGCACTGGGAGAAGCGCATCTTTCCCAGCTCCCGCCCACCGTTCCCGGGGTACACACAGATCCACACACACACCGTCCACAGCCCTGGCTGACAACCAGCCAGCCGCCAGTGGTAGGAGGCGGCGCAAAAGTGACTCAGTTGCTCTTCATTTGTTCAAATTAGACAAGGCGGCTAATTATGGTGACCAAAAGAGCGTTGTCAGGGATAATGATATCATAATATTATGATAATCACAGTATTCTATTTTTCCATTATCAGAAGCAAGTTGCATAATTTCACCATTAGCAAAAAACCTTCAAAACAAAATTCATGTGACTCACGTCAGCAGCAGCAGTACGATTTGACTTAAGATTCAGCAAAGACCTAGGCTTGTTCTTAGTTCGCTACTTTTGAACAAAAACAATCCCGAATGAGGAAGGACATCAGTATATTTTAAAAGCCAGTGAATAATACAATATTAAGTACCAATAAACCCCAAATTAGGAAAAACCCCAGTATTACGGAGTATAGTTTCAGAAATAAAACAGAAAGCTGTTTTATATAATTTGTGAGATTACGTACGTGGGATGGGATGACATGTATGCATGGGGAGCATTTCGGTGGGTACAAGCCTAGAATTCAAGACCCACATGTATCTTTATCCCAAAATACAATCCTTGGATGTTGGCATGATGTCAGATGGCAGACATTATAAACCACTGGAGATGAAGAACTTTACCACTAACTTTCCCAAATATTAATAATGGCAAATCATATTGTTAGGTGGGAAACATGGGGACCTGTCCATTCTTCCCACAAGCCAGGTGCTGCTAGAATGGGATAATGTTTCTTAAACTACCCGTGGTAAAGAATCTGCTCCCACGACCCCAGTCCTTCACAGATTGATACGCCTGTCAAATACAATAAAAATCAACGAATAGAAAAATGAATTAAAAAAAAACCAAAGATGTACAAAACACACACCCTCAGTTTTTATCATTAGATTCAGCAGACACGTATAAACTGGTATATATAAATGCTTACCCTCCATTTCTGCATTTATCTCATCACAGACCACTGACAAACAACTCACTCTATGTAGTGCCAAAATAGGAACTTAGAGATCTGTAGTCAACTCATGTGGAAATATTGAAATGACAGAAGGAGAAAAGCAGTGATAGAAATGAGATAGAACCAAGCGTGTAAATATTAATGAGAAGACGATAACATCACGACAATACATGTTGCCATAAAAGTTCCCTGATGACTGGCTTTGAAGAATCTAGAAACTTCCAGGCTCTCCATGAGAATCACTGGGCTTGAGAACTTTGAGGCTATCAAATGAAACCATAATGGAAAAGAATATGAAAAAGAATATATATATATATGTATAACTGGATCACTTTGCTGCACAGCAGAAAGTAACACAATATTGTAAATCAATTATACCTCAATTAAAAAGAAAAAAAGATTCCTGAGCTGCTGTATTTGCACTATGATGTGCCATTAGCCGTGACACCTGCAGAAGTTGAACATTATTGCAGTTAAACAGATTAGCTCCTTAGGCAGGAGTAAAAACTACCAGCTACGGTCACTGGAATAATTATAAGGCTTACTAACTGCTGAGATTTCAACCAATTATCAGCTGGAAGGAGTTTCCCATAGTGCAGTAAAATGGCATTAGTTCAAGTAGGTAAGACTTTTCTTTTTACTGCAACTTGGGCATTGGCTGTTACGAGAGGATTTAAGTCAACGTGTTATTTGTGCAAAGTGATAAAAGGTATCCTCACAGCTAGGAGGCTTCGTTTTTATTCTGTGAGAGAGTTACGTGCTCGGGGAAACACAGTGATGTTTGCTGCCACTCTCTTTAGAGTCTTACAAGGGAGCGACAGGCGCTGGGGAAGACAAAGCCTATTTTTTAAAACGTCAAGTTATATAAACACTTGGTTCAAAAGGGAAACAGATTAAATGTCCCGTCGCCTGGGGGAGCTGAACCAGCCCATCATATGAAAATGGGCACTGAGTAGACTTGAGACTCAGCTCTATCGACGTAGCAATTTTGGGGTCTGCCATGGATCTTTCAAATAGGACACACACCTGGCTACCCTCAAGACGCCTTCTATGCAACCAGCTGTTTTTATTTTCAGGAGGATGGAACCAGAAGCTTTGGCAAATGTGACCAGTCTTCTCTGATTTTAAAACATGAGGGGATTTGTGAGATTCTTCTTGTACCTGCTGCATGAAAAGACACGTAACAGATGGTTCTAGATGCTCCATGGAATCTGAATTAAATAATCGTAGTATCCTTTTATAGTTTGAATTTAAGGCAGTAGCTATGCATTTGAAGACACAATGAAATAAAATGTGTCACATACAATTTTTGTGGTAAATTACTTAAAGTCCTATCAAAATGTGAAATTGGGTGCTTCTAGAAATGACGGCCTTAGCCAAGCAGGACTTGGTTGCTGTCCTCAAGAAGGTTCAAGTCTAATGGGGGTAACAGGCAAACCGAGAATTAGAGAAAGTGCAAAGGGCTACGAGAGATGCAGACATGTGGGGACCATGTAAAAGGCAGAAAGATTTTGTGGGAAATGAGAATGCTTATTTTTGGCTTTATTCCCTTAAAGGAGGGATCTTCAGCTGGTCTACAGACACAGAGATGATAGTTGATTTAACTGATGACAGTTGGTAATGACAGCGATTTGCTTCTTGGGAGAAAAGAAAACAATAATTATCAAATCATGTGGTTCCTCTCATTGCACAGCATTTGACAAGTCCACTTTCAACGGATTCAAGATGAAAATCATGTCCATTTCCAGACAGCAACTGTTCATAGGAGCAAGTGACTTGAAATAAAATTCTTCCCATGTTTCAAAGCTCAATGAGTGTAGAAAATATGACAGGTTGGCTTCAGAAAAATCTCTCTTATACTATCCAACTATGACTACGTAGCTTTAAATTGTTAAGAATTTGAACTTTCTTTTCATGGCTAGAGCAAGCTTTAATGCAGATTTGTTAGTGGAATGAATAATTTCAGAAAAAATAATAGTTTTTAGCGTCAGAAATAAAAGAAGCTGGGTTCCAGCCTCGTTACCAAATATAAAGAGATTTTATAGGCAGCAATGCAAAGTTTAAGCCAGACTCACAATTAGAAGAATTTTTTCTTTAATTCCAAAGTTCACATTACTCCCCAAAAGAGAAACAACCCAAATGTCCATCAACTAGTGAACAGATGAACAAAATGTGGTCTATTCATATAATGGAATGCTATTTGGTAATAAGAAGGACTGAAGCATTGATATAGTCTACACAACATGGATGGGCCTCAAAAACCTTATGCCAGGTGAAAGAACCCCAAAACAAAAGGTCACAGAGGTATGATTACATTTACGAAAATGTCCCCAAAAGGCAAATCTACAGAGACAGAAAGTATATTAATGGTTGCCTAGAGCTGGGTGTGGGAATGCAAATGGGCACAAGCTTTGTTCTGGGAGTGATGAAAATGTTCTAAAATTAGGACATGGTAATTACTGTACAACTCTGTAAACATACTAAAAATCGTTGACATGTACACTTAAAATGGGTGAATTTTATGGTAGTAAATTTTACCTCAATAACATAGCTGTCATTCAATACATATTTACTGATGAGCAATTATATGAATGAAATAACTTTTAAAGAACAATCCATCCCTGCTTTATCTATCTATCTATCTATCTATCTATATCTACCTATACATTTATCTTGACTCAAAATGTTAAGGCTATTTATAAACATAATGTACCTCAAATTAATGAATGAGTACATTAAATTCCCTCCTTTTTTCCTATGGTAATTATAATCTAAAGTAGTTAATTAATTTATTTATTCAATATTTATTTAAATGTTTATTAAGCACTTTGCCAGGCACTGAAATGTCAAGTACAGTGAGCCCTGGTCTCCACCCTCAAGGTGTGTATGGAATAGTGGAGAGAAACATAATGAACAATTAGAGTAAAATGTGCTGAATGCTATGGTGCAGGCACGTGTCCGGTACTGTGGGGTGGGGGAATGATGAATTTTCAACCAAGTCAATGCAAGAAGTTACATGAGAATTAGCTGCGTGATAGCTCAAGGAGGATGGACACTTCAGCAGAAGGAACAGCATAGTGCATTTCAGCAGAAGAAATAGCATCATGAACTTGGGGAAGTTTTGTAGGTTCTGGGGGCTAAGGTGATGAGTGCACCCCTGGTACCAACAGGAAATAAGGCCAGAATGACGGACTAACACCGGTTCAAAAAAGGCCTACTGAGACCAGCTAAAATCTCAAAAAGGGTCTTTGGTTTTTTAACCTGAAAGTTATAGGACCCATGAAGAATATCAAGCTGGTGACCAAAAATCAGATGCGTATTTTAGAAAGATCATTTTGGTTATCGGTGCGGTGGACAGACAGGATACACTTTTTAGGGGAGCTGCACACACAGTGGTGCTCTCGGCCATCTCCTGGGCCTCTGCCTCCCAGGTTTCCAGACTATGATTCCTCCAGTAATCAGGACTTTAGTCAGCCTCTGGTATTGCCATACTTCCTCTCATGGACTCTGGTCTGCCCCGCTCTCTGTGGTCAAGACTTCTCCAGCTGCCCTGCACAGGAACCCACAACTCTTCCCTCGATATTGACAAATCCAGCTCCCAAAAACAGCTGCCCATCAGGCATCCAGGGCAGACCAGCTCTGGGCCTCTGTGATATGGGATTTGGAGGCATCATGCATCCTATTTTAAAAGACATTCAACTAAAAGAATGTGGACCGATGTCTCCATTAACAAGGCCGTTACATCCTTCTAGAATGTGATATTGTAGAACCATCACTGCTTGAGGTCAAAATGTAATTACTGAAACAAAATTTTAGTTGAAAAAACCAACTAACTCTTTAGCTACCTGGAACAATACAGTCTGTGACCTTAGCTTTAATGGCACAATACTTGAAGACTGTGGTTTATTTTTGTATTTTTACTGCCGCAATCTAACTGCTAATGAGTTCCACTGTTGCACCTCTCCCTCACAGAGAGACTCACATGCTGCAAATGACAAAGAATAAATCTCCTCAGACAGTTTTCTCATCACTCACTGAGGGAGAAAGATGACAGGTCAAACTTGAAAACAGGCTAAGTAGAATACACACACAAAATAAACTTAAGTGAGGAAAAATTTCTCTTATTGTCACATAGGCTGCTGGAAATTTCCACTGGTTGATGACAATAGAGCTGCAAGAAAAAACACTAATACTGTTCCCTCCAAATGCTCACAGAAATATGAGAAAATACCAGACAAACACTTATAAGTATTAATCAGTTTAAAAAATTGCTTTGTTTTCAAGAACAGATATTTCAATATGTTACCGTCAAAAACTATCAACATCAAAGACTGAATTGAATCAGATTATTTCCTTTCAAAGAGTTACGAAGACATCCTCAGCTTCTTGTCAGTGAGAGAGATGCTTTTTACTATTCTCAGTAGCATTTCCAAGTGACTTCTCACCAAGCTTCCCAGGTAACTGATGCTAGGAGGTGAGCATTTGTGTGGATCAGTCCTCTCCAGGGAATTCTATAGGAATCTCGTAGACATCTCATCCTCATTATTCTATGTCAGCAAACTTGGAAGAAGACCACTGTCCTGGAGAGCAAAGTAATTTTATGATGGCTATTTAGGACTCACATTTAATTCTAAGTATCGATCTGGGTAAACATGATATGGGTTTAATCTCTGGGTTCTGTGCCTCAGGGTTCTGTTTCTAAACAAAATCACCCAGGATAGACCTAAAGTCTGTCATACAGAGTGAAGTAAGTCAGAAAGAGAAAGACAAATACCGTATGCTAACACATATATATGGAATTTAAGAAAAAAAAAATGTCATGAAGAACCTAGGGGTAAGATAGGAATAAAGACACAGACCTACTAGAGAATGGACTTGAGGATATGGGGAGGGGGAAGGGTAAGCTGTGACAAAGTGAGAGAGAGGCATGGACATATATACACTACCAAACGTAAGGTAGATAGCTAGTGGGAAGCAGCCCAATAGTACAGGGAGATCAGCTCGGTGCTGTGTGACCACCTAGAGGGGTGGGATAGGGAGGGTGGGAGGGAGGGAGACGCAAGAGAGAAGAGATATGGAAACATATGTATATGTATAACTGATTCACTTTGTTATAAAGCAGAAACTAACACACCATTGTAAAGCAATTATACTCCAATAAAGATGTAAAAAATAAAAATCACCCAGGATATGTAATTCTACCATGGTGTGAACAATCATTCTCAGCCTTAGAAAACTACTTATCACCCAGTGACGAGAAACAATTTCTTACAGGTCAGGACAGAACACTCATTGAGGTAATGTGTTTGAGGTGAAGTTTGCTTTCAGATCACTTACCATGCTGGCAAGATAATTTATTGTCTGCTTTTTTCAGTACCAACTTACTGCCCTGTAGCTTTGCTTCTCATTCTCTTTCAAGTTTCTTAGGTAGAAATCTCCAAAGAAGAGTGATCACACACTGTTCACTTGGAGAAGCCCAGACAGAGCTTGTAAGACTAGTATCAGGACATTTGTGGAAGTGTCTACGCTACGACAGGCCCACACTACAAACTCCACCTAAGGGACGGAGCATTTTTCTGGGTGAAAGGTCAGGGTCCTGACAAAGCAATAAGTTGAGAAATTTTATATTTCGAATAGGAAAAATGTAATCTCATAGACAAAATCTCAAACAAAAAGCACTGACATCAGGAGAATTCCCCCTATTAACGTGGTGCCCTTCCAGCATTTTGAACTTCCTCTGTTTCCACAAATGTCCCCAGATCCATGCTCTCTGGCATCTGGACCTTCTCACACTGATGTTCCCTCTGCCATCTCTTTCTCACCCTGCCTCACCCCCTCTGCCACTCACCTGCAGGTCTCAGCTTGAACATCCCTTCTCCTGGGTTACCTTCTTTGACCCCTATATTTAGCTATGTGCTCTTATGGCTTTTGGGCCCTCCAATGTCAGAACACCCACCATGCTTCATTTTTAATACCATGTGTCTGTCTTTCCC
>NW_006780561.1:1359667-1402509 GCF_000442215.2 Lipotes vexillifer
CCCGCGTCTCCTGCATCGGCAGGCGGACTCTCAAGCACTGCGCCACCAGGGAAGCCCTAAACTTCCCCAGTTTTTATGAACGTGAATTTTGCACATACTGTTTTTAGAACTTAGAATTAAAAAAAAAGAGAGAGATTGTCAGAAACACGGTAAGGAAAAAAAAAAGACCACTGTAAGAACATGGGATGCTGATTATAAGAGTGAGGTTTCCCCAACCCCAAGTCATTCTTTTCTGAGATCTATACATATCGGTATGGCCTGTCCCAGTCGGCGTTAGTCAGAGATTTTTTTTCTGATTTCTAAGAACGGCATATTATGTATTGACTCCAACATCTGTGTTTCAGAATAGCAACAGAGACCTGTCATACCTCAGAGAAATGTTTCTTGCTTTTCTGGACCTTAGCGAAATTATCTTTTTTTTTCTTTTCGTAACCTGGAAACCTCCTAAATTTGTGTTGACGTTAAGTTATTTAAAAATGAAGGATTAAGAGTGTAAAGGAGTAAAGATGAGCATGTTTAGTCATAGGGTAAAAACACAATAAAGGTGACATTTAAATTCTGTTGTGTGCACCTCATAAAGTAAACTTGCATACACTGGTGTGAACATCTCAGGATAGAAGTACACATCTCAGACATGCACTCAGGGGCTTTTCTAATTCCAACACGCTGAATACACTTCTGCTGGTCCAGTTCTTAAATTCTAAACCTTCTAGTGAGGGTTGGTGTCAGCTTTTGGTCACTGATCAAATATTCTTTTCAGATCTCACATATTCAAGAGCTCCCCATGGTACCAGGATGTACTGTACTAGGAACATGCTTTTTTTAGAGAAAAGGGATTATTTGAATCTCTACAGATTTATCAAACCTACTTATAGTTTGAGGGTAGGGAAGGGTCAGGCAGGGACAGATGACGCCCCTTCTTTCCTCCTGCCCTTTTCTTCCTTCTGCCTCTTAAATATTGTAAATTCCAAGGATTCTAACCTGCCCCTCTTATCCCTTTACACTCTGCCTGGGCAATCTTGCCTGCATCAAGGGCTTCACTATCACCTATACATACTGCTCGCTGGCAAATCCCCTGAGCTCTCAGCTGGTCTCTGAATCCTTTTACACCACTGCCCCTTGGGCTAGTGCCACTTGTAAGTCCCAGGGAAATATCAAGTCAATATATCAAAAGTGCAGCACCTTATTTTTGTATTTCCTTTCTTCGTTGGCTCAAGCCAAAAACCCCAAAGCCACTCAGAATTCTAATTCTCGTTCATGGTCAGCCAGTCAACAAATCCTTTACATTTTAAGCGTATCTACAATCTGTCCCCTTTTAACTCCACCAATGCTGCTCATAGGCAATGCTGCATTTCTTTCTTTTTTTTTTTTTTTGCGGTACGCGGGCCTCTCACTGTTGTGGCCTCTCCCGTTGTGGAGCACAGGCTCCGGACGCGCAGGCCCAGTGGCCATAGCTCACGGGCCCAGCCGCGGAGCGGCACGTGGGATCTTCCCAGACAGGGGCACGAACCCGCGTCCCCTGCATTGGCAGGCAGACTCTCAACCACTGCGCCACCAGCGAAGCCCTAATTTTTTTAATTTGCTTGAAAACATACCCTCTGCCGTCCCCCTACTGCAACACACACACACACACACACACACACACACACACACACACACCCTAAATGAAAAAGCTCTTGAAAAACAAATATTATTGCTTTATTCTTCTTTCTATACTGGTCTGGCACAGTGCCTAGAGATCAATAAACATTTATGGAATTAATTAATTAATGTTTGCATACATGAATAATGAAAACCCTTGAGAAGGAACAGGGGAAAAAACGTGTCAAAGCAATGGAAAGGTACTGACATTGCTCCATGGTGACAGCAGGGTACTTGAGCTATTGTGTCTCTTTACATCCCTAATATTTACTTCATATTTCTTGACATTATGAAGGAACAAATAAGAACTTTTTCATTATGTCAGGACAAATGCTGCTCACAAGGATCCAATGTATTATTTCATCGGTACTAGATCATGTGATTCTTTTGATTCTCTTTCCACTTAACATGTTATGGATACATAATAAATATGGAAAAAGAATAACTTCTAATATTTGGATGCACTCTTATCTCAATGATGGTATTTTCTTGAATTTTCCCAGGTGACAATTAGAATTCAGCTTGAGTGCCAATGACTGCTTGGATAGCTGTGTTGAGAAAGATTCTGAGGCTGAGTCAGATGACACGGTTTCTAGTGTCTGGGATTTACTAGAATTGACTTCATTTTATTTTTAATTTTTTATTAGTTTTGGCTGTGTTGGGTCTTTGTTGCTGAGCGCGGGCTTTCTCTAGTTGCAGCGAGCGGGGGCCACTCTTCGTTGTGGTGCGTGGGTTTCTCATTGTGGTAGCTTCTCTTGCTGCGGAGCACAGGCTCTAGGCGCGCAGGCCACGGTAGTTGCAGGATGCGGGCTCTGTAGTTGTGGTGCACAGGCTTAGCTGCTCCACGGCTTGAACCCGTGTCCCCTGCATTGGCAGGCGGATTCTTAACCACTGCGCCACCGGGGAAGTCCTAGAATTGACTTTAGAAATTACAGAAATTCTTGTGTGAACAGAATGATATTAATATTGTAAGGCACCTTCTTTAATTCTAGTCAGCAGTATTCTGAAATTTCAGAGGGTACGGTACAATAATTATATGTATTACTACATAATATATGTTATATTTTATTATATAAAATTTAGAAAAGTATACGATACTCTGTTGCCTTGATCTATAACTGCCCAGTAACCAGTAAGTCAGGCTGAGCTTTTCAGGAGACTATGTATGTAAGGTGAGGTAGCCACACTCCGGAGAACATTTATCATGGCCTGAACCCAACACAGTATATTTGAAAAGCTAAGCCTTAGTTATTTTCTAAAAAGGAATTATGTTTCGTATAAAAATCATATGATCAGACAGGTTAATATTAACATGTTATGTGAGGAAAACTAAATATGCATGTCTAGAAAGTAGGAAAATTGAAACTTTCTTGTTACAGCCTGTAAAGTCAAATGTCTTAGTTATTGAGCAGAACTAAAGGTTTTAAAATTTAATTCTTTTTTTTTAAAAGATATTTTTGATGTGGACCATTTTTAAAGTCTTTATTGAATTTGTTACAATATTGCTTCTGTTTTACGTTTTGGTTTTTTGGCCCTGAGGCATGTGGGATCTTCCTGGACCAGGGATCGAACCCACACCCCCTGCATTGGAAGGTGAAGTCTTAACCGCTGGACCACCAGGGAAGTCCCCTAAAATTTAATTCTTAATCCCCAGGTTCAGATAGTTTTCAAAAGAGCACTAATTGAAAGATCATGCATCTTAAGTCACTACACTCTCATCTCAGTTTTCTCTTCAGTCAACAGGTCACCCTTCTTCGTGGAACAGGAATACTACTTTCCACTCTGCTGAGCCGGGCTGATGCTTCGGGAAAAGATGCACCTGCAAACATACTCGATTTACACAGGCAAGTAGCTGCCATCCGCGAAAGCCTCCATTCTCAGCAAGCTGATTATCTGACTTTCCAAAGTGCGGGTATGTATGTCCTTTTAGACAGGCTGAGAATGAATGAATAGCAACAGGATAAGTGAGGGTGCAGTAGAATGAGGTGAAGGTAGACTTCACCTCCAGGGGCTGAATTCAGGCGCCCAACACCCGCAGAAAAAGCGCAGAAAGCACTGGATGCTTTTGGAAAGCAGAGATAAACAGGAGACCTCCTCGACCCCACTGAAGAGAGGGTAACAACCCCAGCAGAAGCAGACCTAAGGCCTGCAACCTGGACTTAACAGCCAAGGGTGCAAGCATTCTATTCAGCAAAGAGGCAGAGCAATGAGAGACCAAAGAACCACACTTCTACCCACTGTGCAAAGGAGACCACTGCCCTGGACTTTTTCATCAAGGTTGCGGCAGCACAGGACCTAAACTGCCTGTGCTGTAACCAGAAAGGCAAAGGCTTGCAGAAAACTCAGCCTAACTGATCCGTATCTACATATATTCAGTCAGAGCACAGAGAAATTCATGAACTCCAGGGGACATATCCCTTCAAGTAAATAAAAAACCTTTCACTTGGAAAGGGGATCCTCCTACACTGTTGGTGGGAATGTAAACTGGTGCAGCCACTATGGAAAACAGTATGGAGGTTCCTTAAAAATCTAAAAATAGAGCTACCATATGATCCAGGATCCCACTCCTGGGCATATATCTGGAAAAGACAAAAACTCTAATTCAAAAAGATACATGCACCCCAAAGTTCATAGTACCACTATTTACAGTTGCCAAGACATGGAAGAAACCTAAGTGTCCATCGATAGAGGAATGGATAAAGAAGATGTGGTACATATATACAATGGAATATTACTCCGCCATAAAAAAGGAATGAAATCTTGTCATTTGCAACAACATGGATGGACCTAGAGATTATCACACTAAGTGAAGTAAGTCAGACAGAGAAAGACAAATATCATATGATATCACTTATATGTGGAATCTAAAAAAATGATAGAAATGAACTTATTGACAAAACAGAAACAGACTCACAGACATAGAAAACAAACTTATGGTTGCCAAAGGGGAAAAGGGGGGAGGGATAAATTAAGAGTTTGGGTTTAACAGATACACACTACCATATATAAAATAAATAAACAACAAGGACCTACTGTATAACACAGGGAACTATATTCAATATCTTGTAATAAATAACCCACAATGGAAAAGAATCTGAAAAAGAATATATATATATATATGTATATGTATAAAAACGGAATCACTTTGCTCTACACCTGAAGCAACATTGTAAATCAACTACACTTCAATTAAAAAAAAATCCATTTCACTTGGGATTACAGCATGGGAAAAGCAGGCCTATCTTTCTGCAGCCATCAGTTCCTTCATCCAGTAATGCTGCAATCCGTATGGAAGAGTAAAATATCACTCGAAGGCACTGCAGTCCTGTCTGGAACTCCTGCTTAAAGGACACAGCTCTCCTTCAGAATCAAAGATGGCATTCTTGATTGGGAAAAGAAGTCTCACTTATGAAAGCCTGCAGCCTACTGTGGGCCTTTCTCCCAACACCTACTGCCACAGAGTATCATATCTGAGATGTAGATTACTCTGAGATTATTAGTCAATGTCTATACAGCTAGTCTGGGGGATAAACAAAACAAAACAAGACAGTTATGAAAGGCAGCAAGATGTCATCCCAAGAACAAGCAAGTAGAGTGCGGGGACAGGGGCCCAATCTGGCTTGCCCACCAAGCAGCTGTATGTCCTTGAGCAAATCAGCTGTCTGGATTGGGTCTCCCTTTACTCAGCCAAAGAATGAGGGGGTTGAATCAGATGATTCCCTCCAGCTAGAAAATTTAGTGAAAGAAATATTTCTTTTTTCCTTTACAAACAGCCACATGAGAGGGTCTATGAAATTCCATTACCCCTCAGAAAGTACAATTGGCAGCTATGGGTTGAGAGCCCCTTAGTGAATGTATTAATAACATCCTACTTCAGTACTTGATAAACAAAGAGTGAAAATATATTATGCTGCCCCAATAATAAGTTCACCGCTGGAACTTGGCATTGGGGTAACAAAAAAGCTTTTCTAGTATTTCTCGTGGAAAGTTACTTGCAAGTTCAACATCACCCACTATATCTCATCCTCCCCAGACCAAACTCACTCCATTTCCTGATTTCTCATTCTCTGTCATCTAACCATTTTGAGGGCTGACTTATTTTTTGCATCACCCTTAATATAAAACCAGTTATCAGTTCTTCCCCACCTTTGCCACATCTGCTCCTTTATTTCTTTTGGCTCCCAGTCTGGAGGTTGTTCCAGGAGAGCAGAGGGGGTACAAGAACGAGCAGAAATGGGTGCTTAGTATATTTAATCTTCACAATCTGCCTTTTTTTTTAAAAAAAATTATTTTATTCAAGTATAGCTGATTTACGATGTTGTGTTAATTTCTACTGTACAGCAAAGTGATTCAGTTATACACACACACAGACACAGACACACACACACACACACACACACACACACATACATACATTCTCTTTCATATTCTTTTCCATTATGGTTGATCCCAGGAAATTGACTATAGTTCCCTGTGCTCTACAGTACGACCTTGTTGTTCACAAACTGTCCTTTGAGGCAAGCTCCATAATGTGGAGGGAGAGAGGCTCAGAGAAGTTTTGGTTTGTGTAGCAAGCCCCATCCAGCACACAGTAGCTAAGCCAGAGTTCAAACCCAGGCAGTAGGCTCCACCCCTAAGCTACCCCATTCTGCCTCCAGCACTTCTGAGGGCCCAGCATGACACTCTGCTAAACGTTGTATTTATCTCATTAGTCATCAGTAATGATCTTGTGAGCTTGGTCACGTCCTCACTTTTTTTTTTTTTTTTTTTTTTTTTTGCGTTACGCGGGCCTCTCACTGTTGTGGCCTCTCCCGTTGCGGAGCACAGGCTCCGGACGCGCAGGCTCAGCGGCCATGGCTCACGGGCCCAGCCGCTCCGCGGCACGTGGGATCTTCCCGGACCGGGGCACGAACCCGCGTCCCCTGCATCGACAGGCGGACTCCTCACAGCTAGGAAGCAGCTCCAAAATCCACACCCTTTTCTACCCCGTAACGCCTCCGTGCCTCACACCTGGACTGTGGGAGAGCCTTAGCCCTGCTCCACTGGCTGTTCCACTCCACAGTATCCAGGACAGCATAAGCAAGTCCACTTTCATGTCACTTCCTGGATCAAGAGCTTCCAAAGCCCCCGCCGCCCCGCCCTCTTGGCTACATAATTACTTTTACCTAATAAATTCCAATTTCCATGCCTCTGGCATTCAAAGCCACGTGAGAGGGTAAGATGTGGCCCTCCTCCGTTGTCTCACCTCTCTCATCTTTCTGACTTCACCTTCCATGGCCCCATTACCCTGAGGTTCTCCACCCCCTAACCCATCCTGTTTATTCCTCCACACCTTTACTCATGCCACGGCCCTCTGTCTGTAAGCTCTTCTAGGTGTCCTGTAAGGCTTCATCCCCTGGAATACAGTCCAGGGTAAACCGCTAAATGTCTTAGAGCTGAAACTGTGTTATAGTGCTCTGGAAATTCAGGTAATGAAAACCTTATTAAGCATTCGATATTATTAAACTAAGTTTTGTGCTAAGGAAGGAGTGATACCATAGTGAAACTTGGGTACAATCTGAGCTTTCAGGATGTTAGTTGCATTACTGATCTTGACTTGATAGAACAGGACGAATAAAACAGGACCCATTACACAGTGATGCATCATTTCATTAGAGATGAGGATTGGATCAGACAGGAAGTTATCAGCTACCAAAAGCAGCCATACGATCAGAGAGCAGCCTTCCTAGGCAGTCGGGTTGGTTCAATACCTGACAAAGTCACGTCTCACAAGGATGGTCAATTCTGCTGTTCACCAGAGATGGTGTAGTAAGTCCCAGATCAGGGATTTCAACTGATGCCAGGTCCCAGGGAATACTCAAAGCCACAGGATAAACATGGTTCATCTTTGATTTACTTTTGAGGATTTGGAGAAAAATGTAAATAACTGAACTGAAAATACTTCATAATATTTTATGTCAAAACAAAAACTCCGTGGGCTTATTATAGAGTAGAATGGAAAATTCCATAATTTTTTTGTAATAAAACATGAACTACTTTTGAGTTTGCTGCTGACTCCTCTGGCTTACACAGACAGACTCCTGGGAGTGTATGTTGCTATCCTCTGATATTAGAAGTATTTCAATGGAAAAGCTTGAGAAATACTGATGTCATGTGCTATGTATTGTGGACCAAGACCAGTGAAATCTAGTTATCATGTGATGAAAGGCTCTTGCCAGACATGCAGAGCATGTCCGATTAATACATATGAAAAGAAAAATATTTAGAACTGTTTTTATGTGAGTCTGTGTACAAATAAGAACATTGTCCATGCTATTCCATAAAAGTTGGATGTTGCTTTTTTACTGCTTTAGCTTATTTAACTGAGGTTTCACAATGTACCTTGGATCTTCTAAAACATGATTTAGTTATCATATTTTGGAAGATGTGCTATCTAAATCCCTTTAAAACAAATCTGTCACAGAACAAGATTATAGCAGAATCAATTTGGGTCAGGATTATAGCTCAGGATTAAAAATCTAAAGCCAAAAAACTAACTATACACTTAGCCATTCAAAACCATTTATCATGTGATGGGCACTCATCTAGACATCAAGAAAATATAGATAAAGAGAGGAACATTCCTCAAAGGGTATCACCACCTAGAATCCATGCAGGGACACATGGCAGGATCCTAGGTGGATATATCAGAGCACTGAGTGAAGTCAGAAATACCAGGCTATACTCGGCAGTGTAACCTTATCAGGCTAACCCTGGACCATGCAGTAATTCATTCAATATACATTTGTGTGTCAGGATCTGTTACATGGTCCACGATACAAAATCAAGTCCTTGACTTCACGAAGCTTTGAGTGTTCTTTTAAAAATGAAGTAAGATGGATAGAGAGTGATGACAAGGGTTTGGTCAGGGAAGATCTCCAGCTAGATGACATTTTTGCACTTGAAGGGAATGAGGAAGAAAGCCATGAGACCAGCCAGCAGAGCCATCAAAGGCAGAGGGAAGTGTAAGGGCTGCAGGCAGGATCATGCTTGGCATGCTTGGGGGAAAAAAAAAAAAAAAGAAGAAAAGAAAACATAAAGCAAGGCTGGAGAAGGGGGAACAGAGTAAGTGAAGAGCAAATCACATGGAGCCTATAGGTCATGAACGGGACTTTGCATGGAACTAAGATGGAGACCACTGGAGATGGTGACATGACCTAGGTTTTGTTTTGAAAGGATCATCCAGACAACTATATGGAGGGTGGATTACAGGGCAATTATTAACGTTGTATGTCTTCAATTAGAACACTTGTAATGAATGAGGTGAGAGATGACGGTGGCTTGCACGGGCAGTGGAGATGGTGAAAAGTGGTTGAATTCTGGCTGTTACAAAGGTAGAGCCAACAGGATCTTCTGGTATAATGGATACGGGGGCTAAGAAGAAAGAGGAGTTAAGGATGCTTCCAAAATGTTTAGTTCACACATCAGGAAGAATGGAGCTGTTGTTTGTAAGATTGGAGAATAACAGCTTTGAAGGAGGCAGGTTTACTTCGAGATGCTTATTAGAGATGCCTCCTAGTCATTGGGTGCACAGTCCTTGAGTTGAGGAGGGAGGTCCAAGCTGAAGACAAACTCAGAAGTCTCAGCATAGCGATATTTTATTTAAAGACAGGGGTTCCAAATGAGATCGTCTAAGAAGGAATGTAGATTCAGAGCATCTTAATAGGTCTGGGGACTGAGATCTGAAGTACTCTCCTGTTTGTCTGTTTTTACAACAGCTTTACTGAGATATAATTGCAACACAGATGTTTAAGGGCAGCAAAATGGGATGAAGCAGCAAGAGAGACTGAGAAAGAGTGGCCAGTGAATTTGGAGAAGAAAAAGAGACTGGTGACCTGGAGGTCAAGTGAATGCTGCCGATGGATGAGGTAAAATATACACGGAGATACGTGCACTGAACTTGGCAAGGCAGCGGTCAAAAGCAGTTTTGATAAAAGCCTGAATGGAGTTAGTTTCAAGGAGAATGGAGGAGGAGAGGGAGAGAAAGGGAGTATAAACAATTTCTTCAATGATTTTTCTGTAAGAGGGTGCAAAGAAACAGGGCCATAGCTGGAGGGGGCTTACGGTATGTTTGTGCGTTGATGGGAATGGTCCACACGGAGGGGAAGATTTCCTAGTGCTGGGAGAACAATGTCTTGGTAAGAAGAGGGCCGGGATCTGTATCAGCTTCCTGGGGCTGCCAAATAGTAACACAAACTGCGTGGCTTCAACAACGGATATTTATTATCTCACGGTTCCCAAGGCGAGAAGTCCAGGATTAAGATGCTGGCAAGAGCATGCAGCCTCTGCTCGCTAGGGAGGGTCTGTTCCAGGCCTCTCTTCTAGCCTTTGCTAGTTCCTTGGCTGATGGCAGCTCAAGTCCAATCTTCACAGTACATTCTGCCTGTGTGTCTGTGTCCAAATTTTCCCTTTTTATCAGGACACCAGTCATATTAGATTAAGGGGCTATCCTTATCCAGCATGGCCTCATCTCAACTAATTACATCCCCAACGACTGACCCTATTTCCAAATGAGGACACGTTCTGAGTACTAGGGTTAGGATTTCAATGTATCAATTTTGGAAGGACACAAGTCAACCCATAACAGGACCCAATGCAAAGTGGAAAGGCTGGTGTTTGTTAAGAGGAAAAAAAGCAGAGAATGTATGTGGATTCAGATACAGATGGAGGATTAGCTGTGGTGGTAAAGTCTGTGGAAGTTCTCTTCTGTTTGATTCTATTTCCGCAGTGAAATAAAAGGCAATGTCAACATCTTAAGATTCATCCCTGCTTGCCCAACTAACCTAAACCTCTGCTGAATACTGCCCAATCCAATTATGAGTTCTACTACATTTAAATGTGAATTCCATTATCCAAAACCCCCCCCCCCCCAAACTACACAATCCAACAAAGCTCTAACTGGAATAAAGATTTTAGGAATTAAGGAATTATGATCTAGTGTAAATATGAAAAGGTTTAGAATACTACCTAGAATGGACGTGTAAACATTAGATAACAGAGCAACAATATAGGAAGCAGAAAAAACAGATCAGAAACAGAAACCCTTCTCAAGCCATGAAAAAATATGGTGGAGTCTTCCCAGGATGTGAGGGGAGAGAAGAAATATTAATGTGGATTTTAAAAATCCTAGAACAGAGGTACAATAATGTTATTATCCATGGGATTTGACGTGAATGCTCATTGCTCACTGGCCTCAATACGTTTATGATTTAAATGAACCATTTTCAAGTCTTTTACGCTTAGCAATTACTGCACTTGATTTCGCAGTAGAGACTTTGGCAAAAGAAATTCTGTCATTTCCTCACAATTTTCACCTCTAAATCTAAAGACTTTCCATGCATATGTGAAAACTAGGTTGGGGAGGTGGAGGACATAGTCAATGTGAACAAAAGCAGTGCAACTGGGCTTCCCTGGTGGCGCAGTGGTTGAGAGTCCGCCTGCCGATGCAGGGGACACGGGTTCGTGCCCCGGTCCAGGAAGATCCCACATGCCGTGGAGCGGTTGGGCCCGTGAGCCATGGCCGCTGAGCCTGCGCGTCCGGAGCCTGTGCTCCGCAATGGGAGAGGCCACAACAGTGAGAGGCCCGCGCATTGCAAAACAAAACAAACAACAACAAAAACACAGCGCAACCAGTTTGGAATGCTTATTGTTGTGTTATTGAAAACATCCCTGTTCTAAATGAATGCTTCCAATGTTACACTTTTCCGAGGCTTAATTCTTTTCCAATGCACTCACATAACTGCTACTAGAATTTTTGTCTGTTTTGAGTGTGTAATGAGGGACAATGGAGTTCTTATACCAGACAGAATGATCTCATTCCATAAATAAAAATAAGGCTGCAGATTGCCTTATTTCTGCAATGAGGCTCCCACTAATGTCAGTGAAAATAGTGGGAGTGGACCAATGGTAATATATGGCCCGCAACTACCTAGAACTCTAGACAAAGCAAAATGGAAAACATCTATTATACTGCCAGCCTGTTCATGCCCAGGGGAATGGCACAGCATTGTTTCTTCTTGTTGCATATTTTGTCCAGTTTTCCTCAATATTGCTTTGAAACAAATTGAGCAAAGATTGTGCTCATTGCTTCCATGAGAAAACCCATTAAATGTAAAAGCTTTGATTAAAAAAATTCTTGGCAAGGATACTTACATACTTTTTATTAAGTTTATCCCCAATGTTCCTACAGCTACTACCTTGCTTTGTGATAAAAACAATCCTTTTTTATTTCATATTGCTCTCTTCCAAAATCCGCTGACCAGTATTACAGCCTCATTAGTCATTTCTACATTTAGTTGTATGTAAGCAAAGGGAATGACTAATAAAACAAATAGTAGTCAACACCTCCAGCAAAGTGAAACAACAGCAGTTACTTTTGGGTTGTTTTAGGAGCATGTTTGATTTCTCATACCCATATAATACCATTCTTTCCTTTTATAGAAGGGAAAAATCCTTTTTTATTTGATGCGACTTTATCCAACACTCTACAATAGCAACAAATAAACTTTTCTAACAATTCTTTCCACTATTCAATCTGATAGCCTTTGTGCACCAGCACAGTTTCTTAGTTACATCCTTGTAGTTTTCAACCTACAAATATCCTTCTCTATGAGTCAGAAGTTAGTTTTAAAAAATTTCCATTCAAAACATGAATTAAATACTTAATATGTGCCAAATGCTAGGGCTAAAAGACAAATGGCATATCTTCTATCACCAGTAATTTAAGCACATGACTTCACATTGACTTTATTAATAAAGAGAATTACAATCTTTACCATGATGGTATTTGTAAAGCTTCTTTTCATTTATACTGAACTCTTCTTTGATAAGTTAATGGGGCTGATGAATGAAAAGTACTATATTTGTAAAGTATTATTGTACATTACCTCCTCAAGAGAGTAAAGTTGCAAATGAGACATAATTAGATTCAAAATGCCATTATACCCTGCCAAAACCTAAGTAGAACTTGATATGTCCTTGACCTTTGATGAAACCTAGAACTTAAAATGTTGTTAACATAAGTGGTGTTTAGCAAGCCAACTGAAGGAAAATCAGAAGGCTTAGTAGAAAACGATGACACTTTTGCTCTCTAAGATGTTTAGTTCTTTAAGACAACCTATCGAGGTAGATATTATCATCACCATTTACAGAAAAAAAAATTAAAGGTAAAAAAAGATGAATTAACTTGCCCCACAGCTATACGAGATGTGCTTGTGATCTGGACTCATGCATCTGACTTTACAGCCTATGACCTTATCATTATGCAATCACATCACGCTAGTTCTTTCTATAGAGATGGGTAATCAAGAAGCTGAGGGAAAATGTCCACAGAATGACCAGGGAATGATGCACTTAGGCTGCTAGTAATAGTTTGTTTTCCTCTTTCATATTTTTATTGTAATGGAACACACCCAACATATAATTTATACTATTTTAACCATTTTTAGGTGTACGGTTCTGTGGCATTAAGTATATTCCCTTTGTTGTGCAACCATTACCACCATCTATCTCCAGAACTTCTTCATCATCCCAAACTGAAACTCTGTACCCATTAAAGAGTAACTCCTCATTCTTCCCTCCCTCAAGTCTCTGGTAACCACTACTCTATTTTTTTTGTCTATCTGAATTTGACTATTCTAAGTACCTCATCTGAGTGGAATCATGCAATATTTGTCCTTTTGTGTCTGGCTTCTTTCACTCTGCATAATGTTTTCAAAGTTCACCCATGTTGTAGCACGCATCAGAATTTCATGACTTTTTAAAGGTGAATAATATTCTATTATATGTATATACCACCTTTTGTTTATCCATTCGTCAACGGACATTTGGATTATTTTCGCCAAAAGGATATGAATAACGCTACTGCGAACAATGCTGCTATGAACATTGGCATACAAATATATGTTTGAGTCCCTGCTTTCAATTCTTTTGTGTATATACCCAGAGGTGGAATTGCTGGGTCATATGGTAGTTCTACGTTTAACTTTTCGGGGAACTGCCATACTGTTTCCCCCAGAAGCTGTACCTCTGTGGTGTCTACATTCCCACCAATAGTGTACATGTCTCCACTTCATTGTCAACGCTTGTCATTTTCCATATTGTTTTCACTTTTAAATGAATTACTTTATTACAGACATGATAATAAAATAACAGAAAGCCAAAGCAAAAACTGCTCACAATCCCACCCTGAAATCAAGTCAATGAAAAATATGCATGATATCCATCAAATATAAAATTCATGGATGTTACTAAGAAACACGATGTTACTCAGAAAACCAAGCACGTACACGGACATGGACTGGCAATGACACTGACTAATCAAAGAGGGTCTCAGGCTCAGGCTCAACCATTCTAACTTCCACCAAGTTTTCAGTGACTTTTCAAGATGATTTGGCTTAGATATTATAGAGGAGGGAGACCTAAAGCTCAGCCAAACCCCACCTCTTCTCATTCTTCTCCTCTCGGGTGCCAGACTATCCCTGTGAAACATTTGCAGGTCTCTGTGGCAGGCAGATCTTCTGATACATTGTGAGATGGCCCCTTGAGGTTGATGGCAGGGAATGAATCCAGTCTGTGCATTTGCCACTGAACAAATGGTGATTCATCTGTGCTTGTCTGTACATGTGTATGCTTCTGCATTTCAATGATTTCTTCCTTCCCTAACCAACCTGCTAAAATGCAACATTTAAACCAGCCTCGCATGCATTATTGCCAGGCTGGGGCCTAATCATGTCAAATGAAGGCTGCCAGCTTCCCTTGCCAGAAGAAGAGGCACTGGGAAAACTGGAAATGGGACAAGAGTCTGGTACACTCTCTACTCGGTCATGGATGGCCTTCAGCAGTAAACCAGTCAACGGAGTCAAACGAACATGGCTTCTTGTTAACATAGAGCAATACCAAATCCCGCAGACATTATTGATTCATGCCCTGTGCCAGTCCCTGTCAAGCACAGTATTTTTTTTTTTTGGCTAATGCTACTAATTTTGAAATTGGGATGTATGTATGATAAGAGTTATAAGAATGTGAAGCATTTTTTTTAATGGGAAAGATTTTAATGTATTGGTAAATAATATTAAAACATAGGTAGGAGCCTTAAATCACAAACCAAAGACATGTTGGGTTTAAAACAACAAAGCAGTCAATGAAAAGTCTGTGTTATCCTGTATATGCTGGGGATAAATGCCCAAGAGTTCAACTGCTGGACTGTATAGTAACTGCATACTTAGTTATGTAAGAAACTGCCAAATGGCTTTCCAAAGGGGCTGAAATCTATGAGGGATCTGGTTTTTCCACTGCCTCATCAAAATTTGGTGTTTTTAACTTTAGCCATTCTAGATAGGTGTGTAGTGATATCTCACTATGGTTTTAATTTGCATCTGCCTAATGGCTAGTGATGCTGAACCTCTTTTCACGTGCTTATATGCCATTCTTTTAGGTGAGATTTCTGTTCACGTCTTTGTCCATTTTCTAATTGGGTTGTTTGTTATTTTACTGTTGAGTTTCTAAAATTCTTTTTATATTCGAGATACTATTCCTTTGTGGATATATGGTTTGCAAATACGTTCTCCCTGTCTATAGCTTGTCTTCTCATCCTTAACAAGATCTTTCGCAGAGCAAACTTTCTAATTTTGTGTGGCCCAATTTATCAGTGTTTCCCTTTACAGATCTTTTGGTGCCAAGTTTAAGAACTCTTTGTCTAGTCCTAAACCCTGAAAAATTTCTATAAAGGTTTTTTTTTCAAATTTTTCGAATTTTTTTTTTTACATTTTTATTGGAGTATAATTGCTTTACAATGGTGTGTTAGTTTCTGCTTTATAACAAAGTGAATCAGTCTATAAACGTTTTATAATTCTACATTTAAGTATGTGATCCATCTTGAATTAATTTTGCTTAAGGTATGAGGTTTAAGTCGAGGTTTTTTTGTTTGTTTCTTTGTTTTTGCCTATGGATGTATAAACGTTTTATAATTCTACATTTAAGTATGTGATCCATCTTGAATTAATTTTGCTTAAGGTATGAGGTTTAAGTCGAGGTTTTTTTGTTTGTTTCTTTGTTTTTGCCTATGGATGTCCAATTGCTCCAGCATCATTTGTTAAAAAGGCTCTCCTTCCATTGAATTGTTTTTGCATCTTTGTCAAAAGTCAGCTGAACATACTTATGTGGGTCTACTTGTGGGTTCTATTCTGTTCCTCAGATCTATGTGTCTATCCCTCTACCAATGCCACACAGTATTGATTATTGTAATTATATAATAAGCCTAAGAATGTGAAGAATTCTTAATGGTCATGAGATCCCCACTGTAACCCGGAGCCAGGAGATTTGCACTTGACATTCAGATTTACACTCCTAAAGTACCTGTGCATTGAGCCAGAAACCTTTTCAATAAACAGAAGACTCTGGAGACCTTGGAAACAGCTGTCATTAAATAAATTTAAAAAAAGAACAGATGACAACATAAACCGATCTTCCACTAGGACAAAAAATAAAACTATCTTGTATGATCACAACTGCCCAAAGCCTTATGATACCCATAAAATTGTCTCTCAAGGAGCAATGTGCCATTGTCAAATTGTATTCAACCACCCATGATTCAGGATGTGTTTGCATGTTGATAATTGCTGGTGTGGAGAAACAGTCTATGTTAATTTGCTGCCACTGTAGTGGAAATGGCTATGCTAATGAGTTTGAAGAAAATGAGTTAGTTGAGTATTATTTCTTTTATGGTTCTAAATAGAGAGATTCCATTATTTTTCTAAATCATTTAACTCAACTAAAAGCAATAATTTTGCAGCAAAATAAACTTTCCCGAATACTTTTGAGTTTTCAATGATCCAGCTGCTCTTAGATATGTAAGCAAACAGGAAACCACTAGTGAACCACTTGTCACTTTCTTGCTAGTGCTTGTGTAAGACTGAGGACTACCCTTGCTTTCACTGTATCAGTTATCTATTGCCCCACTAAAGCTACAAAACAACAACTGAGCCTCAGTGAAATGGAAAAACTATTTATTTAGCCAGTGAGCCTGCAGGGACTGGTTCTGGCCAGGGCTTAGCTGATGGGAACTGTGCTTCCTGACATGTCTAGGTGTCAGCTGATTGTTGGCTCATCCCAGACAGCCACACTCAAGAGACTTGGGGAACATGGCCCTGTCTGATCCTCCAGCAAGCTAGTCCAGGTGTATTCTTGTGATCATGGCAGCAAAGTGAGAGAGGAGACAGAGACAAGCCAGTGTGTTTTCAAGCTTCTGCCTGTGATACAACTGTTAACATGACATTGGCTAAGGCAAGTCCACGTGGCTAAATTCAGAATCAAGAGGCAGTGAAATGTACTCTACCTTTCGAAGATAGGAACCGCAAGGTGATATTGACAAAGAATCTGTATACAGAGAGGAATGAAAGATGGTGCCATTAATGCTAACAGTCTACCAGACTCATCTTCATATACTTAGGCCATGATGGAATTTTTCTTATTACAGTTTCTGGGACAGGACCCCTTTTTTTCTTTGGCCCAACTGCAAGTCTCATAACAAGTTATCTTGCCAATCCGTAAGTACTCCAGAACAGTAAGAACCCAATCCAGTGCCTAACGCAGAGTAGCTGTTCACTAATCCTGGATGAATGAATTAACGAAGAATGAAAGATTCTGCAGGCTGTAGTGTTCAACATATTAACTTGTAACAGTATCAATTAGCATAAGAAGAGTCTTTTGTGATTTTCTACATCTATACTTATTTTTCTCCATTGAGATGACTGCATCCAATGTATCCAACAAATATGAAATGTGCATCTCTTATGTGTAAAATTCTACCATAAGAACATAGGAATATGAGTGATACCACTCTAGTGAAAAATCAATGGGCAAGATGAAAAATCAATCTCCGTCCCTGCTTACAATTCTGCAGGATGCATAAAATATCTTTCAAATAAGAATGATCTATAAGATTTCATTCAGCTCTGAAATTCCACAGTTTTATTATTTTAGATACAAAATAATGGAAGGCAGAATATAAGTACCCAGAATAACAGATGAATTTAAGAGGAAGAGAGGTCACACACATTTGTGGTTGCAGAATAAAGTCTTCATGGGAAAAGTAACATTTAAGGGCTTGCAGGACTTTAAAAATCAATGGGGACAGTGAAGGAGCAGAGTTAGGTGAGGCTGGGCGTACTTAGGGCCAGGGAGTGATTCAATTTTTCTGGAACAAAGGGTTAACATGGACAATTGGTAGGAGATAAACCCAGAAAGACAGGTTAGAGCTATACTGTTTATGGCCTGGAATAGCCAGCTGAAGAGTTTGTACTTATTTCTGCAGATCTAATCTTTCTAAAGCATTTCTCCACGCTTTAGAAAGACTAGTCTGCATAGCACTATACAGAACTGCTTTATGTAGGGAGAGGGGGTGGGCAGATAAGTCTGTAGGTTATTTAAAGTGTCCAGGTGAGAAATAGTGAGTATCTAAATAGGAAGGTTGAGAGTGAAGATGCTCTCAGAGAGGGCTGTGGATAAGAGAGGAAAAGCCCAGCATCTTGCCCATTACATCTCTCTCTCTTTTTATAACAGGAAGCCAGTCAAATTATATGCCAAGTTTATATATTCTACAGTAAATGCTACTCTTCAAAATTTCCCCAAAACTTTCTATTGAAATGAATTTACTCCAAATCCAGGCTTTAGCAAAGATGGAGATCCTTGTCACAGTAATTAGCCTTGACAGCATCACTACAGTCATGAGAAGCTCAAATTGACTTATCACTAAGAGCAGTGACCAACCATTAGAAGCACTTCACTGGTCATTCACCTTTCAGCAGGCTGAACTGTTTTCCCAGCTGGTTGAGCACAATCTAATCTCTTGATAACTGAATGAAGTCTTCTAGACCATCAGCAAAGGAAGATAGAATCTAGGCTTTCAGTGCTGTAAGCAATTTAGAGATCATCGTGTCCAATCTTATCTTATGAATGAGGAAACCAGGTCAAGTGATCCAGCTAATCAGTGGTGGGACTGAGCCCAACTCTCCTCATCACGCTCAGCTGATGCTCTTTGTATGATACTATTAGCATACAGGCACATACATGTCTGTTCACATGTTTAGGTCAATATTCTCAACCATATGATCTTCAATGAGACTATACCTGAGACACAGAACAGCCGGTAGTATGGTATACGGCTAGTATGGGGTAGATTTAGGTGATCAGAAGAGGAGGCTGTAAATATTGGCTGGTCCCTACTTCTCCAGGACCCAGAATGACAAGCCATGGGATCTGACATCCTTTGAAACAGAAAATGTGAAATCATGAAATAATGGAAGGGTTTTTACAGCTGTGTTTTATTTTAAAGTACTATATTATCTTAAATTCTATTCAAAATTTGAAGGAAGTGCATGTCACATAACTAGGAAAGACTAAATTTTCTGAAAACTGCCACAGATATTTTTCAAAACTTCAAAACTGAGAGAAGTTTCTGTTTATTATAGTGATGTTTCCAAAATTATATACATCGCTGTGAATCAGAGTCTTTTGGATATATTTATCTCTTTCCTCTCTGTGTCAGATTTCCTTGAACTGAGTAAGTTATCTTTTTATTCAGTTATTTCTGTAACCATTATTAGTTAAATATTTTAGTGAAATTCAAAAGAAAATGTTATACATACTCTAAAATCTTACTAAGCTATGACACATTAATTCTACCAAAATCTCTGAATAGTACCGATTCAGTTAAAATGTAAATGTCATACACGTGCAATTCCCAACGCAAATGGAGGTGTGATCTAAGGGCTGTAATGGATCTTGAGCTGTGTCGTGGTTCCAAGAAGTTATAAAGAATAAGTTGCTTTCCCTCTAGTCCTGCCTCTCTCCCTCATTCACAACGTGGGTGCTTCACAAAGACACACATGAAGGGCCTGCAGAAAAGTGGAAATTGCCTCACCAGCCAGGTCAGCCCAGTCAACATGAGAGGTTACAGATATAGCAGCTGGAATATCCACACATCTGACTCACAGATTAGATAATGAAAATATTCATTAAAATTACAAATAAAAACCAAGGAGACAAATATACAAAAATAACAGCTCCCATCATTCAAAAAATGCCTTTTGAGTAACGATCACATCTCAGACAATGCGCTGGGCACCAGACAATCACAGTCCCCATCCTTATGGATCTTCAAATCTAGTTGAGGAGATAGGCAATGAGCAAGCACATAATCACATACACAAACATAATCATCATTTGAGATAAATATTACAAAGGATTTGATGACGGTTCTGTGATGGAGAGTAAGAAAAGAATGGACCTACTTAGGTATGGTGTTCAGGAAAGATCTCTCTGAGAGATGACATTTAAAATAAGACCTGGGGGGCTTCCCTGGTGGCGCAGTGATTGAGAGTCCGCCTGCCGATGCAGGGGACGCGGGTTCGTGCCCCGGTCCGGGAGGATCCCACGTGCCGCGGAGCAGCTGGGCCTGTGAGCCATGGCCGCTGAGCCTGAGCGTCCGGAGCCTGTGCTCCGCAACGGGAGAGGCCACGGCAGTGAGAGGCCCGCGTACCGCAAAAAAAATTTTTAAAATAATAAAAAGATTAAGAAATAAAAAATAAAATAAGACCTGAAGGATGAAGAGGAAGTACCAACTACAAAGGCCCAAGGAGGAAAAGGGCTTGTCCTATTTTAGAAACTTCATATGATCAATGTCTAATAAAGGATTAACTCAGCAAGCCTGGGTTGTCCAAACTCGTCACAGTACAAAGAAAAGTTTGCCTTTTGACCAGCTCGAGTGTCATTGTTTAGCTGGGGTTGTGGTCCCCAGAGAGTTTATGTCAACAATGTGATTGATGGTGGGGTCCTTGGGCCACGTGGTATCAGTTTTGCCTCTAGAGAGGCTGGAGGCTGAGTAACTAACATCTGCCACATGGTACTCCATGCCTATGCGACTGACTTCCAGTAAAAACCCTGGACACCAAAGCTAACCTGATCTTCCCTGGTTGGCAATATTCCACATGTGTTGTCACACACATACATCATTGCTAGGAGAATTAAATGCTATTCAAATGACTCCACGGGGAGAGAACAACTGGAAATTCATGACTGGGTTCTCCTAGACTCCAACCTATATACCTCTTTCCTTTGCTAATTTTAATAACAATTTCCCAAAGATCTCCATGGCTGCTGCTTGGAGAAAGGATTAGACTGGGTAAGGGTGGAGGCAGGAAAATCAAGCAGCTGTCCATGAGGGGGATGATGGGGACTCAGACTGGGCTGGGGTGGGAAAGGTTGACGAAGCTGGAGAGAAATGACAGATTTGAGATATATACTTGATAAGGAGGAAGCAGAATTTGGTGTTGGGTTGTATTTCAAGGGGGTGGAGAAGACAAACCACAGATAATTATTAGGTTTCTGTCTTAAATAACTGCATATATGATGGTGTCACTGAAGTGGAGAAGACTGGGGAAAGACAAGGCCAGAAGTTCAGGTTTAGACAGGTTAAGTTTGAGATGCCTGTGAGACATCTAAGTTGGGAGGACCAAAGATATAAATTAGAGAGGTGAAAGCAGATAGATAGATAATATTTAAAGCTACAATAATGGATACAATCTCTTAGAGAGAATGTTTGCAAAGAAAAAGAGAAAGGGCTCAGAACCAATCCTGGAGGACCCACAACGTTCAGAGATCAGGAAGAGGATGAAGAGGCAGCTTATTATGTATCAGGCTCAGGACTACATGCTTTCCATGAACTAACTTAGCCAATCCTCACAAAGACTCTAAGAGGTAATTATTACTACACCCCCGCCCCGTTTTTTGGAAATTATTAAGCTAGACCTAATTCTTTTTTGAAATTATAAATTATTCAATTTATTTAAAGTAAAACACAAAAATTAAAAAAACAAACAAAATGAATTCACCCATTTCTCCCAACCTCCCCATCCCCTGCCTCTGGCAACCACCAATCTGTTTTCTGTGTCCATAAGCTTGTTTTTTTGTCTTTTTGTTTTAGATTTCACGTATAAAAGAGATGTTATAATGTTAATCTTTCCCTGTCTGACTTATTTCACTTAGAATAATGCCCTGACGGGTTTCCCCAGTGGCGCAGTGGTTACGAATCCACCTGCCAATGCAAGGGACATGGGTTTGAGCCCTGGTCCGGGAAGATCCCACTTGCCGTGGCGCAACTAAGCCAGTGTGCCACAACTACTGAGCCTGCACTCTGGAGCCCGCAAGCCACAACTACTGAGTTCGCATGCCACAATTACTGAAGCCCACACGCCTAGAGCCCATGCTCTGCAACAAGAGAAGCCACTGCAATGAGAAGCCCATGCACCACAACAAAGAGTAGCCCCCGCTCACCGCAACAAGAGAAAGCCCGCGCACAGCAACGTAAACCCAATGCAGCCAAAAATGAACAAATAAATTAATTAATTATTTATTTTTTTAAAAAGAATAATGCCCCTGAGGCCCATCCATGTTATTGCAAATGGCAAGATTTCATTCTTTTTAATGGTTGAGTAATATTGCATTGTAAACTATTATATGGCACAATTTCTTTACCCATTCATCTGTCGGTAGACCCTTAAGTCGTTTCCATATCTTGGCTGTTGTAATTAATGCTGCAATGAACATGGGGTTGCACATATCTTTTCAAGTTAGTGTTTGCATTTTCTTTGACTAAATAGCTAGAAGTGGAATTGCTAGTAGTTCTACTTTTAATATTTTTAGGATCCTCTATACTGTTTTCTATAGTGGCTGCACCAATTTACATTCCCACCAACAGTGCCCAAGGTTTCCTTTTTCTCCACATCCTCACCAACATTTTTTACTTCTTGACTTTTTGATAATCCCCACTGTAACAGGTATGAATGGACATCTCATTGTGATTTTGATTTGTATTTCTGTGATGATTAACAATGTTGAGCACTTTTTCATGTTGGCCATCTGTATCTCTTCTTTGGAAAAATTTCTATTCAGATCTTCTGCCTATTTTTAAAATCAGATTGTTTTTGTTTTGTTTTGTTTTGTTTATGCTATTGAGTTGCATGAGTTCTTTATATATTTTGGATATTTGCCCCTTATCAGACATACGATTTACAAATATAATATTTTCTCCCATTCAGGGGTTATCTTTTCATTTTGTCAATGGTTTCCTTTGCTCTGCAGAAGTTATTTAGTTTGATATAGTCCCACTTGTTTATTTTTCCTTTTGGTGTTAGATTGAAGAACAATCATTGCCAAGACCTACGCCAAGGAGCTTATCATATATGTTTTCTTCTCAGAGTTTTATGGTTTCAGGTTATACTTTTTTTTTTTTTTTTTTTACACGGGCCTCTCACTGTTGGGGCCTCTCCCGTTGAGGAGCACAGGCTCCGGACATGCAGGCTCAGCGGCCATGGCTCACAGGCCCACCCGCTCTGCGGCATGTGGGATCTTCCCGGACCGGGGCACGACCCTGCATCCCCTGCATCGGCAGGCGGACTCTCAACCACTGCGCCACCAGGGAAGCCCTGAGTCTTCTTTAATTTCTTTCATCAGTGTCTTATAGCTTTCAGGTCTTTCACCTCCTTTCGCTTCTTCTATTTTATTCCTTGTGATGCAAGTATCAACAGGATTGTTTTCTTAATTTCTTTTTCTGATAATTTGTTATTAATGTATAGAGATGTAACAAATTTTTGTGTATTGATTTGTATCCTGAAAATTTACTGAATTTTTTATTAGTTCTACCAGTTTTTGATGGAGTCTTTAGGATTTTCTATATATATATCATTCCATCTGCAAATTATGACCATTTTACTGCTTCCTTTCTGATTTGGATACCTTTTATTTCTTTTTCTTGCCTAGTTATTGTGGTTAGGACTTCCAATACTATGTTGAACAAAAGTGGCAAGGGTGGACATCCTTATGTTGCTCCTATGTTAAAGGAAAAGTTGAAAGGTTTTTTACAATTGAGGATGATGTTAGCTGTGGAATTGTCACATACGGCCTTTATTATGTTGAGGTATGTTCCTATACCCACTTTGTTGAGGGTTTTATGATACACAGATGTTGAATTTTATCAAATGCTTTCTCTGCATCCACTGAGATGATCATATGATTTTTATTCTTCCTTTTGTTAAGTAGTGTATCACACTGACTGATTTGCAGATGTTGAACCATCCCTGCATTCCTGGAACAATTCCCTTTTGAACATGGTGTATGATCCTTTTAATGTATTGTTGAATTCAGTTTGATAGTATTTTGTTGAGGATTTTCGCACCTATGTTCATCAGGCATATTGCCTGTAATTTTCTTTTCTCATAGTGTCTTTGTCTGGTTTCGGTATCAGGGTAAGCTGGCCTTGTAAAATGAGTTTGGGAGAGTTCCCTTCTGTTCTGTTTCTTGGAACAGTCTGAGAAGGATTAGTATTAATTCTTCTTTGAATGTCTCATAAAACTCACCAGTAAGGGGACTTACCTGGTAGCACAGTGGTTAAGAATCTGCCTGCCAATGCAGGGGACACAGGTTCGGTCCCTGGACAGGGGAAGATCGCACATGCCACAGAGCAACTAAGCCCATGTGCCACAACTACTGAAGCCCATGCACCCTAGAGCCTGCATGCCACAGCTACTGAGCCCAAGCACCACAACTACTGAAGCCTGCATGCTCTAGGGCCTGCGTGACGCAACTACTGAGCCTGCGTGCTGCAACTACCGAAGCCTGCATGCCTAGAGCCCATGCTCCACAACAAGAGAACCCACTGCAAAGAGAAGCCTGTGCACTGCAACGAAGGGTAGCCCCCGCTCGCTACAACTAGAGAAAGCCCGCGCACAACACGAAGATGCAACACAGCCAAAAAAAAAAAAATTCACCAGTGAGGCTATCTGATCCTGGACTTTTGTTTCCTGGGAGGTTTTTGATTATTGATCTTACTAGCAATTGGTCTGTTCAGATTTTCTATTTCATCATGATTCAGTCTTGGTAGGTTGTACGTTTCTAGGAATTTATCCGTTTCTTCTAGGGTCTCCAATTGTTGGTGTATAATCATTCATAGTAGTCTCTTATGATCCTTTGCATTTCTGTGGTATCAGCTGCAATGATAACAACTCTTTCTGATTTTATTTAAGTCTTCTCTCTCTTGTTTCCTGGTGACCCTAGCTAAAAGTTTGTCAATTTTGTTTATCTTTTCAAAGAGCCAGCTCTTAATTTCATTGATATTTTCTAATTTAGTTTTTTTTTTTTTTTTTTTTTTTTGCTATTGTCTATATGTACCATTTCTTCTTTATCCATTAGTCTGTCAAAGGACATTTAAGTTGCTTCCATGACCTGGCTATTGTAAATAGTGCTTCAATGAACATTGGGGTGCATGTGTCTTTTTTTTTTTTTAACATCTTTATTGGGGTATAATTGCTTTACAATGGTGTGTTAGTTTCTGCTTTATAACAGAGTGAGTCAGTTATACATATATATATGTTCCCATATCTCTGCAACCTGAACTTTTAAGAGGAATCAGAGGTTGTTGGGAAGGTTGTTAAAACCCAAATTTGCAACTGGAATGCTTGCTGAAAGCACCTGGTTACCTCAGCAGTCAATATAAATTACAGAGGCTTTCGTCCTTATCCCCTCCTGGGGCACGTGGAGCACAGCCCTAAGGGAACTCCTATTACTCTTTTTTCCAGTGCTCCAGGAGACGTGCACATCTGTTGTTGACACATGTGGAACCTCAGCTCTCCCACCACCTCTCACACTGTTGATGTGATCATGATATTTTCAAACCTAAGGAAGGACCTCCAGGCAGAAGGAAGACACACCTGACACAATTAAAACCAAAACAGTTGGCACACTGGGATACAGATGAGGAATTTACTGCCTTTCTCTGTACACTCCGAGCTGCTGGATGTTAGTGAAGGGTTAAGCTAAGGACAAAATTAAAGAATTGTATCTGTTTTCTTATTACATGAAGAGGTTGCATCACTTGGTTTTTCCTTAAAATCTTCCCCTGCATCGGCAGGCGGACGCTCAACCACTGCACCACCAGGGAAGCCCCTCTAATTTAGTTTTGATTTCACTTATTTCTGCTCTAATCTTTGTTATTTCCTTCCTTCTACAGGCATACCTCAGAAATATTGTGGGTTCAGTTCCAGACCACTATAGTAAAGTGAATCACGTGAATTTTTTGTTTTCCCAGTAAATATAAAAGTTATGTTTACACTATCCTGTAGTCTAAGTGTGCAATAGCATTATTCCTTAAAAAACAATGTCTTTACTTTAATTAAAAAATATTTTATTGCTAAAAAAATGCTAACCATCATCTGTCAATGCAGGGTGGCCACAAACCTTCAACTTGTAAAAAATGCAGTACCTGCAAAGTGCAACAAAGTAAAGTGCAACAAAATGAGGTATGCCTGTACTAACTTTGAGCTTCCTTTCTTTTTCTTTTTCTGGTTCCCCGAGGTGGAAAGTTAGGCTGTTTATTTGAGACTTTTCTTGTTTCTTGAAACAGGCATTTATTGCTACAAACTTCCCTCTTAGAACTGCTTTTGCAGCATCCCATAAATTTTGGTATGTTACATTTCCACTTTTGTTTGTCTCAAGGTAATTTTTTAATTTCCCTTTTGATTTCTTCTTTTAACCATTGGTTGTTCAGATAGTCCCATTTTTTAGAGGAGCAAATCAAGACTTATTAGAGAATTCTCTTATAAGAACTGCTTTTGCAGCATCCCATAAATTTTGGTATGTTACATTTCCACTTTTGTTTGTATCAAGGTAATTTTTTTATTTCCCTTTTGATTTCTTCTTTTAACCATTGGTTGTTCAGATAGTCCCATTTTTTAGAAGAGCAAATCGAGACTTATTAGAGAATTCAGATACCTTGCCTTAGGTATCTCAGTTTCTCTCTCTGTCTGTCTCTTTCTGTCTCTCTCTCTCACACACAACACACACACACACACACACACACACACACACACACACACACACACAATTATGTGGAAGAACCAGAATCCAAATATCTGGCTCCAACACCTATATTCTTTGTGATTCTACTTCAATGTCATAGAAAGAAAGGAAAATAAAACCATAAAACAACAAAATAAACAACAAAACAGGCAAGGACTGAAAAAATTTCTAGTAGTTATAATTTCCAGGATCAGGAAAAATACATAGAAAAAAAGTTATCAGTGAAGTAAAAAGTCTTCCCACTTCTGATTTGAAAGTCACAAAAGAAAAGATAAAATTGCACACAGAGAGGGCAGACAGCACAAGCAAGAAGAACTACAGTCCTGCAGCCTGTGGAAGAAAAACCACTTTCACAGAAAGATAGACAAGATGAAAAGGCAGAGGGCTATGTACCAGATGAAGAAACAAGACAAAACCCCAGAAAAACAATTAAATGAAGTGGAGATAGGAAACCTTCCAGAAAAAGAATTGAGAATAATGATAGTGAGGATGATCCAGCACCTCGGAAAAAGACTGTAGGCAAAGATCTAGAAGATGCAAGAAATGTTTAACAAAGACCTAGAAGAATTAAGGAACAAACAAACAGAGATGAACAACACAATGACTGAAATGAAAACTACACTAGAAGGAATCAATAGCAGAATAACTCAGGCAGAAGAACGGATAAGTGACCTGGAAGACAGAATGGTGGAATTCACCGGCATGGAACAGAATAAAGAAAAAAGAATGAAAAGAAATGAAGACAGCCTAAGAAACCTCTGGGACAACAATAAACGCAAGAACACAAGCATTATAGGGGTCCCAGAAGGAGAAGAGAGAGAGAAAGGACCCGAGAAAATATTTGAAGAGATTATAGTCGAAAACTTCCCTAACATGGGAGAGGAAATAGCCACCCAAGTCCAGGAAGCGCAGAGGGTCCCAGGCAGGATAAACCCAAGGAGAAACATGCCAAGTCACATAGCAATCAAACTGACAAAAATTAAAGACAAAAAAAAATTATTGAAAGCAGCAAGGGAAAAACGACAAATAACACACAAGGGAACTCCCATAAGGTTAAGAGCTGACTTCTCAGCAGAAACTCTGCAAGCCAGAAGCCAGTGGCATGATACATTTAAAGTGATGAAAGGGAAGAACCTACAACCAAGATTACTCTACCTGGCAAGAATCTCATTCAGATTTGATGGAGAAATCAAAAGCTTTAAAGACAAGCAAAAGCTAAGAGAATTCAGCACCACCAAACCAGCTCTACAACAAATGCTAAAGGAACTTCTCTAAGTGGGAAATACAAGAGAAGAAAAGGACCTACAACAACAAACCCAAAACAATTAAGAAAATGGTAATAGGAACACACATATGGATATTTACCTTAAATGTGAATGGATTAAATGCTCCAACCAAAAGATGCAGACTTGCTGAATGGATACAAAAACAAGACCCATATATATGCTGTCTACAAAAGACCCACTTCAGACCTAGGGACACATGCAGACTGAAAGTGAGGGGATGGAAAAAGATATTCCATGCAAATAGAAATCAAAAGAAAGCTGGAGGAGCAATACTCATATCAGATAAAATAGACTTTAAAATAAAGAATGTTACAAGAGACAAGGAAGGGCACTACATAATGATCAAGGGATCAATTCAAGAAGAAGATTTAACACTTATAAATATATATGCACCCAGCATAGGAGCACCTCAGTACATAAGGCAACTGCTAACAGCTATAAAAGAGGAAATCGACAGTAACACAGTAATAGTGGGGGACTTTTAACACCTCACACCAATGGACAGATCATCCAAACAGAAAATTAATAAGGAAACACAAGCTTTAAATGACACAATAGACCAGACAGATTTAATTGATATTTATAGGACATTCCATCCAGAAAGAGCAGATTACACTTTCTTCTCAAGTGTGCACGGAACATTCTCCAGGACAGATCACATGTTGGGTCACAAGTCAAGCCTCAGTAAATTTAAGAAAACTGAAATCATATCAAGCATCTTTTCTGACCACACGCTATGAGATTAGAAATCAATTACAGGGAAAAAACCATAAAAAACACAAACACATGGAGGCTAAACAATACGTTACTAAATAACCAAGAGATCACTGAAGAAATCAAAGAGGAAATCAAAAAATACCTAGAGACCAACTACAACGAAAACACGATGATCCAAAACCTTTGGGATGCAGCAAAAGCAGTTCTAAGAGGGAATTTTATAGCAACACAAGCCTACCTCAAGAAACAGGAAAAATCTCAAATAAACAATCTAACCTTACACCTAAAGGAACTAGAGAAAGAAGAACAAACAGAACCGAAAGTTAGTAGAAGGAAAGAAATCATAAAGATCAGAGCACAAATAAATGAAATAGAAACAAAGAAAACAATAGCAAAGATCAATAAAACTAAAAGCTGGCTCTTTGAGAAGATAAACAAAATTGACAAACCATTAGCCAGACTCATCAAGAAAAAGAGGGAGAGGACTCAAATCAATAAAATTAGAAATGAAAAAGGAGAAGTTACAACAGACACCGCAGAAATACGAAGCATCCTAAGAGACTGCTACAAGCAACTCTACGCCAATAAAATGGACAACCTGGAAGAAACGGACAAATTCTTAGAAAGGTATAACCTTCCCAGACTGAACCAGGAAGAAATAGAAAATATGAACAGACCAATCACAAGTAATGAAATTGAAACCGTGATTAAAAATCTTCCAACAAACAAAAGTACAGGAACAGGTGGCTGCACAGGTGAATTCTATCAAACATTTAGAGAAGAGCTAACACCCATCCTTCTCAAACTCTTCCAAAACATTGCAGAGGAAGAAACACTCCCAAACTCATTCTATGATGCCACCATCACCCTGATACCAAAACCAGACAAAGATACTACAAAAAAAGAAAATTACAGACCAATATCACTGTTGAATATAAACGCAAAAATCCTCAACAAAATACTAGCAAATAGAATCCAACAGCACATTAAAAGGATCATACACCATGATCAAGTGGGATTTATCCCAGGGATGCAAGGATTCTTCAGTATACACAAATCAATCAATGTACACACCATATTAACAAATTGAAGAATAAAAACCATATGATCATCTCAATACATGCAGAAAAAGCTTTTGCCAAAATTCAATACCCATTTATGATAAAAAACTCTCCAGAAAGTGGGCATAGAGGGAACCGACCTGAACATAATAAAGGCCATACAGCAAACATCATTCTCAATGGTGAAAAACTGAAAGCATTCCCTCTAAGATCAGGAACAAGACAAGGATGTCCACTCTCACCACTATTATTTAAGAGTTTTGGAAGTCCTAGCCACAGTAATCATAGAAGAAAAAGAAATAAAAGGAATACAAATTGGAAAAGAAGAAGTAAAACTGTCACTGTTTGTAGATGACATGATACTATACATGGAGAATCCTAAAGATGCCACCAGAAAACTACTAGAGCTAATCAATGAATCTGGTAAAGTAGCAGGATACAAAACTAATGCACAGAAATCTCTTGCATTCCTATACACTAATGATGAAAAATCTGAAAGAGAAATTAAGGAAACACTCCCATTTACCACTGCAACAAAAAGAATAAAATACCTAGGAATAAACCTACCTAGGGAGACAAAAGACCTGTATGCAGAAAAGTATAAGACACTGATGAAAAAAATTAAAGATGATACAGACAGATGGAGAGACATACCATGTTCTTGGATTGGAAGAAGCAATATTGTGAAAATGACTATAGTACCCAAAGCAATATACAGATTCAGTGCAATTGCTATCAAATTACCAATGGCATTTTTTACAGAACTAGAACAAAAAATCTTAAAATTTGTATGGAAACACAAAAGACCCCGAATAGCCAAAGTAGTCTTGAGGGAAAAAAACAGAGCTGGAGGAATCAGACTCCCTGATTTCAGACTATACTACAAAGCTTCAGTAATCAAGACAATATGGTACTGGCACAAAACCAGAAATATAGGTCAATGGAACAGGATAGAAAACCCAGAGATAAACCCACGCACCTATGGTCAACTAATCTATGACGAAGGAGGCAAGGATATACAATGGAGAAAAGACAGTCTCTTCAATAAGTGGTGCTGGGAAAACTGGACAGCTACATGTAAAAGAATGAAATTGGAACACTCCCTAACACCATACACAAAAATAAACTCAAAATGGATTAGACACCTAAATGTAAGACCAGACACTATAAAACTCTTAGAGGAAAACATAGGAAGAACACTCTTTGACATAAATCACAGCAAGATCTTTTTTGATTCACCTCCTAGAGTAATGAAAATAAAAACAAAAATAAACAAATGGGACCTAATGAAACTTAAAAGCTTTTGCACAGCAAAGGAAACCATAAAGAAGATGAAAAGAGATCCCTCAGAATGGGAGAAAGTATTTGCAAATGAATCAACAGACAAAGGATTAATCTCCAAAATATATAAACAGCTCATGCAGCTCAATATTAAAAAAAAAAAAACTAATCAAAAAATGGGCAGAAGAACTAAATGGACATTTCTCCAAAGAAGCCATACAGATGGCCAAGAAGCACATGTAAAGCTGCTCAACATCACTGATTATTAGAGAAATGCAAATCGCAAATCAAAAACTACAATGAGGTATCACCTCACACCAGTTAGAATGGGCATCATCAGAAAATCTACAAACAACAAATGCTGGAGAGGGTGTGGAGAAAAGAGAACCCTCTTTCACTCTTGGTGGAAATGTAAATTGGTACAGCCACTATGGAGAACAGTATGGAGGTCCCTTAAAACAAAAATAGAACTATCATATGACCCAGCAATCCCACTACTGGGCATGTACCCTGAGAAAACCATAATTCAAAAAGATACATGCACCCCAGTGTTCACTGCAGCACTATTTACAATAGGCAGGTCATGGAAGCAAGCTAAATGCCCATCGACAGACGAATGGATAAAGAAGATGTGGTACATATATACAATGGAATATTACTCAGCCATAAAAGGAACGAAACTGGGTCAGTTGTAGAGACGTGGGTGGATCTAGAGGCTGTCATACGGAGTGAAGTAAGTCAGAAAGAGAAAAACAGATATATATCATATATTAACGCATATCTGTGGAACCTAGAAAAATGGTACAGATGAACCAGTTTGCAAGGCAGAAATAGAGACACAGATGTAGAGAACAAACATATGGACACCAAGCAGGGAAAGCGGCGGGAGGTGGTGCTGGTGGTGTGATGAATTGGGAGATTGGGATTGACATGTATAGAGTAATATGTATAAAATGGATAACTAATAAGAACCTGCTGTATAAAAAAATAAATAAATAAAATTGCACACATTTCTGACAACTCACTGAATAAAACACCACCATAAAATATTGCTCCCCTGACATTTAACGCAGAATTCAATCCAAGCTTTTTTTTTCATCCAGAAAATCAAGGTAGTAGTATGAGAATTACACTTGATAATGAACTCAAAAGTGCTTTGCAAAGTGTTATAGATATTGGCCATTATTATTTTCTTAAAATCTTTAGAGAATGGGCAAAATCACATTTTCTTTAGGTGGATGATATACGGAATAAAACAGGAGGGCCTTTTCCCCTTATTTTAAGCAGCAGAAAGAGGTATGAAGAAGGGATGCAAAATGTGATTTTCTAGCATGGGGGCATGGTATTAGGTGTGCGCTACTGAAGAGAGCACGCGGTGTGTATCTGCATGATGGCTTTTCTTTGTATTAAATGTATTATTATTATTTCTCTTTGTAGAGAAAAGAAAGTTGAAGGTGTCTATCTTCAAGAAGATGTCTAAAAAAGATGAAGACGTCTAAAAAATAATCTTGAAAAGGAACGTGTCTTTCTGATTTTACATAAAAAATAAATAGAGATAGCAGTCCTGGTAGTGAAGCTGTGGCAAAATAGGAAAGGATGAGGGATGTTAAACTCTCTCCACATGGACACAGTGAGCCATTTCCCTTCTCTCCAAGCACACACAACTCCACCCTCCTTATTCACTGTGGTAACCAGTTTATTTTCACAGTTTGGCAGCTGGTTAGGAGGGGAAAGTTTTACTGTGTTTAATGATTAGCTTGATGGGAGGCAACCAGTCTGTTTTGACTGGGGCTATGGCTGCTTTTTTTAGTTGCATAAAACATAATCATCTGGATGGAACTAAGTCTCTGCCTAGGACAAACTCAGTCTTACAATCTGTAAATACCCATAAAGCCAGGAATGATTTAAGAACAAATTTACCTATGTTAGTTTCCACAGTGGTAAATCTAATTGACTTTAGTGAATATCCGTTGAGTACTTTCTCTGTGCCAGGGCATCTTAGGTTCTGAAGATAAAACAGTGAATAACATATCTCCCCCCAGATAATCTGATGATTTTCCTCTATAATGTTATTTACAATGTTGATTGTTCTTAAAATTTCTATTTGGGAATACCATAGATATGTTTTTCATAAATATGTTTGATACATTTGCTTTAACTTTTTAATGGTAACATGAAGGACAAGCAATAGGTATTTTACAGGCTTTCTCTTCTTTCCTCCAACCTGCTCCCCCTGCCGTTTCCCCATCTCAGTTCATGACAACTTCATCCTCCCCGTTGTTGCAGTTAAAAGCCTGGAGACATCCTCGTCAAGCCTTCACCAGCATCTATCCACATCTTACCATCTCTCCTGCAACTACTCTGGTTCCTCTCGTTTGGATGCTCACAGCTGCCACATCATGGACCTCCCTGATCCTTCCTATCCCCCTCCATCCAACTCTCAGCACAGCAACTCAAGTGATCACATGCAAAAGTGGGTCAGATCACGGCAACACATCCCTTTGTCAGTACCCTCCGGTCGTGTCCCAGCTCGTGTGGTGTGAATGTCAGTCCTACAAGGTTCTTCCAGACTTGTTCCCCTGTGTCCTCCCCCCGCTTCTTCATTTGCCCTTTTCCTCTGTTCTTGGCACTTCCACCTCCCTGTGATGCCTACTGAATGCTGCCTGATCACCCTGCTTAAACTTGGCAATCCCCCAACACGTCCACAACTGTCTCCCTGCGTTATTTTTTCCATAGCAGTTATCGTTTTCTAACATACTGTGCTTTTCTTATTTATTTTGTCTATTTCTCTCCACTGAAAAGCAGTATCAGGTGGGTAGGAATTTTTGTTTTGCTTATTGCCGTAGTCCCAGTACCCAAAACAGTGACTGCCACGTCGTAGGTATGCAATAAAGACTTGTTACATGAATGAGTGTCATAATGAGAGATGCTTTTTATGTTACAAGTCAGTAAAGGTAGTCTAGACTTTGAAATAACAGATTCTCCAGAAGTGCTGTCTGTGCTATAAAAGGTTATGTGATGCAGGTGGCATTTAGTGTTGCCCCTCGGCAATGAGGCCATTAATCAAACCAAAGATGATGGAAAGGGTTAGAGTTACGGATGGGAGAAGTGACAGGTGTTTGTAGATGCTATCTCTGGGTGTGTTTATGGCACTTGATCCTCAAGCACAGAAACAAATGAAGTCTGTCTGACCTCGAACCCACCCTAGCACGAAATGCGGGAGGGCTTTTCCTCAGATGCCAATCACTTTACCTGTACCTGATCCCTGGGCCAGCCCTGCAGAGTCCCCTGGGCAGATTTCATCTGGGAGGAAGCTGCAGAGTAACAGAGTCAGGAGGCAAAGCTGACACAGGGTGGGACAGGCAGCCGCTGGAAAGAGAGAGGCTGACAAACCTCATCCTCATCTCCTGGGAACTTATAGCTTTGAAAGCCCAGGTGAGTCACATAATGCCTGCAAGTGAAAATCAATTCCCCTTTTAACGGTAACCTAAATCACAAAACTGGATCTCATCAAAAAGCTAAAATGACCCAACTTTTGCATTCAAAGAGAATTTCATTGAAAGCAGGGCCCCACTGGAAGCACCATGGAGGAGGTCCATTTATTTATGGAAAGAAAATCATAAGGAGGCAATGACGTTGCATTGACAAACTGACACACTGGACACATTATTTCTGGAAGTAATACGTTAAGATGTTTAAGGTTTTTGTTTATAAAATAAATAATAAAAATGAAGAAATATGAAAGCTATTAATTTGCCAGTGTGAAAATCATCCTTTCCAGTTGCCCTACCTTCCATCTTTCTCTACTACAATCCATCTTATATGACTATTTTAACCTTAACCACAGTTCACCCCATATCATGTTACTCCCTTTCAAATACCTCCAGTGACTTTTCGTTGTTTAAAACACTGGTTAAAATGTTATGTTTAAGCAACAGAATTCTTTCTTAAAAAAAGTGTCATGCTAAAATATAAAACAGATCCAAGCGGAAATGTTCTGCCTTAAGTAGGGTGGGATGGAAAAAGCCTAGAAACCAACTGATTCACTCTTATACCCATACCCCAGCCCCCAAACCAACATGGCACACACATATTTGCAAGCATTACGGCTCAGTGGAGCTGTTTGCAAAACCCAGGCCTGAAAAATTAAGTAGCTTTTTCTTTTCACTCTGCTACTCAAGATCTTCCACAAATGATGACCACTCCCAAATTACCTTCCCATTATTCTCTGAGTCTACATCCAGTATCCCATGTTAAACCAAAGCAATCTACTCACTTTTGCTTGGAATACTTCCCCACCTTCACTATGCCATGTCTGGTACCATTAAACATTGGATTGGAATCAAGTGCCTTTTAGTCGTGAGCCTTAGGCAGGTTACAGGACCTCTAAAAGGCTTTGTTAATCCATCTACATCTGCAGGAGCTGAAAGCACAAGTCCCTAACTCGTAACATTGTTATGAGCTAACCCATGAGAAGCAATCAGCACCCCGCCTGGACTGCAGAAGTGTCCCATAAATGTTGGCTCTTATCCTACGTCCAGGGTCAGCCTCCACAGCGGGGAGGCGCTCAGGTGGCCCAGCACTCCTGCCACTTTAGGGGAGACCTCTAGTACCCTCAAGATCATCTCTCTGAATATCAGTGCCCTGAAGAACTGCACACCAAACATTTCACCTTGGGCAGAAAGAGTCTGAAAATCGTACCTTCCTTGCTCACAGTTGGGCTCGTATTCTTAAACTGTGTGAACTATGAAAATCCCACTTACTTCTTCCTTAGTTTTTAAAGGTGAAATTAGGGAAGAAAGCAGAAACCCTCCAGGTGCCCTCGTGCAGCCCTCCCTGCACTGTGCAGAGCAGGACAGACACAGACCGAGGAGGGGCCACAAGCACAGTGACTCCTGGGGACAGGATGAGGTCTCCAGGGGTGCAGAATAAAACGTTTATTCAGGAGCACAAGGGGCACTGGCCGGGCTCACGGGCCTGCAAATCCTCCACAGCAAAGCTGTCCAACCGGTGACACTGAATGGGTTCTAGGGTGACATTGATCCCCTTAGTTCTTGGGCAATCAGGTAGGGCCTGGGGGACCTGGAGCCCTGGGCCATCATCCCCGTCCTTCAGCAGGCTCGGTTCACATCCTCCAATGTTATACAAAATGATCACTATCTATGTGTTTTGTGGAGCAAGGATGTTGGGAGCTGTCCGTCTCCTCTCCCTCCTCCGCTGAGGTCTGTGCTGGTTGCCCTGCACTGGTTTCGGTCTTGGAGGAATGCTCTCCAGTGTTCTGTGTAGTCTGCTGTGGCCATGAGGGCCCTGGAAGCTGAGCCAGTGGCCTCAGGGGCCTTGGAAGACCCACAGTGGGTCATGATGCTCTTAGCTGGCCCAGAGATGCTGGGCTGGGCTGGGCAGTAGCAGTGCTGCCAGGGCCCTTAGACCAGGCCCAGAGCCCCACGGATTGCCATGGAAGTGGTGGTATTAATAGTCAGGGTAGGGTTTTTAATCATTAAAAGTCTACTCTACGCAAAACAAAGAACTGGTTACTGGAGTCTCTGCCCTACAGAAAGATGGACATCAAATTCTTGAGAGGCTTAGCATCATTGAAAAAGAAAAGGAAGAGCTGGAAAAGCCCAGCTCTTTACTTGGCTTTACAATAGAGACTTTTAGAAAAGGTCTTCGAGAAGAGGAATTTAAATATTTAGAAAAGCTGAACTGATGCCTGACATGATGAGAAAGATTCAGTCTTTAGAAGATGCATCAACACACATCCAATTTCAAGTAGTTGTCACTAAAACAGCCTTCAAAACACATCAGAAAAATGAAGAACTTCATACAGCACTAAAAGATGCTTTGGATGAAAGTGTTGCTCCTCAAGGAAGTATAAGTTGCTTTCATAAGAGACTGAGGGATTGAAAGGAAGCGTGAACAAATTTGTTAAATAGAACAAAATAGGAGAAAACTGTAAAGTGCCCACAGGACGAGTTAAAACGACCAGAAAAGTCAAATTAAGCCTCTGGATGACCTCCTGCTAAAGAGGAGAGACTGGGTCCTCTTCATGAAGCGGCACGAATAGTGGGAACTTGTAATTGGATATAACGAAAGCATCCGAAAATGGGAGACCTCATAGAACAGGGATCAAAAGCAGTTTTGAGGAAATCAATTGATATGTCTGAGTCAAATACATATAGATAGAAGAAAAAAGAAACCAGATGTACACCCAATTAACTGAAGGAAATAAAATAACCAACGAACTTAAAGATTATGTTAGAACTCTCCATACAGAGAAAGCTTTCCTGCAGTTAGAAAAAACACAGTTAGAGAGGGATATACAAAAAAGTCTAGCAGAAACATTAGATCCTTTCTGAACTGCATTTTTAAAAAATGGAATGAATTTTCATCAAATATCCAATTTAGAACGAATTTAACTCATAAAACTCGAGATGAATCTTTCCAAAATTGATACAAGATCATCCGTGCATGTGAAGAGCTGGACATCTATAAAATACAAGCCAAAATTCTTTTAGAAAAGTTCTAATGAATCACTATCTCTTATCAAAGCCAGTTTATTTCTCATGAAAGAAAAGTTCATGGTAATAGTTTGAGAGCCCCGCTGGCTGAGAGAAATCTCAATAACTTAAGAAGAGGTGTACATTGGACAAAATTTATTGCAGAAGTTAAACATTTTGAAAAGTATACGTATGTCCTTGATATTGGAAATGGGGCATTTGGCAGAAGCTTGCAAAGATCATCAAGGAATCCTCTGGATGACCAGATCACCAAGAAAGAATGGGCATCTAATGATGATGGCACAGGAATTCAGGCCCAGCACCCTGGGTGGACCAGATGTCCCAAAGGGGCCGGAACTCTAGGGGGAGAGGCCCTCCATGAGGCCACCTCCATCCTGATACAGTTAAGTCCTCAATGAGGCCAGAACTCCTCCTGGGGCTCCTTTTGCTGGCACTTGGTACCTTCTTTTGAGTCAACCTTCCCACCTGAACGGGAGCCACAGGCTGGAGTGCTGGTTCTCCATTTTGTGGTCCCATCAGTGGTCAGCTGTTCCCCAGGGTTCCCAGGACATAGCTTCTCAAAAAAGAATCCCCTCTTCTTCCTCTATTCTTAAAAGTGAGGACAAATCTCCCCAGGACTTGTCTAGGAATTCTCTCTCCACCGAGGGACTTCCCTGGCCTGAAAACATCCTCTACAGGCATCAAGAAATGTCCCTGCACCAAGCTCTGGATTTGGTCTTCCCTTCACACAACCTGAAAACAGAAGTGAGCCACCTTCCAAGTGGATCCCACCTTAATAAGCCTCCTTCTGAAGGTCCAGAACCTCAGCAAGATGCTTTCTCCCCCCGAGACTAAAATAATTTTGATGTTCGTGCAAATTTGTATTGCAATCATTGTATTAAATGATTATGGCTCAAATGGAAGCTTGATGGGATTATAATTCTTCGAATAATGTTTTATCACTGTAGATTATCAAAGAGTGACTCTTGTAAGCTAGGTCTATGTAATTCCATCTGTAAGTAGTATAATTACAGCATTTTTATTGTCATTAACAAGTCCATTAAAATCATCCAGAAACACAGCAAGATTTTTAAATTTCGCTTAATATACTTTTGAATTTTTTCTCTTTTGGTTTTATTGCTATTATGTAATATTATACAATAGCTCAAATGGAAACTTGACACGATTATCATTCTTAGGAGAATGTCTTATAGATATACATTATATAAATGTGAATCTTATTAATAAATGGTTTTTACCTTATTTTTTAGATAGCCTAATATTTTCATTAAAACCACTTAATAAGGGCTTCCCTGGTGGCGCAGTGGTTGAGAGTCCGCCTGCCGATGCAGGGGACACGGGATCGTGACCGGGTCTGGGAAGATCCCACATGCCGCGGAGCGGCTGGGCCCGTGAGCCATGGCCGCTGAGCCTGCGCGTCCGGAGCCTGTGCTCCGCAATGGGAGAGGCCACGACAGTGAGAGGCCCGCGTACCGCAAAAAAAAAAAAACAAAAAACAAAAAAACACTTAATAAGTCTCTTCTATTGACACAGAAACTTTTTTTTCTTCTAAAGTAATTTTGAACTCAAAAAACAAAAAAACACTTAATAAGTCTCTTCTATTGACACAGAAACTTTTTTTTCTTCTAAAGTAATTTTGAACTTCCTCTCATTTAGTTTCACTACTGTAGTTTAGTAATTATACAATTGCTCAATGAAAGCGAATTCTTAGAATATTTTATAAATGTAGTTTAAAAGTGAATTTCATGAGTAAATGTTTCTTTTCCTTTTTCTTCTAAATAATTTAAGGATAAAATTCCCAATTGTTGCTGATTAACAAGTCCTCCATAACATGAACTATAGTAAGAGCTTTACATGAACAATCTTGCAAATGGAGACATTTGAAACTCAATTTATTTCTGTATAACTGGGGCTGAATTGACTCAAATTACTGTATTTAACTAAATAAATTTTGGTTTAGAAAGTCCTATTCATCTTTAAAATCCTATCTTTAGTGGTTTCCTTTCTGGGAATTTATTTTTGATCTTTCCCTGTAATTTCTCCCTATAAACCCTCAAAGTACTTTGTACTTCTTTAATTGTACACTATCATGCTAAATCTTTGTCTAATTGATCACTGTCCCTATAGATTATAATTTAATTGTCTGTGGGTAGGGAATAAGTTTCAATCTATGTATTTTATACAGCACCTAGTATATGTTTTGAACATAGGAAGATCAGAGGTGGTCAATAAGTATCTATCAAATTGAATTAAAATCACTTTACTTTTACTTAAGTGAATTTGAGTACATACTGAACAGTTTTCTACCATAATAAAATAGAGCCTGATACCAGTTGATCACACACAGGATGGGGGTTCTATCCCACATGTGTGCTTACAGAAATGGACCATCAGCTTTTCTGTCTCAGGCAATGTGACTCCCCTTGGGCATGTGACTCCCCTTGGGCATCCTCAGAATGTCAAGGTGAGCTGTTGGTCCTAAGTTGGTTGCAGTGAGAAAGTACACAGGTAATCAAGGAAATCTATGACCTCTACCGGAAAACAGCTTTCACAGTACATGTGCTCCTGCTTGCACAGGGGACAATTATTTACAAATACCAAGGACTGTCTGCTTTTACTCCTTAATATGAAACTTCCTGCTAATACAATGTGAAGGCTTTAAGCCATAATGCTCAGAAAAGGCCCAAATTGTGAAACTCTAAGCTTCTCATTAGAATGGCAACTTGACTGTATTGCCCATTTTTCATATAATTAAACAACCCCGGAAAGTTTATCCAGAATTGAAAGACAATATATGAGCACAATTTGGATGAGTTAACATTATAATGAAAGCCTCCACTTTTGCATTTCCAAGTTCTTGTGTGCCGCTATTATTATTTATGATTTGAATACTGACAGTCAATTCAGCATTGCATAAGCCATAGAGTAAGCAGGGTTTCTGCCTTGGGGCTTATTGAATGAATAACACAGGCAAAATATTTCATAGTAAAACTCTCCAGCGGTAGCTGACTCTCAAGGGTGCAAGGAGCTTTGTCATTAAGACACTTGTCCCTTTTCTTTCTTTATCCTTTTTGACCTTTTACCTTAATTTGTGCACTTCTTGGTTTGAAGATCACTGAAACAATGTACGAAGATATTAATTTTCCTAAAAAAAGTTGGTCTGGTGTTTCAGTGCTGCACAACTGAAAGCAAAGGGGTGAAAAAAAGACCAAGACTACGGGAATTAAATTAAAACTTGTTTGCCTCTGTACTCTGGCACACGCAGGCACTTCTGCTTATAATGCCCCTTCCTCCCTGACTTCCAGCTCAAAAGTCTCTTCCACTGAGAAGCGTTCCTTGATCACTCATAGGCCACACCTACTGAAATTGTTTGTCTCCCACCTGACTGTGTACCCCCTGAGTGCGGGGAGCGTACCTCATTCGGCCGTGTGCCACCAGCATCTAGCACTGAGCGCTTGGCGAATATGTATAAATAAAAAACAAGAAAGGACTGAGTCCGAGGTAGATATATAGAGCCTGTCTTTTAAAGTGATGTGACTAATGACGTTTCTGCCCTTCTATTCAAAGTCTTAATCATGATTATGAATACTTTCTAACCCCTTAAATAATCTTGCAGGTAGCCTACCATTAGGCATTAGCATAATGCCTAAATGTTATCAGGGTCAAACTATGTTTGTTGTCTGAGTAACTTTCCTTTTTGGGCAACCTATTATTGGTTTATAGGTACTCTACTTACTTTAGAAATTAGAAATTTCCTAGGACATAGCTCTGCCTTTTCTTCATTCACTAATCTTGTCACACTCCCTGAATCTTTTCTAATTCAATACTCAAGACTTTGCTTGATATGATAACAGTTTGTTCTCCGTCTCCTTTGTTTTTCTCCTCTGAAACTCCTATTATATAGACATTGAAGTTTTCATCCAGCCCTCCATATCTTTTAACTTTTCTGTCATAGTTTTGCCTGCTTTATCTCTCTGCTCCATGTTCTAGGGGAATTTTTCAGGTTAGTATTGTTATTCCCTAATTGTTCTTTTTCATATCCATTCTGATGTTTACTGCCTCTTCATTTAATATTTATTAAAGCAAATGGTTGAAGAACCTGATAAAGCAGTTAATGACACAAAGAGTCTAATTATTAACCATTTAGTGTACCCATATACCTATTACCTTACTCTCCATCCTGTGGATGACCATTTGAGATTTCAAGAAAATATTTTAAGTCAATTTGGCCATGAAACAGCACTTCTTTTTATTTTGTATTGGGTACCGAATCCAATTACATTTCCTAAAGTATCGATTACTTACTTTAGTTTGTATCTTGCACCCTTCCAGATGTTGTGGGAATACAAAAAATATATAGCATTATTTATGAGGTAGTTGATAATCTTTCATCTTTAAATTTTACACTAAAATGTAAGATAATACTTAGGATTTGGGCAGCCTAAGATATGCTTCATGATGGATACATGTCCATAGAGACTGCTGGAAGCAAATGAATCTGCTGTCTTTTTAGGATGATGACATTTGCAGTGGAACAGAAGCAAAGGGAAACAATCTGAACCTAAAGTTAGAGCCCAGCTGGAGTGCTGTCTTTGCCTCTTACTGGCTAGGTGGCCTCATTTTACCTGCTTATGAAACAGAGAGCATAATGCTGACCTAATTGGGTACTTTTGAAAATTAAACAAGATGGTACACCCTTCAAAGTAATTTGTGATCTAAGAAGTACATTCTGTAATCTTAATAGAATCCCCCCTTCCTCTTTTAACCACCCAAATTAGCATTTACGAATTATTCTAAGTTTGAAACAGAAAAAAAGGAACCCAGATATTTTCTTCTCCAGAGTGTCAACCCGAAGACCAAATTAAACTTCTCTGTTTGGAAATAACTCTTTACAATATAAATCAACAAACATATACTATAAGCTGGACACATCTGCCAGGCACTTGTAGTTTTCTTTAAAGGGCCAGATGGTGCAGATTTTAGGTTTTGTGGGCCATACAGTCTCTGTCAGGACTATTCACCTTTGCTGTTATAGCACGAAAGTGGTCACAGATGATATATAAACATACGGGTTTGACTGTGCTCAAATAAAACTTTATTTACAAAAATAGGTGGTAGGGCAGATGTGGTTGGTGGGACATAGCTTGCTGACTCCTAAGTAATACTGAGATGAAGAAGACAAAGTCCGTGACCTCATGAAGCTTATATTCTAATGGGGACAATCATCAATCAACAAATAAACAAACAAAAATACACCATGAAATGGCAGATGGTATTAAAGGGCCAAAAAGAACAAGAAAAGCAGAACAAGACAATCAAGGGTAATGGTCGGGCTTCCCTGGTGGCGCAGTGGTTGAGAGTCCGCCTGCCGATGCAGGGGACGCAGGTTC